>NC_090331.1:30000-389150 GCF_035084215.1 Heptranchias perlo
CCCCCTCGCAATCTCTCTCTCTCTCTCCAGCCCCCTCGCAATCACTCTCTCTCTCTCCAGCCCCCTCGCAATCACTCTCTCTCTCTCCAGCCCCCTCGCAATCACTCTCTCTCTCTTTCTCTCGCCCCCTCGCAATCTCTCTCTCTCTCTCTCTCTCTCTCCAGCCCCCTCGCAATCTCTCTCTCTCTCTCTCTCCAGCCCCCTCGCAATCACTCTCTCTCTCTCTCTCCAGCCCCCTCGCAATCTCTGTCTCTCTCTCTCTCTCTAGCCCCCTCGCAATCTCTCTCTCTCTCTCTCTCTCTCTCTCCAGCCCCCTCGCAATCTCTGTCTCTCTCTCTCTCTCTAGCCCCCTCGCAATCTCTCTCTCTCTCTCTCTCTCTCTCTCTCTCCAGCCCCCTCGCAATCACTCTCTCTCTCTCTCTCTCTCTCCAGCCCCCTCGCAATCTCTCTCTCTCCAGCCCCCTCGCAATCCTCTCTCTCTCTCTCTCTCTCTCTCTCCCCAGACCCCTCGCAATCACTCTCTCTCCCCAGACCCCTCGCAATCACTCTCTCTCTCTCTCTCCAACCCCCTCGCAATCACTCTCTCTCTCTCTCTCCAGCCCCCTCGCAATCTCTCTCTCTCTCTCTCCAGCCCCCTCGCAATCACTCTCTCTCTCTCCAGCCCCCTCGCAATCACTCTCTCTCTCTCTCTCTCTCTCAGCCCCCACGCAATCACTCTCTCTCTCTCTCTCTCCAGCCCCCTCGCAATCTCTCTCTCTCTCTCTCAGCCCCCTCGCAATCACTCTCTCTCTCTCTCTCTCTCCCCAGACCCCTCGCAATCACTCTCTCTCTCTCTCTCTCTCTCTCCAGCCCCCTCGCAATCACTCTCTCTCTCTCTCTCTCTCTCTCCAGCCCCTCGCAATCACTCTCTCTCTCTCTCTCTCTCTCTCCAGCCCCCTCGCAATCTCTCTCTCTCTCTCCAGCCCCCTCGCAATCTCTCTCTCTCTCTCTCCAGCCCCCTCGCAATCACTCTCTCTCTCTCTCTCCCCAGACCCCTCGCAATCACTCTCTCTCTCTCTCTCTCTCTCTCCAGCCCCCTCGCAATCACTCTCTCTCTCTCTCTCTCTCCAGCCCCCTCGCAATCTCTCTCTCTCTCTCTCCAGCCCCCTCGCAATCTCTCTCTCTCTCTCTCTCCAGCCCCCCTCGCAATCTCTCTCTCTCTCTCTCTCTAGCCCCCTCCAATCTCTCTCTCTCTCTCCAGCCCCCTCGCAATCTCTCTCTCTCTCTCTCTCTCTCTCCAGCCCCCTCGCAATCACTCTCTCTCTCTCTCTCTCCAGCCCCCTCGCAATCTCTCTCTCTCTCTCTCTCTCTCCAGCCCCCTCGCAATCTCTCTCTCTCCAGCCCCCTCGCAATCTCTCTCTCTCTCCAGCCCCCTCGCAATCACTCTCTCTCTCTCCCCAGACCCCTCGCAATCACTCTCTCTCTCTCTCTCTCTCTCTCCCCAGACCCCTCGCAATCACTCTCTCTCTCTCTCTCTCTCCAACCCCCTCGCAATCACTCTCTCTCTCTCTCTCCCGCCCCCTCGCAATCTCTCTCTCTCTCTCTCTCTCTCTCCAGCCCCCTCGCAATCTCTCTCTCTCTCTCTCTCCCGCCCCCTCGCAATCTCTCTCTCTCTCCAGCCCCCTCGCAATCTCTCTCTCTCTCTCTCTCTCTCCAGCCCCCTCGCAATCTCTCTCTCTCTCTCCAGCCCCCTCGCAATCACTCTCTCTCCCGCCCCCTCGCAATCTCTCTCTCTCTCTCCAGCCCCCTCGCAATCTCTCTCTCTCTCTCTCTCTCTCCAGCCCCCTCGCAATCTCTCTCTCTCTCTCCAGCCCCCTCGCAATCTCTCTCTCTCTCTGTCTCTCTCCAGCCCCCTCGCAATCTCTCTCTCTCTCTCTCTAGCCCCCTCCCAATCTCTCTCTCTCTCTCTCTCTCTCTCTCCAGCCCCCTCGCAATCTCTCTCTCTCTCTCTCTCTCTCCAGCCCCTTCGCAATCACTCTCTCTCTCTCTCTCTCTCTCCAGCCCCCTCGCAATCACTCTCTCTCTCTCTCTCCAGCCCCCTCGCAATCTCTCTCTCTCTCTCTCTCTCTTCAGCCCCCTCGCAATCTCTCACTCTCTCTCTCTCCAGCCCCCTCGCAATCTCTCTCTCTCTCTCTCTCGTCCCCTCGCAATCTCTCTCTCTCTCTCTCTCTCTCCAGTCCCCTCGCAATCACTCTCTCTCTCTCCAGCCCCCTCGCAATCACTCTCTCTCTCTCGCCCCTCGCAATCACTCTCTCTCTCTCCAGCCCCCTCGCAATCTCTCTCTCTCTCTCTCTCTCCAGCCCCCTCGCAATCACTCTCTCTCTCCAGCCCCCCTCGCAATCTCTCTCTCTCTCTCTCTCTCCAGCCCCCTCGTTATCTCTCTCTCTCTCCAGCCCCCTCGCAATCACTCTCTCTCTCCAGCCCCCTCGCAATCTCTCTCTCTCTCTCCCGCCCCCTCGCAATCTCTCTCTCTCTCTCCAGCCCCCTAGTTATCTCTCTCTCTCTCTCTCTCTCTCTCCAGCCCCCTCGCAATCTCTCTCTCTCTCTCTCTCCAGCCCCCTCGCAATCTCCCTCTCTCTCTCGCCAGCCCCCTCGCAATCACTCTCTCTCTCTCTCTCTCTCTCCAGCCTCCTCGCAATCACTCTCTCTCTCTCTCTCCAGCCCCCTCGCAATCACTCTCTCTCTCTCGCCAGCCCCCTCGCAATCACTCTCTCTCTCTCGCCAGCCCCCTCGCAATCACTCTCTCTCTCTCTCTCTCTCTCTCGCCAGCCCCCTCGCAATCACTCTCTCTCTCCAGCTCCCTCGCAATCACTCTCTCTCTCCAGCCCCCTCGCAATCACTCTCTCTCTCTCTCTCTCTCCAGCCCCCTCGCAATCACTCTCTCTCTCTCTCTACAGCCCCCTCGCAATCACTCTCTCTCTCTCCAGCCCCCTCGCAATCTCTCTCTCTCTCTCCAGCCCCCTCGCAATCTCTCTCTCTCTCTCTCTCTCCAGCCCCCTCGCAATCTCTCCCTCTCTCTCCAGCCCCATCACAATCTCTCTCTCTCTCTCTCTCTCTCTCTCTCTCTCCAGCCCCCTGGCAATCTCTCTCTCTCTCTCTCTCCAGCCCCCTCGCAATCTCTCGCTCTCTCCAGCCCCCTCGCAATCTCTCTCTCTCTCTCCAGCCCCCTCGCAATCACTCTCTCTCTCTCTCCAGCCCCCTCGCAATCACTCTCTCTCTCTCTCTCTCTCTCTCTCGAGCCCCCTCGCGATCTCTCTCTCTCTCTCCAGCCCCCTCGCGATCTCTCTCTCTCTCTCTCTCTCCAGCCCCCTCGCGATCTCTCTCTCTCTCTCTCACTCCAGCCCCCTCGCGATCTCTCTCTCTCTCTCTCTCTCCAGCCCCCTCGCAATCTCTCTCTCTCTCTCTCCAGCCCCCTCGCAATCTCTCTCTCTCTCTCTCTCCAGCCCCCACGCAATCTCTCTCTCTCTCTCTCCAGCCCCCACGCAATCACTCTCTCTCTCTCTCTCTCTCTCTCCAGCCCCCTCGCAATCTCTCTCTCTCTCTCTCTCTCTCTCTCCAGCCCCCTCGCAATCACTCTCTCTCTCTCTCTCTCTCTCTCGAGCCACCTCGCAATCTCTCTCTCTCTCTCCAGCCCCCTTGCAATCTCTCTCTCTCTCTCTCTCTCCAGCCCCCTCGCAATCACTCTCTCTCTCTCTCCAGCCCCCTCGCGATCTCTCTCTCTCTCTCTCCAGCCCCCTCGCGATCTCTCTCTCTCTCTCTCTCCAGCCCCCTCGCGATCTCTCTCTCTCCAGCCCCCTTGCGATCTCTCTCTCTCTCTCTCTCTCCAGCCCCCTCGCAATCTCTCTCTCTCTCTCCAGCCCCCTCACAATCTCTCTCTCTCTCTCTCCAGCCCCCACGCAATCTCTCTCTCTCTCTCTCCAGCCCCCTCGCAATCACTCTCTCTCTCTCTCTCTCTCTCTCCAGCCCCCTCGCAATCTCTCTCTCTCTCTCCAGCCCCCTCACAATCTCTCTCTCTCTCTCTCCAGCCCCCACGCAATCTCTCTCTCTCTCTCTCCAGCCCCCTCGCAATCTCTCTCTCTCTCTCTCTCTCTCTCTCCAGCCCCCTCGCAATCTCTCTCTCTCTCTCTAGCCCCCTCGCAATCTCTCTCTCTCTCTCTCTCTCCAGCCCCCTCGCAATCACTCTCTCTCTCTCTCCAGCCCCCTCGCAATCACTCTCTCTCTCTCTCTCTCTCTCCAGCCCCCTCGCAATCTCTCTCTCTCTCTCTCTCTCTCCAGCCCCCTCGCAATCTCTCTCTCTCTCTCTCTCTCTCTCTCCAGCCCCCTCGCAATCTCTCTCTCTCTCTCTCCAGCCCCCTCGCAATCTCTCTCTCTCTCTCTCCAGCCCCCTCGCAATCTCTCGCTCTCTCTCTCTCTCTCTCCAGTCCCCTCGCAATCTCTCTCTCGCTCTCCAGCCCCCTCGCAATCTCTCTCTCTCTCTCTCTCTCCAGCCCCCTCGCAATCTCTCTCTCTCTCTCTCTCTCTCCAGCCCCCTCGCAATCTCTCTCTCTCTCTCTCTCTCCAGCCCCCTCGCAATTTCTCTCTCTCTCTCTCTCTCCAGCCCCCTCGCAATCTCTCGTTCTCTCCAGCCCCCTCGCAATCTCTCTCTCTCTCTCTCGCTCTCTCCAGCCCCCTCGCAATCTCTCTCTCCAGCCCCCTCGCAATCTCTCTCTCTCTCTCTCCAGCCCCCTCGCAATCTCTCTCTCTCTCTCGCTCTCTCCAGCCCCCTTGCAATCTCTCTCTCCCTCTCTCTCTCTCCAGCCCCCTCGCAATCTCTCTCTCTCTCTCCAGCCCCCTCGCAATCTCTCTCTCTCGCTCTCTCCAGCCCCCTCGCAATCTCTCTCTCTCTCTCTCTCTCCAGCCCCCTCGCAATCTCTCTCTCTCTCTCCAGCCCCCTCGCAATCTCTCTCTCTCGCTCTCTCCAGCCCCCTCGCAATCTCTCTCTCTCTCTCTCTCTCCAGCCCCCTCGCAATCTCTCTCTCTCTCTCCAGCCCCCACGCAATCTCTCTCTCTCTCTCCAGCCCCCACGCAATCACTCTCTCTCTCTCTCTCTCTCCAGCCCCCTCGCAATCTCTCTCTCTCTCTCTCTCTCTCTCTCTCCAGCCCCCTCGCAATCACTCTCTCTCTCTCTCTCTCTCTCTCTCTCCAGCCCCCTCGCAATCACTCTCTCTCTCTCTCCAGCCCCCTCGCGATCTCTCTCTCTCTCTCTCCAGCTCCCTCGCGATCTCTCTCTCTCCAGCCCCCTCGTGATCTCTCTCTCTCTCTCTCTCTCTCCAGCCCCCTCGCGATCTCTCTCTCTCTCTCTCTCCAGCCCCCTCGCAATCTCTCTCTCTCTCTCCAGCCCCCTCACAATCTCTCTCTCTCTCTCTCTCTCTCTCTCCAGCCCCCTCGCAATCTCTCTCTCTCTCTCTAGCCCCCTCGCAATCTCTCTCTCTCTCTCCAGCCCCCTCGCAATCTCTCTCTCTCTCTCTCTCTCTCTCCAGCCCCCTCGCAATCTCTCTCTCTCTCTCTCTCTCCAGCCCCCTCGCAATCTCTCTCTCTCTCTCTAGCCCCCTCGCAATCTCTCTCTCTCTCTCCAGCCCCCTCGCAATCACTCTCTCTCTCTCTCTCCAGCCCCCTCGCAATCTCTCTCTCTCTCTCTCTCTCTCTCCAGCCCCCTCGCAATCTCTCTCTCTCTTTCTCTCTCTCTCTCTCTCCAGCCCCCTCGCAATCTCTCTCTCTCTCTCTCCAGCCCCCTCGCAATCTCTCTCTCTCTCTCTCCAGCCCCCTCGCAATCTCTCTCTCTCTCTCGCTCTCCAGCCCCCTCGCAATCTCTCTCTCTCTCTCTCTCTCTCTCTCCAGCCCCCTCGCAATCTCTCTCTCTCTCTCCAGCCCCCTCGCAATCTCTCTCTCTCTCTCCAGCCCCCTCGCAATTTCTCTCTCTCTCTCTCTCTCCAGCCCCCTCGCAATCTCTCGCTCTCTCCAGCCCCCTCGCAATCTCTCTCTCTCTCTCTCTCGCTCTCTCCAGCCCCCTCGCAATCTCTCTCTCCAGCCCCCTCGCAATCTCTCTCTCTCTCTCTCCAGCCCCCTCGCAATCTCTCTCTCTCTCTCGCTCTCTCCAGCCCCCTTGCAATCTCTCTCTCCCTCTCTCCAGCCCCCTCGCAATCTCTCTCTCTCTCTCGCTCTCTCCAGCCCCCTTGCAATCTCTCTCTCCCTCTCTCTCCAGCCCCCTCGCAATCTCTCTCTCTCTCTCCAGCCCCCTCGCAATCTCTCTCTCTCTCTCCAGCCCCCTCGCAATCTCTCTCTCTCTCTCTCTCTCTCCAGCCCCCTCGCAATCTCTCTCTCTCTCTCCAGCCCCCTCGCAATCTCTCTCTCTCGCTCTCTCCAGCCCCCTCGCAATCTCTCTCTCTCGCTCTCTCCAGCCCCCTCGCAATCTCTCTCTCTCTCTCTCGCCCCCTCGCAATCTCTCTCTCTCTCTCTCTCTCTCTCGCCCCCTCGCAATCTCTCTCTCTCCAGCCCCCTCGCAATCTCTCTCTCTCTCTCTCTCTCTCTCTCCAGCCGCCTCGCAATCTCTCTCTCTCTCTCTGTCCAGCCCCCTCGCAATCACTCTCTCTCTCTCTCTCCAGCCCCCTCGCAATCTCTCTCTCTCTCTCTCTCTCCAGCCCCCTCGCAATCTCTCTCTCTCTCTCTTTCCAGCCCCCTCGCAATCTCTCTCTCTCTCCAGCCCCCTCGCAATCTCTCTCTCTCTCTCTCTCTCTCCAGCCCCCTCGCAATCTCTCTCTCTCTCCAGCCCCCTCGCAATCTCTCTCTCTCTCTCTCTCTCTCTCCAGCCACCTCGCAATCTCTCTCTCTCTCTCCAGCCCCCTCGCAATCTCTCTCTCTCTCTCTCTCCAGCCCCCTCGCAATCTCTCTCTCTCTCTCCAGCCCCCTCGCAATCTCTCTCTCTCTCTCCAGCCCCCTCGCAATCTCTCTCTCTCTCTCTCCAGCCCCCTGGCAATCTCCCTCTCTCTCTCTCTCTCCAGCCCCCTCGCAATCTCTCTCTCTCTCTCCAGCCCCCTCGCAATCACTCTCTCTCTCTCCAGCCCCCTCGCAATCACTCTCTCTCTCTCTCTCTCTCTCCAGCCCCCTCGCAATCACTCTCTCTCTCCAGCTCCCTCGCAATCACTCTCTCTCTCCAGCCCCCTCGCAATCACTCTCTCTCTCTCTCTCTCTCTCCAGCCCCCTCGCAATCACTCTCTCTCTCTCTCTCTCTCCAGCCCCCTCGCAATCACTCTCTCTCTCTCTCTCCAGCCCCCTCGCAATCACTCTCTCTCTCTCCAGCCCCCTCGCAATCTCTCTCTCTCTCTCCAGCCCCCTCGCAATCTCTCTCTCTCTCTCTCTCTCTCCAGCCCCCTCGCAATCTCTCCCTCTCTCTCCAGCCCCATCACAATCTCTCTCTCTCTCTCTCTCTCCAGCCCCCTGGCAATCTCTCTCTCTCTCTCTCTCTCTCTCTCCAGCCCCCTCGCAATCTCTCTCTCTCTCTCCAGCCCCCTCGCAATCTCTCTCTCTCTCTCCAGCCCCCTCGCAATCACTCTCTCTCTCTCTCCAGCCCCCTCGCAATCACTCTCTCTCTCTCTCTCTCTCTCGAGCCCCCTCGCGATCTCTCTCTCTCTCTCCAGCCCCCTCGCGATCTCTCTCTCTCTCTCTCTCCAGCCCCCTCGCGATCTCTCTCTCTCTCCAGCCCCCTCGCAATCTCTCTCTCTCTCTCCAGCCCCCTCGCAATCTCTCTCTCTCTCTCTCTCTCCAGCCCCCACGCAATCACTCTCTCTCTCTCTCTCTCTCCAGCCCCCTCGCAATCTCTCTCTCTCTCTCTCTCTCTCTCTCCAGCCCCCTCGCAATCACTCTCTCTCTCTCTCTCTCTCTCTCGAGCCACCTCGCAATCTCTCTCTCTCTCTCCAGCCCCCTTGCAATCTCTCTCTCTCTCTCTCTCCAGCCCCCTCGCAATCACTCTCTCTCTCTCTCCAGCCCCCTCGCGATCTCTCTCTCTCTCTCTCCAGCCCCCTCGCGATCTCTCTCTCTCTCTCTCTCCAGCCCCCTCGCGATCTCTCTCTCTCTCTCTCTCTCCAGCCCCCTCGCAATCTCTCTCTCTCTCTCCAGCCCCCTCACAATCTCTCTCTCTCTCTCTCTCCAGCCCCCACGCAATCTCTCTCTCTCTCTCTCCAGCCCCCTCGCAATCTCTCTCTCTCTCTCTCTCTCTCTCCAGCCCCCTCGCAATCTCTCTCTCTCTCTCTCTCTCTCTCTCCAGCCCCCTCGCAATCTCTCTCTCTCTCTCTAGCCCCCTCGCAATCTCTCTCTCTCTCTCTCTCTCTCCAGCCCCCTCGCAATCACTCTCTCTCTCTCTCCAGCCCCCTCGCAATCACTCTCTCTCTCTCTCTCTCTCTCTCCAGCCCCCTCGCAATCTCTCTCTCTCTCTCTCTCCAGCCCCCTCGCAATCTCTCTCTCTCTCTCTCTCTCTCTCCAGCCCCCTCGCAATCTCTCTCTCTCTCTCTCTCTCCAGCCCCCTCGCAATCTCTCTCTCTCTCTCCAGCCCCCTCGCAATCTCTCTCTCTCTCTCTCCAGCCCCCTCGCAATCTCTCGCTCTCTCTCTCTCTCTCTCTCTCCAGTCCCCTCGCAATCTCTCTCTCGCTCTCCAGCCCCCTCGCAATCTCTCTCTCTCTCTCTCTCTCCAGCCCCCTCGCAATCTCTCTCTCTCTCTCCAGCCCCCTCGCAATCTCTCTCTCTCTCTCTCCAGCCCCCTCGCAATTTCTCTCTCTCTCTCTCTCTCCAGCCCCCTCGCAATCTCTCGCTCTCTCCAGCCCCCTCGCAATCTCTCTCTCTCTCTCTCGCTCTCTCCAGCCCCCTCGCAATCTCTCTCTCCAGCCCCCTCGCAATCTCTCTCTCTCTCTCTCCAGCCCCCTCGCAATCTCTCTCTCTCTCTCGCTCTCTCCAGCCCCCTTGCAATCTCTCTCTCCCTCTCTCTCCAGCCCCCTCGCAATCTCTCTCGCTCTCTCCAGCCCCCTCGCAATCTCTCTCTCTCTCTCTCTCTCGCCCCCTCGCAATCTCTCTCTCTCTCTCTCTCTCTCGCCCCCTCGCAATCTCTCTCTCTCTCTCCAGCCCCCTCGCAATCTCTCTCTCTCTCTCTCTCTACAGCCGCCTCGCAATCTCTCTCTCTCTCTCTGTCCAGCCCCCTCGCAATCACTCTCTCTCTCTCTCTCTCTCTCTCCAGCCCCCTCGCAATCTCTCTCTCTCTCTCTCTCTCTCTCTCCAGCCCCCTCGCAATCTCTCTCTCTCTCTCTCTCTTTCCAGGCCCCTCGCAATCTCTCTCTCTCTCCAGCCCCCTCGCAATCTCTCTCTCTCTCTCTCTCTCTCCAGCCCCCTCGCAATCTCTCTCTCTCTCCAGCCCCCTCGCAATCTCTCTCTCTCTCTCTCTCTCTCTCTCCAGCCCCCTCGCAATCTCTCTCTCTCTCTCCAGCCCCCTCGCAATCTCTCTCTCTCTCTCCAGCCCCCTCGCAATCTCTCTCTCTCTCTCCAGCCCCCTCGCAATCTCTCTCTCTCTCTCCAGCCCCCTCGCAATCTCTCTCTCTCTCCAGCCCCCTGGCAATCTATCTCTCTCTCTCTCTCTCTCTCTCTCTCCAGCCCCCTCGCAATCTCTCTCTCTCTCTCCAGCCCCCTCGCAATCACTCTCTCTCTCTCCAGCCCCCTCGCAATCACTCTCTCTCTCTCTCTCTCTCTCCAGCCCCCTCGCAATCACTCTCTCTCTCTCCAGCCCCCTCGCAATCACTCTCTCTCTCTCCAGCCCCCTCGCAATCACTCTCTCTCTCTCCAGCACCCTCGCAATCACTCTCTCTCTCTCCAGCCCCCTCGCAATCTCTCTCTCTCTCTCCAGCCCCCTCGCAATCTCTCTCTCTCTCCAGCCCACTCGCAATCTCTCTCTCTCTCCAGCCCCCTCGCAATCACTCTCTCTCTCTCCAGCCCCCTCGCAATCACTCTCTCTCTCTCCAGCCCCCTCGCAATCACTCTCTCTCTCTCCAGCCCCCTCGCAATCACTCTCTCTCTCTCCAGCCCCCTCGCAATCACTCTCTCTCTCTCCAGCCCCCTCGCAATCTCTCTCTCTCTCTCTCTCCAGCCCCCTCGCAATCACTCTCTCTCTCTCCAGCCCCCTCGCAATCTCTCTCTCTCTCTCTCTCTCTCCAGCCCCCTCGCAATCTCTCTCTCTCTCTCTCCAGCCCCCTCGCAATCACTCTCTCTCTCTCTCCAGCCCCCTCGCAATCACTCTCTCTCTCTCTCTCTCTCTCTCCAGCCCCCTCGCAATCACTCTCTCTCTCTCGCCCCCTCGCAATCTCTCTCTCTCTCTCTTTCTCGCCCCCTCGCAATCTCTCTCTCTCTCTCTCTCTCCAGCCCCCTCGTAATCACTCTCTCTCTCCAGCCCCCTCGCAATCTCTCTCTCTCTCTCTCTCTCCAGCCCCCTCGCAATCACTCTCTCTCTCTCGCCCCCTCGCAATCTCTCTCTCTCTCTCTCTCTCTCTCCAGCCCCCTCGCAATCTCTCTCTCTCTCTCTCTCCAGCCCCCTCGCAATCTCTCTCTCTCTCTCCAGCCCCCTCGCAATCTCTCTCTCTCTCTCTCTCCAGCCCCCTCGCAATCTCTCTCTCTCTCTCTCTCTCTCCAGCCCCCTCGCAATCTCTCTCTCTCTCTCTCTCTCTCCAGCCCCCTCGCAATCTCACTCTCTCTCTCCAGCCCCCTCACAATCACTCTCTCTCTCTCCAGCCCCCTCGCAATCACTCTCTCTCTCTGCAGCCCCCTCGCAATCACTCTCTCTCTCTCTCCAGCCCCCTCGCAATCACTCTCTCTCTCTCTCCAGCCCCCTCGCAATCACTCTCTCTCTCTCTCCAGCCCCCTCGCAATCACTCTCTCTCTCTCTCTCTCCAGCCCCCTCGCAATCACTCTCTCTCTCTCCAGCCCCCTCGCAATCACTCTCCCTCTCTCCAGCCCCCTCGCAATCACTCTCTCTCTCTCCAGCCCCCTCGCAATCACTCTCTCTCTCTCCAGCCCCCTCGCAATCACTCTCTCTCTCTCCAGCCCCCTCGCAATCTCTCTCTCTCTCTCTCTCTCCAGCCCCCTCGCAATCTCACTCTCTCTCTCCAGCCCCCTCGCAATCACTCTCTCTCTCTCTCTCGCCCCCTCGCAATCTCTCTCTCTCTCTCTCTCTCTCTCCAGCCCCCTCGCAATCTCTCTCTCTCTCTCGCCCCCTCGCAATCTCTCTCTCTCTCTCTCTCCAGCCCCCTCGCAATCTCTCTCTCTCTCTCGCCCCCTCGCAATCTCTCTCTCTCTCTCTCTCTCCAGCCCCCTCGCAATCTCTCTCTCTCTCTCTCCAGCCCCCTCACAATCACTCTCTCTCTCTCCAGCCCCCTCGCAATCTCTCTCTCTCTCTCCAGCCCCCTCGCAATCACTCTCTCTCTCTGCAGCCCCCTCGCAATCTCTCTCTCTCTCTCTCTCTCTCTCTCCAGCCCCCTCGCAATCTCTCTCTCTCTCTCTCTCTCTCCAGCCCCCTCGCAATCACTCTCTCTCTCTCCAGCCCCCTCGCAATCACTCTCTCTCTCTCCAGCCCCCTCGCAATCACTCTCTCTCTCTCTCTCTCTCTCTGCAGCCCCCTCGCAATCACTCTCTCTCTCTCCAGCCCCCTCGCAATCTCTCTCTCTCTCTCTCTCTCCAGCCCCCTCGCAATCACTCTCTCTCTCTCCAGCACCCTCGCAATCACTCTCTCTCTCTCCAGCACCCTCGCAATCACTCTCTCTCTCTCCAGCCCCCTCGCAATCACTCTCTCTCTCTCCAGCCCCCTCGCAATCACTCTCTCTCTCTCCAGCCCCCTCGCAATCACTCTCTCTCTCCAGCCCCCTCGCAATCACTCTCTCTCTCTCTCCAGCCCCCTCGAAATCACTCTCTCTCTCTCCAGCCCCCTCGCAATCACTCTCTCTCTCTCTCCAGCCCCCTCGCAATCACTCTCTCTCTCTCTCTCTCTCTCCAGCCCCCTCGCAATCTCTCTCTCTCTCTCCAGCCCCCTCGCAATCACTCTCTCTCTCTCCAGCCCCCTCGCAATCTCTCTCTCTCGCCCCCTCGCAATCTCTCTCTCTCTCTCTCCAGCCCCCTCGTAATCACTCTCTCTCTCTCCAGCCCCCTCGCAATCTCTCTCGCTCTCTCCAGCCCCCTCGCAATCTCTCTCTCTCTCTCCAGCCCCCTCGCAATCACTCTCTCTCTCTCTCCAGCCCCCTCGCAATCACTCTCTCTCTCTCCAGCCCCCTCGCAATCTCTCTCTCTCTCTCCAGCCCCCTCGCAATCTCTCTCTCTCTCTGCAGCCCCCTCGCAATCACTCTCTCTCTCTCTCTCCAGCCCCCTCGCAATCACTCTCTCTCTCTCTCCAGCCCCCTCGCAATCACTCTCTCTCTCTCCAGCCCCCTCGCAATCACTCTCTCTCTCTCCAGCCCCCTCGCAATCACTCTCTCTCTCTCTCTCCAGCCCCCTCGCAATCACTCTCTCTCTCTCCAGCCCCCTCGCAATCACTCTCTCTCTCTCCAGCCCCCTCGCTATCACTCTCTCTCTCTCCAGCCCCCTCGCAATCACTCTCTCTCTCTCCAGCCCCCTCACAATCACTCTCTCTCTCTCCAGCCCCCTCGCAATCTCTCTCTCTCTCTCTCCAGCCCCCTCACAATCACTCTCTCTCTCTCCAGCCCCCTCGCTATCACTCTCTCTCTCTCCAGCCCCCTCGCAATCTCTCTCTCCAGCCCCCTCGCAATCACTCTCTCTCTCTCTCTCTCTCTCTCTCCAGCCCCCTCGCAATCTCTCTCTCTCTCTCTCCAGCCCCCTCGCAATCTCTCTCTCTCTCCAGCCCCCTCGCAATCACTCTCTCTCTCTCTCTCTCCAGCCCCCTCGCAATCTCTCTCTCTCTCCAGCCCCCTCGCAATCTCTCTCTCTCTCCAGCCCCCTCGCAATCACTCTCTCTCTCTCCAGCCCCCTCGCAATCACTCTCTCTCTCTCCAGCCCCCTCGCAATCACTCTCTCTCTCTCCAGCCCCCTCGTAATCACTCTCTCTCTCTCCAGCCCCCTCGCAATCTCTCTCTCTCTCTCTCCAGCCCCCTCGCAATCTCTCTCTCTCTCTCTCCAGCCCCCTCGCAATCTCTCTCTCTCTCCAGCCCCCTCGCAATCTCTCTCGCTCTCTCCAGCCCCCTCACAATCACTCTCTCTCTCTCCAGCCCCCTCGCAATCTCTCTCTCTCTCTCTCCAGCCCCCTCGCAATCTCTCTCTCTCTCTGCAGCCCCCTCGCAATCACTCTCTCTCTCTCTCTCCAGCCCCCTCGCAATCACTCTCTCTCTCTCTCCAGCCCCCTCGCAATCACTCTCTCTCTCTCCAGCCCCCTCGCAATCACTCTCTCTCTCTCCAGCCCCCTCGCAATCACTCTCTCTCTCTCCAGCCCCCTCGCAATCACTCTCTCTCTCTCCAGCCCCCTCGCAATCACTCTCTCTCTCTCCAGCCCCCTCACAATCACTCTCTCTCTCTCCAGCCCCCTCGCAATCTCTCTCTCTCTCTCTCCAGCCCCCTCACAATCACTCTCTCTCTCTCCAGCCCCCTCGCAATCTCTCTCTCCAGCCCCCTCGCAATCACTCTCTCTCTCTCTCTCTCTCTCTCTCCAGCCCCCTCGCAATCTCTCTCTCTCTCTCTCCAGCCCCCTCGCAATCTCTCTCTCTCTCCAGCCCCCTCGCAATCACTCTCTCTCTCTCTCTCTCCAGCCCCCTCGCAATCTCTCTCTCTCTCCAGCCCCCTCGCAATCTCTCTCTCTCTCCAGCCCCCTCGCAATCACTCTCTCTCTCTCCAGCCCCCTCGCAATCACTCTCTCTCTCTCCAGCCCCCTCGCAATCACTCTCTCTCTCTCCAGCCCCCTCGCAATCACTCTCTCTCTCTCCAGCCCCCTCGCAATCACTCTCTCTCTCTCCAGCCCCCTCGCAATCACTCTCTCTCTCTCCAGCCCCCTCGCAATCACTCTCTCTCTCTCCAGCCCCCTCGCAATCACTCTCTCTCTCTCCAGCCCCCTCGCAATCACTCTCTCTCTCTCCAGCCCCCTCGCAATCACTCTCTCTCTCTCTCTCCAGCCCCCTCGCAATCACTCTCTCTCTCTCTCTCCAGCCCCCTCGCAATCTCTCTGTCGCTCCACTCCCCGACTGGCTCGCTCGAGCCCCCTCACACTGTATACTACACAATTTGAGATCGAGATTTGATAGTTGTTCAGAATCATGAACAGTTTTGACAGTAAGGAGAAACCCTTTCCAGTGGCAGAAGGGTCATTAACCAGAGGACACAGATTTAAGTTGATCGGCAAAAGAGCCAGAGGGGAGATGAGGAAATGTTTTTTACACAATGATCTGGAATTCACTGCCTGAAAGGGCGGTGGAAGCAGATTCAATAATACCTTTCAAAAGGGAATTAGATAAATACTTGAAGGGAAAAAAATTTCAGGGCTCTGGGGAAAGAGCAGGGAGTGGGACTAATTGGAGAGCTCTTTCACAGAGCCGGCACAGGCACGATGGGCCGAATGGCCTCCTCCTTTGCTGTCTCATACATCGTAAGATTGAAGACTTACCAAAATTCCTACTTGGGATGGTTTTAAACACTGAAATCAGCTCTGCATTGAACCCAATGTCCACTCGGAATCGATCCTCAGTGTGCATCACACACCTGCCCCTGGGAATACTCGAGCTTTCAACTGAACTTCCAGATGGACTCGAAGAACGCTTCACTGATCTGCACTGGACGTTCCCCCAACATCTGCTGTCCTCACCAGCCCGAGGTTTCTGCTCAGATCTGTAAAATGCTGACACCTTAGTTGGTTCAATTGGGAAGGGTTGAGTTCCCTTGTTGGAGTCAGTCTGTACTGGACGGCTGATGCTGCAGGAGGTGATGCTGTTAGTCTGTCGGGTGCGTCCATCGCCCACAATGGCCCTGGCACCAGAACCAGTCCCATTGGCAGCAGCATTTTGCTGACCCGCTTTGACTGGTGATCTGATCTGAGCCACAGATTGATTGGGCTGAGCCAGTCCCGGGAGCTGGGAGCCAGCCTGGCAATGGGAAGGAGCGGCAGAGTTTACCGGCGGAGCTTGCTGCTGCTGCAGTAACGCTAATCTCTCCGCTCGCCTGGCCAGCGCTTTCTGCCGGTTCCCTTCAATCTGACGCTTCTGATCTTCAGTCAGATCCAGCGACATTCCCAGTCCTTCCTTCCAACACTGCCGGGTTCGGACAAGCTCAGTCACCACATCCAGCTCTGAAACACAAAGGGGTCACAGAGATCTTAAAATACACTCAGCACAGGGAAACCACCAGTCAGTGCCTGGCTCCCTCAATCACAGGCTCCAGCACCACAGAGCTAGGCCCACAATCCGCCTAAAATCAGCCCGCAATCAACCCAAAAATCAGCCCACAATCAACCCAAAAATCAGCCCACAATCAACCCAAAAATCAGCCCACAATCAATCAGCCCACAATCAGCCCGCAATCAACCCAAAAATCAGCCTAAAATCAGCCCACAATCAACCCAAAAAATCAGCCCACAATCAGCCCAAAAATCAGCCCACAATCAATCAGCCCACAATCAGCCCGCAATCAACCCAAAAATCAGCCTAAAATCAGCCCGCAATCAACCCAAAAATCAGCCCACAATCAACCCAAAAATCAGCCCACAATCAGCCCGCAATCAACCCAAAAATCAGCCTAAAATCAGCCCACAATCAACCCAAAAAATCAGCCCACAATCAGCCCAAAAATCAGCCCGCAATCAGCCTAAAATCAGCCCACAATCCGCCCAAAAATCAGCCCACAATCCGCCCAAAAATCAGCCCACAATCCGCCCAAAAATCAGCCCACAATCCGCCCACTCTTTCCCCACAGGGAGAGGCCCCGAGGCCCGGCTCAGTCAGTTTAACGTCTCTGGTCCGCAAATCACTGCAATCTTCAATGAAAGATTGAATGGGAGCGCGGGTTGGAGGTGAGTCGCAGAGTGAAGCGCCATTACCCGAGTCCCAGGCTCTCTCCCCGCTCACAGGCCGCGATGGGCGGTGCCACAATCACCAGAAACCACTGGCCGGAAACCCTGATTGACAGGCTCGGCAGCCAATCAGCGGATGCGCTTTAGGCGCAACAGACCGGGAACACGTGATGAGAGCCCGTCTTAAAGGGACAGAGCTGGTATTAAAGGGACAGAGCACTTATTAAAGGGACAGTGCCGGTATTAAGGGGACAAAGCTGGTATTTTATGGAAACAGCCCATGCTGCAGCTATACAAAACCCTGGTTAGACCGCACCTGGAGCACTGTGAGCAGTTCTGGGCACCGCACCTTCGGAAGGACATATTGGCCTTGGAGGGAGTGCAGCGTAGGTTTACTAGAATGATACCCGGACTTCAAGGGTTAAGTTACGAGGAGAGATTACACAAATTGGGGTTGTATTCTCTGGAGTTTCGAAGGTTAAGGGATGATCTGATCGAAGTTTATAAGATATTAAGGGGAACGGATAGGGTGGATGGAGAGAAACTATTTCCACTGGTTGGGGATTCTAGGAGTAGGGGGCACAGTCTAAAAATTAGAGCCAGACCTTTCAGGAGTGAGATTAGAAAACATTTCTACACACAAAGGGTGGTAGAAGTTTGGAACTCTCTTCCGCAAACGGCAATTGATACTAGCTCAATTGCTAAATTTAAATGTGAGATAGATAGCTTTTTGGCAACCAAAGGTATTAAGGGATATGGGCCAAAGGCAGGTATATGGAGTTAGATCACAGATCAGCCATGATCTTATCAAATGGCGGAGCAGGCTCGAGGGGCTGAATGGCTTACTCCTGTTCCGATGTTCCTAATAAAGGGATACAGCCCGTATTAAAGCAATAGAGCCCGTACTGAAGGGACAGAGCCACTTTAAAGCACAGAGCCTGAATTAAAGGATAGAGGCGTATTAAGGGTCACAGCCTGTATTAAAGCAACAGAGTCCATATTAAAGGGACACATCCCGTATTAAAGGGACAGAACTCATATTAAATTGACAGAACCCTTATTAAAGGGACAGAGCCAGTATTCAAGCGACAGAGCCACAGAGCCTGAATTAAAGGGACAGAGCCGGTATAAGATCATAAGAAATAGGAGCAGGAGTAGGCCATAGGGCCCTTCGAGTCTGCGCTTCCATTCAAGCAGATCATGGCTGATCTTCAACCTCAACTCCACTTTCCTGCCCGATCCTCATATCTCTTGATTCCCCCAGAGTCCAAAAATCTATTGATCTCAGCCTTGAATATATTCAACGACTCAGCATCCACAGCCCTCTGGGGTAGAGAATTTCAAAGATTCACAACCCTCTGAGTGAAGAAATTCCTCCTCATCTCAGTCTTAAATGGCCGACCCCTTATCCTGAGATTATACCCCCTAGTTCTAGACTCTCCAGCCAGGGGAAACTGACTCTCAGCATCTACCCTGTCAAGCCCCTTCAGAATCTTGTAAGTTTCAATGAGATCACCTCTCATTCTTCTAAACTCCAGAGAGTATAGGCCCATTCTACTCAATCTCTCATCCCAGGAATCAATCTAGTGAACCTTTGTTGCACCCCCTCTAAGGCAAGTATATCCTTCCTTAGGTAAGGAGACCAAAACTGTACACAATACTCCAGGTGAGGTCTCACCAAAGCCCTGTACATTTGTATTAAGACTTCCTTACTCTTGTACTCCAACCCCCTTGCAATAAAGGCCAACATGCTATTTGCTTTCCTAATTGTTTGCTGTACCTGCATGCTAACTTCTTGTGTTTCTTGTAGCAGAACATGCAAGTCTCTCTGAACACCAACATTTAATAGTTTCTCACCATTTAAAAAATATTCTGTTTTTCTGTTGCTCCTACCAAAGTGAATAACCTCACATTTCCCCACATTATACTCCATCTGCCACCTTCTTGCCCACTCACAACCTGTCTATATCCCTTTGCAGACTCTTTGTGTCCTCCTCACAGCTTACTTTCCCACCTAGCTTTGTATCGTCAGTAAACCTGGATACATTACACTCGGTCCCTTCATCTAAATCATCAATATAGATTGTAAATAGCTGAGGCCCAAGCACCGATCCTTGCGGCACCCCATTTGTGATAGCCTTCCCACCTGAGAATGACCCGTTAATTCCTACTCTCTGTTTTCTGTCCGTTAACCAATCCTCAATCCATGCGAATATATTACCCACAATCCCATGAGCCCTTATCATTTGTAATAAGGTAGACGAATTAACAGCGCAAATAGATGTAAATGGATAGGAATATAGGAACATAGGAACAGGAGTAGGCCATTCAGCCCCTTGAGCCTGCTCCTCCATTTGATCATGGCTGATCTGTGATCTAACTCCATGTACCTGCCTTTGGCCCATATCCCTTAATACCTTTGGTTGCCAAAAAGCTATCTATCTCAGATTTAAAATTAGCGATTGAGCTAGTATCAATTGCCGTTTGCGGAAGAGAGTTCCAAACTTCTACAACCCTTTGTGTGTAGAAATGTTTTCTAATCTCACTCCTGAAAGGTCTGGCTCTAATTTTTAGACTGTGCCCCCGACTCCTAGAATCCCCAACCAGCGGAAATAGTTTCTCTCTATCCACCCTATCCGTTCCCCTTAATATCTTATAAACTTCGATCAGATCACCCCGTAACCTTCGAAACTCGAGAGAATACAACCCCAATTTGTGTAATCTCTCCTCGTAATTTAACCCTTGTAGTCTGGGTTTCATTCTAGTAAACCTACGCTGCACTCCCTCCAAGGCCAATATGTCCTTCCGAAGGTGCAGTGCCCAGAACTGCTCACAGTACTCCAGGTGCGGTCTAACCAGGGTTTTGTATAGCTGCAGCATAACTTCTGCCCCCTTGTACTCTAGTCCTCTCGATATAAAGGCCAGCATTCCATTAGCCTTATTGATTATTTTCTGCACCTGTTCATGACACTTCAATGATCGATGTACCTGAACCCCTAAGTCTCTTTGGACATCCACTGTTTTTAACTTTTTACCATTTAGAAAGTACCCTGTTCAATCCTTTTTTGATCCAAAGTGGATGACCTCACATGTGTCTACATTGAATTCCATTTGCCACAGTTTTGCCCATTCACCTAATCTATCAATATTCCTTTGTAATTTTATGTTTTCATCTACACTGCTTACAATGCCACCAATCTTTGTGTCATCGGCAAACTTAGATATGAGACTTTCTATGCCTTCATCTAAGTCGTTAATAAATATTGTGAATAATTGAGGCCCCAAGACAGATCCCTGCGGGACTCCACTAGTCACATCCTGCCAATGTGAGTACCTTCCCATTATCCCTACTCTCTGTCGCCTTTCGCTCAGCCAACTTCCTAACCAAGTCCGTACTTTTCCCTCGATTCCATGGGCTTCTATCTTAGCTAACAGTCTCTTATGTGGGGGACCTTATCAAATGCCTTCTGGAAGTCCACATAAATAACATCCATTGACATTCCTCTGACCACTACTTTAGTCACCTCTTCAAAAAATTCAATCAGGTTTGTCAGGCACGACCTACCTTTCACAAATCCATGCTGGTTCTCTCTGATTAACTGAAAATTCTCGAGGTGTTCAGTCACCCGATCCTTAATTATAGACTCCAGCATTTTCCCCACAACAGATGTTAGGCTAACTGGTCTATAATTCCCTGGTTTCCCTCTCTCTCCTTTCTTAAAAAGCGGAGTGACATGTGCAATTTTCCAATCTAGAGGGACAGTTTCTGAATCTAGAGAACTTTGAAAGATTATAGTTAGGGCATCCGCAATGTGCTCACCTACTTCCTTTAAAACCCTGGGATGGAAACCATCTGGTCCTGGGGATTTGTCACTCTTTAGTGCTGTTATTTTCTTCATTACTGTTGCTTTACTTATGTTAATTTTATCGAGTCCCTGTCCCCGATTCAATATTAGTTTTCTTGGGATTTCCGGCATGCTATCCTCTTTTTCTACAGTAAATACTGACGCAAAGTAATTATTCAACATGTCTGCCATTTCCCCATTGTCAATGACAATATCCCCACTTTCAGTTTTTAAGGGGCCAACACTGCTCCTGACCACCCTCTTTTTCCTAATGTAACTATAAAAGTTCTTCGTATTGGTTTTGATATCCCTTGCAAGTTTCTTTTCATACTCTCTTTTTGTAGCTCTTACTATCTGTTTTGTGACCCTTTGTTGATCTTTGTATCTTTCCCATTCGCCAGGATCTGTGCCATTTTTTGCCTTTTTGTATGCCCTTTCCTTATGTCTTATACTGTGCCTTACCTCTTTAGTTGTCCATGGCTGTTTTTTTGGCAAGTCGAGTTCTTGCCCCTCATGGGTATAAACCGATTCTGTATCACGTTAAGTGTTTCTTTAAACATTTCCCACTGATCATCAGTCGTTTTACCCATTAACAGATTTGCCCAGTTTACTGCGGACAGTCTCTGTCTCATCCCATTGAAGTCGGCCTTAGCAGCTGACTCACTTTTTTCCCTTTCAAACACTACATTGAACTCGATCATGTTATGATTGCTATTGGATAGATGCTTACGCACAGTTAAGCTGTCAACTAAATCTTTACTAAATCTAGTATGGCTTGCCCCCTTGTTGCCTCTAGGACTTACTGCTGCAGAAAACTATCCCGGACACACTCAAGAAATTCACTACCATTCCGACAGTTGCTTGAATGGGGTGCTAATCAAGCAGGCTGCTTTGTCCTGGATGGTGTCGAGCTTCTTGAGTGTTGTTGGAGCTGCACTCATCCAGGCAAGTGGAGAGTATTCCATCACACTCCTGACTTGTGCCTTGTAGATGGTGGAAAGGCTTTGGGGAGTCAGGAGGTGAGTCACTCCCCGCAGAATACCCAGCCTCTGACCTGCTCTTGTAGCCACAGTATTTATATGGCTGGTCCAGTTAAGTTTCTGGTCATTGGTGACCCCCACGATGTTGATGGTGGGGAATTCGGTGATGGTAATGCCGTTGAATGTCAAGGGGAGGTGGTTAGACTCTCTTGTTTGAGATGGTCATTGCCTGGCACTTGTCTGGTGCGAATGTTACTTGCCACTTATCAGTCCAAGCCTGGATGTTGTCCAGGTCTTGCTGCATGCGGGCACGGACTGCTTGATTATCTGAGGCGTTGCGAATGGAACTGAACACTGTGCAATCATTAGCGAACATCCCCATTTCTGACCTTATGATGGAGGGAAGGACATTGATGAAGCAGCTGAAGATGGTTGGGCCTAGGACACTGCCCTGAGGAACTCCTGCAGCAATGTCCTGCGGCTGAGATGATTGGCCTCCAACAACCACTTACGCCTTCCTTTGTGCTAGGTATGACTCCAGCCACTGGAGAGTTTACCCCCTGATTCCCATTGACTTCAATTTTACTAGGGCTCCTTGGTGCCACACTCGGTCAAATGCTGCCTTGATGTCAAGGGCAGTCGCTCTCACCTCACCTCTGGAATTCAGCTCTTTTGTCCATGTTTGGACCAAGGCTGTAATGAGGTCTGGAGCCGAATGGTCCTGGCAGAACCCAAACTGAGCATCGGTGAGCAGGTTATTGGTGAGTAAGTGCTGCTTGATAGCACTGTCGATGACACCTTCCATCACCTTGCTGATGATTGAGAGTAGACTGATGGGGCGGTAATTGGCCAGACTGGATTTGTCCTGCTTTTTGTGGATAGGACATACCTGGGCAGTTTTCCACATTGTCGGGTAGATGCCAGTGTTGTAGCTGTACTGGAACAGCTTGGCTAGAGGCGCAGCTCGTTCTGGAGCACAAGTCTTCAGCACTACAGCTGGGATGTTGTCGGGGCCCATAGCCTTTGCTGTATCCAGTGCACTCAGCCGTTTCTTGATATCACGTGGAGTGAATCGAATTGGCTGAAGACTGGCTTCTGTGATGGTGGGGATATCGGGAGGAGGCCGAGATGGATCATCCACTCAGCACTTCTGGCTGAAGATAGTTGAAAATGCTTCAGCCTTGTCTTTTGCACTCACGTGCTGCACTCCGCCATCACTGAGGATGGGGATGTTTACAAAGCCTTCTCCTCCTGTTAGTTGTTTAATTGTCCACCACCATTCACGACTGGATGTGGCAGGACTGCAGAGCTTTGATCTGATCCGTTTTTTTAATTCGTTCATGGGATGTGGGCGTTGCTGGTGAGGCCAGCATTTATTGCCCATCCCTAATTGCCCTTGAGAAGGTGGTGGTGAGCCGCCTTCTTGAACCGCTGCAGTCCGTGTGGTGACGGTTCTCCCACAGTGCTGTTAGGAAGGGAGTTCCAGGATTTTGACCCAGCGACGATGAAGGAACGACGATATATTTCCAAGTCGGATGGTGTGTGACTTGGAGGGGAACGTGCAGGTGGTGTTGTTCCCATGTGCCTGCTGCCCTTGTCCTTCTAGGTGGTAGAGGTCGCGGGTTTGGGAGGTGCTGTCAAAGAAGCCTTGGTGAGTTGCTGCAGTGCATCCTGTGGATGGTACACACTGCAGCCACAGTGCACCGGTGGTGAAGGGAGTGACTGTTTAGGGTGGTGAATAGGAAACATTAGAACATCGGAACAGGAGTAGGCCATTCAGCCCCTCGTGCCTGCTCCCCCATTTGATAAGATCATGGCTGATCTGTGATCTAACTCCATATACCTGCCTTTGGCCCATATCCCTTAATACCTTTGGTTGCCAAAAAGGTATCTATCTCAGATTTAAATTTATCAATTGAGCTGGTATCAATTGCCGTTTGCGGAAGAGAGTTCCAAACTTCTACAACCCTTTGTGTGTAGAAATGTTTTCTAATCTCACTCCTGAAAGGTCTGGCTCTAATTTTTAGACTGTGTCCCCGACTCCTAGAATCCCCAACCAGCGGAAATAGTTTCTCTCCATCCACCCTATCTGTTCCCCTTAATATCTTATAAACTTCGATCAGATCACCGCTTAACCTTCTAAACTCCAGAGAATACAACCCCAATCTGTGAAATCTCTCCTCGTAACTTAACCCTTGAAGTCCGGGTATCATTCTAGTAAACCTACGCTGCACCCCCTCCAAGGCCAATATGTCCTTCCGAAGGTGCGGTGCCCAGAACTGCTCACAGTACTCCAGGTGCGGTCTAACCAGGGTTTTGTATAGCTGCAGCATAACTTCTGCCCCCTTGTACTCTCGTCCTCTAGATATGAAGGCCAGCATTCCATTAGCCTTATTGATTATTTTCTGCACCTGTTCATGACACTTCAATGATCTATGTACCTGAACCCCTAAGTCCCTTTGGACATCCACTGTTTTTAACTTTTTACCATTTAGAAAGTACCCTGCTCTGTCCTTTTTTGATCCAAAGTGGATGACCTCACATTTGTCTACATTGAATTCCATTTGCCACAGTTTTGCCCATTCACCTAATCTATCAATATCGCTTGTAATTTTATGTTTTCATCTACACTGCTTACAATGCCACCAATCTTTGTGTCATCGGCAAACTTAGATATGAGACTTTCTATGCCTTCATCTAAGTCGTTAATAAATATTGTGAATAATTGAGGCCCCAAGACAGATCCATGTGGGACTCCACTAGTCACATCCTGCCAATGTGAGTACCTTCCCATTATCCCTACTCTCTGTCGCCTTTCGCTCAGCCAACTTCCTAACCAAGTCCGTACTTTTCCCTCGATTCCATGGGCTTCTATCTTAACTAACAGTCTCTTATGTGGGACTTTATCAAATGCCTTCTGGAAGTCCATATGAATAACATCAATTGACATTCCCCTGACCACTACTTTAGTCACCTCTTCAAAAAATTCAATCAGGTTTGTCAGGCACGACCTACCTTTCACAAATCCATGCTGGCTCTCTCTGATTAACTGAAAATTTTCGAGATGTTCAGTCACCCGATCCTTAATTATAGACTCCAGCATTTTCCCCACAACAGATGTTAGGCTAACTGGTCTATAATTCCCTGGTTTCCCTCTCTCTCCTTTCTTAAAAAACAGAGTGACATGTGCAATTTTCCAATCTATCGCAACAGTTCCTGAATCTAGATAACTTTGAAAGATTATAGTTAGGGCATCTGCAATGTGCTCACCAACTTCTTTTAAAACCCTGGGATGGAAACCATCTGGTCCTGGGGATTTGTCACTCTTTAGTGCTATTATTTTCTTCATTCCTATTGTTTTACTTGTGTTAATTTTACTGAGTCTCTGTCCCCGATTCAATATTTGTTTCCTTGGGATTTCCAGCATGCTATCCTTCATATACGATATAATTGCGATTACGGAGACATGGCAGCAGGGTGACCAAGGCTGGGAGCTGAATATCCAAGGGTATTCGATATTTAGGAAGGACAGGCAAAAAGGAAAAGGAGGTGGGGTGGTGTTGTTATTAAAGGATGAAATCAGAGCGATAGTGAGAAAGGATATTGGCTCAGAAAATCAAGATGTAGAATCAGTCTGGGTGGAGTTAAGAAGCACCGAGGGGCAGAAAACACTGGTGGGAGTTGTCGATAGGCCTCCAAACAGTAGTGGTAACGTAGGGGATGGGATCAAACAGGAAATTAGAGGTGCAGGTAACAAGGGTACCACAGTAATCATGGGTGACTTTAATCTACCTATAGGCTGGCCAAACCAAATTAGCAATAATACTGTGGAGGATAAATTCCTGGAGTGTGTATGAGATGGTTTTTTAGACCAGTACGTTGAGGAGCCAATCAGGGAACAGGCTATCCTAGATTGGGTATTGTGCAATGAGAAGGGGTTAATTAATAATCTTGTTGTGCGGGGTCCTTTAGGGAAGAGTGACCATAACATGGTAGAATTCTTCATTGGATGGAAAGTGAAGTAGTCCAATCCAAAACTAGGGTCCTAAATCTAAACAAAGGAAACTACGAAGGTATGAGGAGTGAGTTGGCTATGATCGATTGGGGAGCTTCATTAAAAGGCATGACGGTGGATAGGCAATGGCTAACATTTAAGGAACGAACGCATGAATTGCAATTATACATTCCTTTCTGGCACAAGAACACAAAAGGAAAAGCAGCCCAACCATGGCTAACAAAAGAAATTCAGGATAGTATTAGTTCCAAAGAGGAGTCATATAAAGTTGCCAGAAAAAAATAGCAAGCCTGAGGATTGGGAGCAGTTTAGAATACAGCAAAAAAGCAAGAGATTGATTAAGAGGGGAAAAATAGAGCATGAGAGTACACTTGCAAGGAACATAAAAGCAGACTGTAAAAGCTTCTACAAGTATGTACAAGGGGAGAGATACAAAAGGGGCAATTTTTTCACTCAAAGGGTGGTGAGTGTCTGGAACGAGCTGCCAGAGGCAGTAGTAGGGGCGGGTACAATTTTGTCTTTTAAAAAGCATTTGGACAGTTACATGGGTAAGATGGGTATAGAGGGATATGGGCCAAGTGCAGGAAATTGGGACTAGCTTAGTGGTATAAACTGGGCGACATGGACATGTTGGGCCGAAGGGCCTGTTTCCATGTTGTAACTTCTATGATTCTATGATCTATGATTCTATGAAGGTATGAGGAGTGAGTTGGCTATGATAGATTGGGAAGCTTCATTAAAAGGCATGACGGTGGATAGGAAATGGCTGACATTTAAGGAACGAATGCATGAATTGCAACAATTATCATAGAATCACAGAAGTTACAACATGGAAACAGGCCCTTCGGCCCAACATGTCCATGTCGCCCAGTTTATACCACTAAGCTAGTCCCAATTGCCTGCACTTGGCCCATATCCCTCTATACCCATCTTACCCATGTAACTGTCCAAATGCTTTTTAAAAGACAAAATTGTACCCGCCTCTACTACTGCCTCTGGCAGCTCGTTCCAGACACTCACCACCCTTTGAGTGAAAAAATTGCCCCTCTGGACCCTTTTGTATCTCTCCCCTCTCACCTTAAATCTATGCCCCCTCGTTATAGACTCCCCTACCTTTGGGAAAAGATTTTGACTATCTACCTTATCTATGCCCCTCATTATACATTCCTTTCTGGCACAAAAACACAAAAGGAAAAGCGGCCCAACCATGGCTAACAAAAGAAATTAATGATAGTATTAGATCCAAAGAGGAGTTATATAAAGTTGCCAGAAAAAGTAGCAAGCCTGAGGATTGGGAGCAGTTTAGAATTCAGCAAAAAAGGACCAAGAGATTGATGAAGAGGGGAAAAATAGAGTATGAGAGTAAACTTGCAAGGAACATAAAAGTGGACTGTAAAAGCTTTTACAAGTATGTAAAAAGAAAAAGATTAGTGAAGACAAATGTAAGTCCCTTACAGTCAGAAACGGGAGAATTTATAATGGGGAACAGGGAAATGGCAGAGCAATTAAACAAATACTTTGGTTCTGTCTTCACGGAAGAGGACACAAATAACTTCCCAGAAATACTAGGGAACCAAGGGACTAGTGAGAAGGAGGAATTAAAGGAAATTAGTATTAGTAAAAAAACAATAGTGCTGGAGAAATTAATCTCTTGCTATTCTTAGTTTTATTAACTAATTAATTTATGTAGTTTAAGTTATTAATTTAAGCTCTTAGTTAAACTCCTGCTCTAACTTGGAGAGGATAAAAACCGTAATACACACCAACCAATCACCTACCTGCTGTCCTTTGAAGTCACTCTTTCAATTACTGCCTGTGGTGAGTTGGCTCATGGTGTGAAAGGGACAGAGTCCTTCTTAAAGGGACAGCACCTTTATTAAAGGGACAGAGTCCTTATTAAAGGGACAGCGCCTTTATTAAAGGGACAGAGTCCTTATTACAGGGACAGCGCCTTTATTAAAGGGACAGAGTCCTTATTAAAGGGACAGAGCCTTTATTAAAGGGACAGAGCCCTTATTAAAGGGACAGAGCCTTTATTAAAGGGACAGAGCCCTTATTAAAGGGACAGAGCCTTTATTAAAGGGATAGAGCCCTTATTAAACAGACAGCACCCACATTCAAGCGACAGAGCCCGAACAAATGGGACAGAGCCAGTATTAAAGGATAGGGCTGGTATTAAGAATGTAAGAACATAAGAAATAGGAGCAGAAGTCGGCCCCTCGAGCCTGCTCCATCATTCATCAAGATCATGGCTGATCTTCTACCTCAACACCATTTTCCTGCACTATCCCCATATCCCTTGATGCCTTTAATATCTAGAAATCTATCGATCTCTGTTTTGAATGTTCTCAATGACTGAGTCACCAGCCAGGGGAAACACCCTCCCTGCATCTACCCTGTCGAGCCCTGTAAGAATTTTGTATGTTTCAATGAGATCACCTCTCATTCTTCTAAACTCTAGAGAATACAGGCCTAGTCTACTCAATCTCTCCTCATACCACAATCCCACCATCTCAGGAGTCAGTCTGGTGAACCTTCGCTGCACTCCCTCGATGGCAAGTATATCCTTTCATCGGTAAGGAGACCAAAATTGAACACAATACTCAAGGTGCGGTCTCACCAAGGCCGTATAATTACAGTAAGACATCTTTACTCATGTACTCAAATCCTCTTGTAATAAAGGCCAAGGGGAGAACGACGGTATTAAGGGGACAGACCTCGTATTATATGGAAACAGCCCATATTAAAGGATCAGAGAATCACACAAACAAAGAATCAGAGAATCACAGAATCAGAGAATTAAACAAAGATTCACGACCCTCTGGGAGAAGAAATTCCTCCTCATTTCCGTCTTAAACGGGCGACCCCTTACTCTGAGACTATGCCCCCTAGTTTTAGATTCCCCCATGAGGGGTAACATCCTCTCAGCATCTACCCTATCGAGTCCCCTCAGAATCTTCCATGTTTCAATAAGATCTCCTCTCATTCTTTTAAGCTCCAATGAGTATAGACCCAACCTGTTCAATCTTTCCTCATAAGATAACCCTTCCATACCCGGAATCAACCAAGTGAACCTTCTCTGAACTGCCTCCAATGCAAGTATGTCCTTCCTTAAATAAGGGCACCAGAACTGTACGCAGTACTCCAGGTGTGGTCTCACCAGCACCCTGTACAGTTGGAGCATGACTTCCCTGCTTTTATACTCCATCCCCCGAGAAATAAAGGCCAATATTCCGTTTGCCTTCCGGATTACCTGCTGCACCTGCATGTAGACTTTTTGTGTTTCATGTACGAGGACACCCAGATCCCTCTGTACCGCAGCATTTTGTAGTATTTCTCCATTCAAATAATATTTTGCTTTTTTATTTTTCCTCACAAAGTGGATGACTTCACATTTTCCCACATTATATTCTATCAGCCAAATTTTTGCCCATTCGCTTAACCTGTCAATATCCCTTTGCAGACACTTTGTGTCCTCATCACAACTTGCTTTTCCACCTATCTTTGTATCATCAGCAAATTTGGCCACAAGACACTCTGTTCCTTCATCCAAGTCATTGATATATATTGTAAATAGTTGAGGCCCCAGCACTGAGCCCTGCGGCACCCCACTAGTTACAGATTGCCATTTTGAAAATGACCCTTTTATCCCGACTCTTTGTTTTCTGTTAGTTAGCCAATCCTCTACCCATGCCAGTATATTACCCCCAACACCACAAGCTCTTATCTTGTGTAACAACCTTTTATGTGGCACCTTATCGAATGCCTTTTGAAAATCCAAATATACTGCATCCATTGGTTCCCCTTTATCCACCCTGCCTGTTACTTCCTCAAAGAACTCTAATAAATTTGTCAGACATGATTTCCCCTTCATAAAACCATGTTGACTCTCCTTGATTGTATTATGAGTCTCCAAATGTCCTGCTACTACTTCCTTAATAATGGATTCTAGCATTTTCCCAATGACAGATGTTAGGATAACTGGTCTATAGTTACCTGCTTTCTGTCTCACTCCCTTCTTGAATAGGGGTGTTAAGTTTGCGGTTTTCCAATCCGCTGGGATCTTTCCAGAATCTAGTGAATTCTGGAAGATTACAACCAATGCATCCACTATCTCTGTAGTCACTTCCTTTAAGACCCTCGGATGCAAGCCATCAGGTCCAGGGGACTTGTCAGCCTTTAGACCCATTAGTTTACCAAGTATTTTTTCTCTAGTGATCGTGATTGTTTTTAGTTCCTCCCTCCCCTTTGCCCCTTGATTTTCTACTATTATTGGTATATAATTAGTGTGAGAGTGAGAGGAGAGTCTGAGAGTGAGAGGAGAGTGTGAGAGTGAGAGGAGAGTGTGAGAGTGAGAGGAGAGTGTGAGAGTGAGAGGAGAGTCTGAGAGTGAGAGGAGAGTGTGAGAGTGAGAGGAGAGTGTGAGAGTGAGAGGAGAGTCTGAGAGTGAGAGGAGAGTGTGAGAGTGAGAGGAGAGTGTGAGAGTGAGAGGAGAGTCTGAGAGTGAGAGGAGAGTCTGAGAGTGAGAGGAGAGTCTGAGAGTGAGAGGAGAGTCTGAGAGTGAGAGGAGAGTGTGAGAGTGAGAGGAGAGTGTGAGAGTGAGAGGAGAGTGTGAGAGTGAGAGGAGAGTGTGAGAGTGAGAGGAGAGTGTGAGAGTGAGAGGAGAGTGTGAGAGTGAGAGGAGAGTGTGAGAGTGAGAGGAGAGTGTGAGAGTGAGAGGAGAGTGTGAGAGTGAGAGGAGAGTGTGAGAGTGAGAGGAGAGTCTGAGAGTGAGAGGAGAGTCTGAGAGTGAGAGGAGAGTGTGAGAGTGAGAGGAGAGTGTGAGAGTGAGAGGAGAGTCTGAGAGTGAGAGGAGAGTGTGAGAGTGAGAGGAGAGTCTGAGAGTGAGAGGAGAGTCTGAGAGTGAGAGGAGAGTGTGAGAGTGAGAGGAGAGTGTGAGAGTGAGAGGAGAGTGTGAGAGTGAGAGGAGAGTGTGAGAGTGAGAGGAGAGTGTGAGAGTGAGAGGAGAGTGTGAGAGTGAGAGGAGAGTGTGAGAGTGAGAGGAGAGTGTGAGAGTGAGAGGAGAGTGTGAGAGTGAGAGGAGAGTGTGAGAGTGAGAGGAGAGTGTGAGAGTGAGAGGAGAGTCTGAGAGTGAGAGGAGAGTGTGAGAGTGAGAGGAGAGTCTGAGAGTGAGAGGAGAGTGTGAGAGTGAGAGGAGAGTGTGAGAGTGAGAGGAGAGTGTGAGAGTGAGAGGAGAGTGTGAGAGTGAGAGGAGAGTCTGAGAGTGAGAGGAGAGTGTGAGAGTGAGAGGAGAGTGTGAGAGTGAGAGGAGAGTGTGAGAGTGAGAGGAGAGTGTGAGAGTGAGAGGAGAGTGTGAGAGTGAGAGGAGAGTCTGAGAGTGAGAGGAGAGTGTGAGAGTGAGAGGAGAGTCTGAGAGTGAGAGGAGAGTGTGAGAGTGAGAGGAGAGTCTGAGAGTGAGAGGAGAGTGTGAGAGTGAGAGGAGAGTCTGAGAGTGAGAGGAGAGTGTGAGAGTGAGAGGAGAGTCTGAGAGTGAGAGGAGAGTGTGAGAGTGAGAGGAGAGTCTGAGAGTGAGAGGAGAGTGTGAGAGTGAGAGGAGAGTGTGAGAGTGAGAGGAGAGTCTGAGAGTGAGAGGAGAGTCTGAGAGTGAGAGGAGAGTCTGAGAGTGAGAGGAGAGTCTGAGAGTGAGAGGAGAGTGTGAGAGTGAGAGGAGAGTGTGAGAGTGAGAGGAGAGTCTGAGAGTGAGAGGAGAGTGTGAGAGTGAGAGGAGAGTGTGAGAGTGAGAGGAGAGTGTGAGAGTGAGAGGAGAGTGTGAGAGTGAGAGGAGAGTGTGAGAGTGAGAGGAGAGTGTGAGAGTGAGAGGAGAGTGTGAGAGTGAGAGGAGAGTGTGAGAGTGAGAGGAGAGTGTGAGAGTGAGAGGAGAGTGTGAGAGTGAGAGGAGAGTGTGAGAGTGAGAGGAGAGTGTGAGAGTGAGAGGAGAGTGTGAGAGTGAGAGGAGAGTGTGAGAGTGAGAGGAGAGTGTGAGAGTGAGAGGAGAGTCTGAGAGTGAGAGGAGAGTGTGAGAGTGAGAGGAGAGTGTGAGAGTGAGAGGAGAGTGTGAGAGTGAGAGGAGAGTCTGAGAGTGAGAGGAGAGTGTGAGAGTGAGAGGAGAGTCTGAGAGTGAGAGGAGAGTGTGAGAGTGAGAGGAGAGTGTGAGAGTGAGAGGAGAGTGTGAGAGTGAGAGGAGAGTGTGAGAGTGAGAGGAGAGTGTGAGAGTGAGAGGAGAGTCTGAGAGTGAGAGGAGAGTCTGAGAGTGAGAGGAGAGTGTGAGAGTGAGAGGAGAGTGTGAGAGTGAGAGGAGAGTGTGAGAGTGAGAGGAGAGTGTGAGAGTGAGAGGAGAGTGTGAGAGTGAGAGGAGAGTGTGAGAGTGAGAGGAGAGTCTGAGAGTGAGAGGAGAGTGTGAGAGTGAGAGGAGAGTGTGAGAGTGAGAGGAGAGTGTGAGAGTGAGAGGAGAGTGTGAGAGTGAGAGGAGAGTGTGAGAGTGAGAGGAGAGTGTGAGAGTGAGAGGAGAGTCTGAGAGTGAGAGGAGAGTCTGAGAGTGAGAGGAGAGTGTGAGAGTGAGAGGAGAGTGTGAGAGTGAGAGGAGAGTGTGAGAGTGAGAGGAGAGTGTGAGAGTGAGAGGAGAGTCTGAGAGTGAGAGGAGAGTGTGAGAGTGAGAGGAGAGTCTGAGAGTGAGAGGAGAGTGTGAGAGTGAGAGGAGAGTCTGAGAGTGAGAGGAGAGTGTGAGAGTGAGAGGAGAGTGTGAGAGTGAGAGGAGAGTGTGAGAGTGAGAGGAGAGTGTGAGAGTGAGAGGAGAGTGTGAGAGTGAGAGGAGAGTCTGAGAGTGAGAGGAGAGTGTGAGAGTGAGAGGAGAGTCTGAGAGTGAGAGGAGAGTGTGAGAGTGAGAGGAGAGTGTGAGAGTGAGAGGAGAGTGTGAGAGTGAGAGGAGAGTCTGAGAGTGAGAGGAGAGTCTGAGAGTGAGAGGAGAGTCTGAGAGTGAGAGGAGAGTGTGAGAGTGAGAGGAGAGTGTGAGAGTGAGAGGAGAGTGTGAGAGTGAGAGGAGAGTGTGAGAGTGAGAGGAGAGTGTGAGAGTGAGAGGAGAGTCTGAGAGTGAGAGGAGAGTGTGAGAGTGAGAGGAGAGTGTGAGAGTGAGAGGAGAGTCTGAGAGTGAGAGGAGAGTCTGAGAGCGGGAGGAGAGTCTGAGAGGTGAACGCAGTGTAAATCTAAGGCAAGTCATGGCAGCACAGCTCGCACCCGTGATATGCTCCTCCTGCACTATGTGGGAAGTCATGGACACTACCAGTGTGCCTGGCGACCATGTGTGCAGGAAGTGTGTCCAGCTGCAGATACTGGCAAACCGTATTTCGGAGCTGGAGCTGCGGGTGGATTCACTGTGGAGCATCCGCGATGCTGAGACTATCGTGGATAGCACGTTCAGTGAGGTGGTCACACTGCAGGTAAAGACTACGCAGGCAGAAAGGACATGGGTGACCGCCAGGCAGAGTAAAAGGACTAGGCAGGTAGAGCAGGAGTCCCCTGGGGCCATCTCCCTCTCAAACAGATATTCTGCTTTAGATACTGTTGGGGGAGATGGCTTATCAGGGGAAAGCAGCAAGAGCCAGGTTCGGGGCACCACGGGTGGCTCTGCTGCACAGGAGGGGAGGAAGAAGAGTGGCAGGGCTATAGTGATAGGGGATTCAATGGTAAGGGGAACAGACAGGCGTTTCTGCGGCTGCAAACGTGACTCCAGGATGGTATGTTGCCTCCCTGGTGCTAGGGTCAAGGATGTCACGGAGCGGCTGCAGGGCATTCTGGAGGGGAAGGGTGAACAGCCAGTAGTCGTGGTCCATATTGGTACCAACGACATAGGTAAAAAAAGGGATGAGGTCCTGCAAGGTGAATTTAAGGAGTTAGGAGATAAATTAAAAAGCAGGACCTCAAAGGTAGTGATCTCAGGATTACTACCAGTGCCACGTGCTGGTGAGTATAGGAACAGGAGAATAGACAGGATGAATGCGTGGCTGCAGGGATGGTGTAGGAGGGAGGGATTTAGATTCCTGGGACATTGGGACCGGTTCTGGGGAAGGTGGGACCTGTACAAGCAGGACGGGTTACACCCGAGCAGGACCGGGACCAATGTCCTCGTGGGGGTGTTTACTAGTGCTGTTGGGGAAGGTTTAAACTAGAGTGGCAGGGGGATGGGAACCTGAGCAGGGAGACAGAGGAGGGGGTAACAAGGATAGAAACAAAAGACAGAAAGGGAAGAAACAATAGTGGAAGGCAGAGAAAACAAGGGTGAAAAACAAATAAGGCCATAGTGCAAAATAAAACTAAGATGACGAGCAATCTTAAAAAGACAAGTCTAAAGGCATTGGGCTCGATTTTACCAGGCCTGCGGGTTTCCGGCGGGTTGGGTTTCGGGAGCGTGGTCAACACGCTCGGTGAAATTCGTGGGTTGGCCGCGCGATCGTAGCAGGCAATCCACTAATTGGATCCAATTACCTGCTCCTCCGGGCTCCGCGCTGCTGGTCTGCGCGTCGGGCGGGCTGCGCATGCGCAGTACGATCTGTCAGCTGGAGGCTCTCTAGTTAAAGGGGCAGTCCTCCATTGACAGATGCTGCAACCAATAGAACACATTACAGCATGAAGCAGCCCAGGGGGAAGGCTGCTCCCAGTTTAATGATGCCTCACCCCAGGTATCACCAGATGGGGTGAGGAGGAGGGGGAGGACAGAGATCTTCCACCCGGCGGGCGGGAGGAAGTGGCCTGCCTCTGCCACCAAGAAGGCCTGGCTCGAGGTGGCAGAGGAGGTCACCTGCACCACCAACATATCGCCCACCTGCATACAGTGCAGGAGGCGCTGCAATGACCTCAGTAGGTCAGCCACAGTGAGACCATGTAGTCTTTCCCCTACACTCCGTCTGCCACATCACCGCCCCCACCCCACATCTCCTTCGGCACCGCCAACACTACTCTGTCACATCACCCCTCACACCCACTCAAACCTCATCCTCATCTTACCTGCACCTACTCACCTCGCCAGTACTCACCCCGCCACTACCACTCAACCCAATCCTCATACAATCTCATGGCTCTATCTCATACTCACCCTCTCGTGCATCTCTCTCACGGTCAGCCTCACTCAACCTGCCACCACCTGTGCTGCAGCCACAGGGCATGCATCACATATGTGCAGTAGGCAGCGTAAGGCAAACGTGTCGTGAGCATGAAGGGGATGCACAAGGGTGTTTGAGGGTTTGTCATGGGTGTTACTTATATTGAATTTCAGAACAACTCACATCACACATTATATTGGCACCACCACTGCCATGTCTTCGCGAATCCTGTCTGTTTTGTGCAATAATGCCCGCTCCTGGGTATCACTATGAGGACCCACCACTGATGCCACCCATTGTGTCACTGCAGAGTGGGTGCAGGTGTATTTGCAGGGCTCTTCTGCGCAGACGACTGAGAGACATCGGCGATGTCCCCGGTTGCACCCTGGAAGGATGCGGAGGAGAAGTTCGGGAGGGCAGTGGTGACTTTGACAGCGACAGGTAAGAAGATGGTGCTGGGGCCAGCCAGGAGCAGCTCGGCATGAAAGAGCCTGCAGATCTCCACGACTACATGTCGAGTGACTCTGAGCCTCCGTGTGCACTGCTGCTCGGAGAGGTCCAGGAAGCTGAGCCTCGGTCTGTGGACCCTGTGGCGAGGGTAGTGCCCTCTGCGACGCATCTCTCTCTGCGGTTGCCCTCCCTCCTGCTGTACAGGTGGATGTGTCACAGCACTCTGTTGTGGAGCTCCACGTGTCAGAGGTGGATGGCGAGGCTGGTGAGGCTGGTGATACTGTTCGCCCTCCGAGGAGGTCATGACTGCAGCTACGACGGCTCCCATCCGGAAGATGTACATCTGAGGGGGTCCGCAAGGTAGGTACATGTCTCCGGACCCCGGGGTAAGTGTGCAGGTTGGTGACTTTGACCGTCAGGAGGGGGGTGGTGGAGGCCAAACTTTGTCCCAAGTGACAGAGTGGCCTCCTGCAATGGGTGAGGGTCTCCCCGCCCCCCCACCTGTCAAATGGACCTTTGCAGCTGCCACAGGCTGACGGCTGCAACACGTCCAGTTCAACTGGGACCGTTTCCCCCAGTGTGTGAAACAGTCCCATGTTTCTCCAAAATCACACACAGTCCCTTAATCAGGTCAGTTAATGACCTGAACAAGCGAAATAAATGCACTCAAGTGGCATCCCGCTGGCTTTAATTGCCTGCGGGATTCCCACCAGCGGGGGCAACGCACGCACCCCCACACGTCATCGGGGAACCCGGAAGTGGGCGGGATCGTGGCGCGATCCGGTCACGTGCCTGGATATCGGGATTTTCAGGGCCCCCCCGCTGGAAACGCACAGGAAACTCGCCGGTAAAATCGAGCCCATTGTGTCTAAATGCGCGGAGCATTCGCAGTAAGGTCGATGAATTAACAGCGCAGATAGATATTAACGGTTATGATATATTTGCGATTACGGAGACATGGCTACAGGGTGACCAAGGATGGGAACTGAACATCCAGGGGTATTCAATATTTAGGAAGGACAGGCAAAAAGTGAAAGGAGGTGGGGTAGTGTTGTTAGTAAAGGAGGAAATCAATGCAATAGTAAGGAAGGATATTGGCTCAGAAAATCACGATGTGGAATCTGTATGGGTGGAGCTAAGAAACACCAAGGGGCAGAAAACATTGGTGGGGGTTGTCTATAGGCCCCCAAACAGTAGTGGAGATGTAGGGGAGGGCATTAAACAGGAAATTAGAGATGCATGCAAGAAGGGTACAACTATAATCATGGGTAACTTTAATCTACATATAGATTGGTCAAACCAAATTAGCAATAATCCTGTGGGGGAGGAATTCCTGGAGTGTGTACATGATGGTTTTCTAGACCAATACGTTGAGGAACCAACTAAAGAACAGGCGATGCTGGACTGGGTATTGTGCAATGAGAAAGGATTAATTAACAATCTTGTTTTGCAGGGTCCCTTAGGGAAGAGCGACCATAACATGATAGAATTCCTCATTAAGGTGGAGAGTGAAGTCATTGAATCCGAAACTAGGGTCCTGAATCTAAATAAAGGAAATTACAAAAGTATGAGGTGCGAGTTGGCTATGATAGATTGGGGAACTTTACTAAAAGGGATGACGGTGGATAGGCAATGGCTAATATTTAAAGAACGTGTGCAGGAATTACAACAATTATTCATTCCTGTCTGGCGCAAAAATAAAACAGGAAAGGTGGCTCAACCGTGGCTTACAAAAGAAATTAGTGATAGCATTAGATCCAAAGAGGAGGCATATAAAATTGCCAGAAAAAGCAGCAAGCCTGAGGATTGGGAGCAGTTCAGAATTTACTAAAGGAGGACAAAGAGATTGATTAAGAGGGGGAAAATAGAGTTTGAGAGTAAACCAGCAGGGAACATAAAAACTGACTGTAAAAGCTTCTATAAATATGTCAAGAGAAAAAGATTAGTGAAGACAAATGTAGGTCCCTTGCAATCAGAAATGGGGGAAATTATAATGGGGAACAAAGAAATGACAGAGCAATTAAACACATACTTTGGTTCTGTCTTCACAAAGGAGGACACAAATAACCCGCCAGAAATAAGACCATAATAGACCATAAGACCATAAGAGAAAGGAGCAAGAGTAGGCCATTCGGCTCCTCGAGCCTGCTCCGTCATTCAATGAGGTCATGGCTGATCTGATTTTTACCTCAACTCCACTTTCTCACCCTTTCCCCATATCCTTTGACTGCCTCGTTGATCAAAAATTTGTCCAACTCAGCCTTGAATGTATTCAATGACTCAGCCTCCACAGCTTTTTGGGGTAAAGAATTCCAAAGATTCACGACCCTCTGGGAGAAGAAATTCCTCCTCATTTCCGTCTTAAACGGGCAACCCCTTATTCTGAGACTATGCCCCCTAGTTTTAGATTCCCCCATGAGGGGTAACATCCTCTCAGCATCTACCCTATCGAGTCCCCTCAGAATCTTCCATGTTTCAATAAGATCTCCTCTCATTCTTCGAAACTCCAATGAGAATAGACCCAACCTGTTCAATCTTTCCTCATAAGACAACCCTTCCATACCCGGAATCAACCCAGTGAACCTTCTCTGAACTGCCTCCAATGCAAGTATGTCCTTCCTTAAATAAGGGCACCAGAACTGTACGCAGTACTCCAGGTGTGGTCTCAACAGCACCCTGTACAGTTGTAGCATGACTTCCCTGCTTTTATACTCCATCCCCCGAGAAATAAAGGCCAATATTCCGTTTGCCTTCCGGATTACCTGCTGCACCTGTATGTTGACTTTTTGTGTTTCATGTACGAGGACACCCAGATCCCTCTGTACCGCAGCATTTTGTAGTATTTCTCCATTCAAATAATATTTTGCTTTTTTATTTTTCCTCACAAAGTGGATGACTTCACATTTTCTCACATTATATTCTATCTGTCAAATTTTTGCCCATTCGCTTAACCTATCAATATCCCTTTGCAGACACTTTGTGTCCTCATCACAACTTGCTTTTCCACCTATCTTTGTATCATCAACAAATTTGGCCACAAGACCCTCTGTTCCTTCATCCAAGTCATTGATATATATTGTAAATAGTTGAGGCCCCAGCACTGGTCCCTGCGGCACCCCACTAGTTACAGATTGCCATTTTGAAAATGACCCTTTTATCCCGACTCTTTGTTTTCTGTTAGTTAGCCAATCCTCTATCCATGCCAGTATATTACCCCCAACACCATGAGCTCTTATCTTGTGCAGTAATCTTTTATGTGGCACCTTATCGAATGCCTTTTGGAAATCCAAATATACTGCATCCATTGGTTCCCCTTTATCCACCCTGCCTGTTACTTCCTCAAAGAACTCTAATATACATAAAGGGCAAAAGGGTAACTAGGGAGAGAGTAGGGCCTCTTAAGGATCAACAAGGTCATCTATGTGCGGAACCACAAGAGATGGGTGAGATCCTGAATGAATATTTCACATCGGTATTTACGGTTGAGAAAGGCATGGATGTTAGGGAACTTGGGGAAATAAATAGTGATGTCTTGAGGAGTGTACATATTACAGAGTGGGAGGTGCTGGAAGTCTTAACGCGCATCAAGGTAGATAAATCTCCGGGACCTGATGAAATGTATCCCAGGACGTTATGGGAGGTTAGGGAGGAAATTGCGGGTCCCCTAGCAGAGATATTTGAATCATCCACCGCTACAGGTGAGGTGCCTGAAGATTGGAGGGTAGCAAATGTTGTGCCTTTGTTTAAGAAGGGCGGCAGGGAAAAGCCTGGGAACTACAGACCAGTGAGCCTGACATCTGTAGTGGGTAAGTTGTTAGAGGGTATTCTGAGGGACAGAATCTACAGGCATTTGGAGAGGCAGGGACTGATTAGGAACAGTCAGCATGGTTTTGTGAGAGGAAAATCATGTCTCACGAATTTGATTGAGTTTTTTGAAGGGGTAACCAAGAAGATAGATGAGGGCTGTGCAGTAGACGTGGTCTACATGGACTTCAGCAAAGCATTTGACAAGGTACCGCATGGTAGGTTGTTACATAAGGTTAAATCTCATGGGATCCAAGGTGAGGTAGCCAATTGGATACAAAATTGGCTTGACGACAGAAGACAGAGGGTGGTTGTCGAGGGTTGTTTTTCAAACTGGATGCCTGTGTCCAGCGGTGTGCCTCAGGGATCGGTGCTGGGTCCGCTGTTATTTGTTATTTATATTAATGATTTGGATGAGAATTTAGGAGGCATGGTTAGTAAGTTTGCAGATGACACCAAGATTGGTGGCATTGTGGACAGTGAAGAAGGTTATCTAGGATTGCAACGGGATCTTGATAAATTGGGCCAGTGGGCCGATGAATGGCAGATGGAGTTTAATTTAGATAAATGTGAGGTGATGCATTTTGGTAGATCGAATCGGGCCAGGACCTACTCCGTTAATGGTAGGGCGTTGGGGAGAGTTATAGAACAAAGAGATCTAGGAGTACAGATTCATAGCTCCTTGAAAGTGGAGTCACAGGTGGATAGGGTGGTGAAGAAGGCATTCAGCATGCTTGGTTTCATTGGTCAGAACATTGAATGCAGGAGTTGGGATGTCTTGTTGAAGTTGTACAGGGCATTGGTGAGGCCACACTTGGAGTACTGTGTACAGTTCTGGTCACCCTATTATAGAAAGGATATTATTAAACTAGAAAGAGTGCAGAAAAGATTTACTAGGATGCTACCGGGACTTGATGGTTTGACTTACAGGGAGAGGTTAGACAGACTGGGACTTTATTCCCTGGAGAGTAGGAGGTTAAGGGGTGATCTTATAGAAGTCTATAAAATAATGAGGGGCATAGATAAGGTAGATAGTCAAAATCTTTTCCCAAAGGTAGGGGAGTCTATAACGAGGGGGCACAGATTTAAGGTGAGAGGGGAGAGATACAAAAGGATCCAGAGGGGCAATTTTTTCACTCAAAGGGTGGTGAGTGTCTGGAACGAGCTGCCAGAGGCAGTAGTAGAGGCGGGTACAATTTTGTCTTTTAAAAAGCATTTGGACAGTTACATGGGTAAGATGGGTATAGAGGGATATGGGCCAAGTGCAGGCAATTGGGACTAGCTTAGTGGTATAAACTGGGCGACATGGACATGTTGGGCCGAAGGGCCTGTTTCCATGTTGTAACTTCTATGATTCTATGATAATAAATTTGTCAGACACGATTTCCCCTTCATAAAACCATGTTGACTCTCCTTGATTGTATTATGAGTCTCCAAATGTCCTGCTATGACTTCCTTAATAATGGATTCTAGCATTTTCCCAATGACAGATGTTAGGCTAACTGGTCTATAGTTACCTGCTTTCTGTCTCACTCCCTTCTTGAATAGGGGTGTTACATTTGCGGTTTTCCAATCCGCTGGGACCTTTCCAGAATCTAGTGAATTCTGGAAGATTAAAACCAATGCATCCACTATCTCTGTAGCCACTTCCTTTAAGACCCTTGGATGCAAGCCATCATAAGAACATAAGAACATAAGAAATAGGAGCAGGAGTAGGCCAATCGACCCCTCGAGCCTGCTCCGCCATTTAATAAGATCATGGCTGATCTGATCCTGAGAATCCCTATGTGGTCAGTTTTCAGTAAAATATTAAAATGCCTACGTGGCAAAGAAGCAGAATGCAAAATGGTTAGAAAGGGTTAATTAGTTAGTAACTGAGATTGATACAGGTGGCCTGGCCTCCTGCTGGGCCATATGTTTGCGTAGTCAGCGGGTTTGCATTGTCTTATCAATGTAGATTCTTTGATGTGATTCAAGGACTGGTCTGAATGTCTCCATGTTTATGGAAGATCAATATAGGTAACGAGCTTAGCCAAAGTTGAAAGACATTCCAAGTTGGGAGATAAGGAACAGAAGGAACAGGAAAGAACATTCCAGTTTGGAAGGTGAGGAAGTTATCCCCTTTGATGTCTAACAGCAGCATGATCAGCACATGGACGATCTATGATTGGCCGGCAATAATGTAACCTCGCATGACAACCTACGCCCGGCTTATGATTGGTGTTGACCCTCGTTAAGTATGTTCCAACCCCTATTGATCTGTATAAAAACGTGTGGATTTCTGTATGTTTTTGTTCTTGCTCTGCCAGCATAGAGGGACTCTATCAGGAGTCCAAATCAATGCTGCAGACTAAGAACCCTGCTATTAAAGTTGTGATGAACTTTAAAATGTATTCGACTCAGTTTTTGCTGAACCAGACTGAGGGGAAAGAATCCGGATCATCATTTGGTGGCCCGTACGGGGATCTTAACGGTCGTTCACCGAGAGTTCGCGGAGTAAGAGGCGGATTGTCTCAGACACGGAGGAAGGAAATGGCGCCCCGATGTAAGTAGTCTTAATTTACTACGTCGGTTTTCCTCCAATCCGTCAGTCTGACGATGAATCGTCCAATCGCTAACACTCGTGAGGCGTCCTTACAAGATTCAGGTCAGTCTGGCGAATACACAGAAATAGCAGGAAGAGGTCAGTGGTCGAATATCACTGAGGGTCAGCTCCGGCTGAGGGTCAGCGTACGTACTGAGGGAATAACTTGTAAGCAGTAGGTCAGTGGTTAATATCACTGAGGGTAGTCAGGGTTTAAGTTCCTGGTGATTGGATATAAACAGGAACTAGTGATCAAAATATCACTGAGTCAGGGTTCGAATTCCTGGTGATTGGATATAAACAGGAACTTCGAGTCCCTGGGGGTTGGGTATGAACGGGAACTGATTGCTTGTGCTGATCGACTAAGGGAGGAAGTGCCTGTTTCAACGCGCAGCCTTAGACCGGTTGTTAAGAGGGGAAATCCCCCACGCGAAGGTCAGGACCCTAAAGTGGGCGTAGGGACCAAGGGCACTTAGGATTGTGAGGCACAAGCATCAGTACCGTCCTCAAATTCTGTAATAAGCAACTGAGTGGCGATAATACGGTTGTGTTGACTAGTTGAATAAGAATAAAAGACTGGGGAATGTCAATGGCCATTGGGAGGAACTAAAAACTTAGATGCCGCCAAAAAGGCTCAGGAATTAATTTGGAAAAATAACAGAGGTACCACAGCCAAAGAACTAATTGCTTTATGGAGACAGTACTGTCAAAAAAAAATATGGATAGAATTAAGTGACTAGACAAATGTTTAAAAGACAGAGACCTGAAAAAGAAAGGTTCTGTTGTTTAAGTGTACTGTCCCTTTATAAAGCCTGTCTTGATCAGTGTTTTTTTTTGTCGGTGTTGTGGGCCACGCCCCCTTCTTACTGTGTCTTACGTGTTTTCTTCCTTTGTGTAATGTATCTGTCTTGTCGTGTGTTTAATTCTGATACTGCTGAATTAAAATTGGAGTTATTGAGGTTAAGTGACCTATTAAATTCTGGTTCTTATAGAGTGTGGGCATGTTAAATTCCAGACATGGGATCTTCAAAAAATTGGCATTTTGAATGTTTATTTTGTGATTGGCTGTGGTTTAAAAAGAGGTTAAAAATTAACGGGATAGATTAAAAAAACTATCTGGTATCACTGTGATAGGAAAAGTCGGAAAGCTGGAACAGCTCGGAGCGTTGATTATAATCACATCCACTAAAAGATTGTGAAAAAATAGTGTGCAAAATTATAGTATAAAGCAATCCACAAATGTGAGAAGTAAAAAAATCAGTCAAACCTGTGTGAAGATAAATTTTGAAGGTGGAAACTTAATCTCAAAGGGAGAAGGATCAAGTTACTCCTACCACAAGAGCAAGTTAATGTTAACCCCTTCCATCCCAAGAAGCCAGACTGTCATGCCAAGAGCAGTTCAAACAGATAGAAATGACCCAGTCCGTTGAGAACTGTCTGAACACAGGTGAACATGAGGTAACAATTGGTATAGGTTATATTAGTAAAATTGTCCCAATCACTCGGAAATGCCAAAGGCTACAATTGACTGAGATATAAGTTTTCACGCTACAGTGAAAAATTGATAAGAAAGGAATGTAAAACAAATCATATGAAAAGGAAGCATAGGTTAGACAATTGGAAGTCCATTACTTGAGCTATGTACTGACACAGGGTACTAAACACCTATCAGTTTTACCCTGCCACAGTATGATAAGGAAGTTTTGACAAGTTCTGGGGCTATTCAATTTTATTTGAAATTAATAGTAGAATACAAGATCTGACCAAAGAGGGGAGACCTTCCCTGACAAATTATATAACTCGCATTGAGAATGCTAAGAAAACTCAACAATTAGATCAACACCTCCTAACTCAAGTGTTAAAACAAAGAGCGACATGGAATGGAGGTGGACATCGTAAAAAGAGATAGGCAAATATGGAGACGTAAAGATCTGTGATAAGTGATATAGCAACTGCCTTTGCCTCAGTTGTTAACACCATTGATTTGACAACATTAGATCAAAAGGTCAGAGATTTAGGGTCTCGCATTAAAGATATATTAAAAGATAAATGAAAATACAGATAAGGAATTGTCTGAGGATCAAATGCTGACCATATATTTGCAAAGGATAGCTACAGTGCTAGAAACACATGCCCAAACCATTAATAAATTAATAAAAGAGGAATATAACGTATCTTAGCAGGCGGCTGCTAATGATATCTGCTTAATGTGGTTACATCTTGAAAACACAGAGATTAGGACTTGGAGTTAGAAATTCCAGTCTGCAGCCCTGCGTACATCTGTATGTGGGAGAGACAGTGTTTATTTCAGACAGGCTGCGTGCTTCAGAGAGAGAGCGAGAGAGGGACTAGGCAATTTCTCTCTCCTGTTTTGTTTTCTGAATTTGTTTCGGGTAAAGGGATTATTCCTTTGGATAAATAAATAATAAATGAAGATTTGACAAATTAATCACTTGGGCTCTCAAGAAGAGCCGCAATGGATTTTCTGTGTTTCTTTTAAAACAGGTGACCCTGGTTTTTTTTGGGACCACGTGAGTGTTGATGGTGCAGGATTACCAAGAGTAGTTACAAAGTTACGGTGCAACCTTTGCTGGAGAAATTTGGTGCAGGAAACGATCCAGTGGTGTTAAAAATATAAGACTTTAGCTGCAGACATCAGCGGATACCAAATGTCACAGCGTGGTGATATCAACCTGATTCTCTTCTTTTGAAAACATTTTGATTTGTTTTGTTTTAACCTATTTATTGTCTTCTGAGACAGAGTGCTTGAGGTGGGGAGGTATGGGAGTTGCATCCAAAAGTAATTACGAGCACTTCATCTCTACTATAAAACCACAAAGCCTGGACATAATTTGTTTCTGAAATTGGAATTGATAAGAAAAATTTATATAAGTTGCTATTTAAGCCCTCGAGAAAGGAAAAAAATTACTTGTAATTTAAGGGGATAATCAAATTATATTTTAAAATAAAGGAAGTCGAGTCTAAATGGTTCCTATTGAATGCTGTGTATCGAAGAAGAATTCTTTTCGAGAGGGAAGAGAATTTTACATTGACAAGTCCTGTCAGTCCAACAATACTGCTCTCAAGTTGGGATAATTGTGAAATGATAGAAGGGACTCGGGCACAATATAGTGGGATATTTTGGGAAATGAAAAGCGGTTCAAGAAAAATTACATAAGATGAATAAATTTTGGGATATTGGACCAGACTGTAAATATTGTATCGGACAGTAACGTTCCTCCAGGGCTCATGATAGGTAATATAATGGGTTATGTAAAATTGGATGAGAGGAAGTGATTGAGAATTAAAGTAAGAAACAGAAATTACACCAAATGGGAATTTCTCTACAGTCATTGAATTGGGCATGATAAAAAAATCAATCTGGCATAAATATACAATCTAGTGGAAGTCAGGAAAGTGTAGTTGAGAATCCGGATCGTCAATCCTAACCTCAAATCTAAATTCATGTCCAATTTCCTGCCCGCTCCCCATAACCCCTAATTCCCTTTACTTCTAGGAAACTGTCGATTTCTGTTTTAAATTTATTTAATGATGTAGCTTCCACAGCTTCCTGGGGCAGCAAATTCCACAGACCTACTACCCTCTGAGTGAAGAAGTTTCTCCTCATCTCAGTTTTCAAAGAGCAGCCCCTTATTCTAAGATTATGCCCCCTAGTTCTAGTTTCACCCATCCTTGGCAACATCCTTACCGCATCCACCCGATCAAGCCCCTTCATAATCTTATATGTTTCAATAAGATCGCCTCTCATTCTTCTGAACTCCAATGAGTAGAGTCCCAATCTACTCAACCCCTCCTCATATGGCCGCCCCCTCATCCCCGGGATTAACCGAGTGAACCTTCTTTGGACTGCCTCGAGAGCAAGTATGCCTTTTCTGAAGTATGGACACCAAAACTGTATGCAGTATTCCAGGTGCGGTCTCACCAATACCTTATATAACTGCAGCAATACCTCCCTGTTTTTATATTCTATCCCCCTAGCAATAAAAGCCAACATTCCGTTGGCCTTCTTGATCACCTGCTGCACCTGCAAACTAACTTTTTGATTTTCTTGCACTAGGACCCCCAGATCCCTTTGTACTGCAGTACTTTCCAGTTTCTCACCATTAAGATAATAACTTGCTCTCTGATTTTTCCTGCCAAAGTGCATAACCTCACATTTTCCAATATTGTATTGCATCTGCCAAATCTCTGCCCACTCACCCAGCCTGTCTATATCCCCTTGTAGGTTTTTTATGTCCTCCTCACTCTCTACTTTCCCTCCCAACTTTGTATCATCTGCAAACTTTGATGTGTTACACTCGGTCCCCTCCTCCAAATCGTTAATATAGATTGTAAAGAGTTGGGGACCCAGCATCGACCCCTGCGGAACACCACTGGCTATTGGTTGCCAGTCCGAGAATGAACCATTTATCCCAACTCTCTGCTTCCTGTTAGATAACCAATCCTCCACCTATGCCAGAATATTACCCCCAATCCTGTGATTCTTTATCTTGAGCAATAATCTTTTATGTGGCACCTTGTCGAATGCCTTCTGGAAGTCCAAATACACTACGTCCGCTGGTTCCCCTTTATCCACCCTGTACGTTATATCCTCAAAGAACTCAAGCAAATTTGTCAGACATGACTTCCCCTTCGTAAAACCATGCTGACTTTGTCCTATTAAATTATGTTTATCCAAATGTTCCGCTACTGTCTCCTTAATAATAGACTCCAAAATTTTACCCACCACAGATGTTAAGCTAACTGGTCTATAATTTCCAGCCTTCTGCCTACTACCCTTTTTAAATAAGGATGTTGCATTGGCAGTTTTCCAATCTGCCGGGACCTTTGCCAAGTCCAGAGAATTTTGGAAAATTATTACCAAAGCATCCACAATCCCTACTGCCACTTCCCTCAAGACCCTAGGATGTAAGCCATCAGGTCCAGGGGATTTATCCGCCTTGAGTCCCATTAATTTACTGAGTACCAATTCCTTAGTGATTTTAATCGTATTTAGCTCCTCCCCCCCTAGAGCCCCCTGTTTGTCCAGTGTTGGGATATTCTTAGTGTCCTCTACTGTAAAGACTGAAACAAAATATATGTTCAGCATTTTTGCCATCTCCATGTTTCCCACCATTAATTTCCCGGTCTCATCCTCTAAGGGACCTACGTTTGCCTTAGCCACCCTTTTTCTTTTTATATAACTGTTGAAACTCTTGCTATCTGTTTTTATATTTTTTGCTAATTTATTTTCATAATCTATCTTCCCTTTCCTAATCAATCGTTTAGTTACTTTTTGCTGTCTTTTGAAGACTTCCCAATCTTCTATCCTTCCACTAAGTTTGGCTACCTTATATGTCCTTGTCCAGGGGACTTGTCAGCCTTTAGACCCATTTGATTTACCTCGTACTTTTTCTCTGGTGATAGTGATTGTTTTTAGTTCCTCCCTCCCCTTTGCCCCTTGATTTTCTACTATTATTGGTATATTATTCGTGTCTTCTACTGTGAAGACAGATACAAAATATCTGTTCAATTCCTCTGCCATTTCTTGTTTTCCATTATTATTTCCCCAGTCTCATCCTCTAAGTGACCAATGTTTACTTTAGCTACCCTCTTCCTTTTTATATACTTGTAGAAGTTAGGGAACTAAGGGCCGAGTGAGAGGGAGGAACTGAAGGAAACCAGTAATCGTAAAATAATAGAGCTCGGGAAATTAATGGGGCTAAAGGCTGACAAATCCCCAGGTCCTGATAATCGACATCCCAGAGTACTAAAGGAAATGGCCCTGGAAATAGTGGAAGCATTGGTGATCATCTTCCAAAATTCTATAGACTCTGGAACAGTTCCTACAGATTGGAGGGTGGCAAATGTAACCCTACTATTTAAAAAGGCAGGGAGAGAAAAAACAGGGAATTACAGACCAGTTAGCCTAACTCAGTAGTGGGGAAAATGCTGGAGTCTATTTTAAAAGATGTGATAACAGAACACTTGGAGGGCATTAACGGGATTGGACAAAGTCAGCATGGGTTTATGAAAGGGAAATCATGCTTAACAAATCTACTGGAGTTTTTTGAGGATGTAACTAGTAGAATAGATAGGGGAGAACCAGTGGATGTGGTGTATTTGGATTTTCAGAAGGCTTTTGATAAGGTCCCACACAAGAGGTTAGTGTGCAAAATTAAAGTACATGGGATTGGGGGGAATATACTGGCATGGATTGAGAATTGGTTGACAGACAGGAAACAGAGAGTAGGAACAAACAGATCTTTTTCCGGGTGGCAGGCAGTGACTAGTGGGGTACCACAGGGATCAGTGCTTGGGCCCCAGCTGTTCACAATATATATCAATGATTTGGATGAGGGAACTAAATGTAACATTTCCAAGTTTGCAGACAACACAAAGCTGGGGTGGAATGTGAGCTGTGAGGAGGATGCAAAGAGGCTCCAATGTGATTTAGACAAGTTGGGTGAGTGGGCAAGAACATGGCAGATGCAGTATAACGTGGATAAATGTGAGGTTATCCACTTTGGTTGTAAAAACAGAAAGGAAGATTATTATCTAATGGTGATAGATTGGGAAAAGGGGAGGTGCAACGAAGCTTGGGTGTCCTTGTACACCAGTCGCTGAAAGCGAGCATTCAGGTGCAGCAAGCAGTTAGGAAGGCGAATGGTATGTTGGCCTTCATTGCAAGAGGATTTGAGTACAGGAACAGGGATGTCTTACTGCAGTTATACAGGGCCTTGGTGAGACCACATCTGGAGTATTGTGTGCAGTTTTGGTCTCCTTATCTGAGGAAGGATGTCCTTTCCATGGAGGGAGTGCAACGAAGGTTTACCAGACTGATTCCTGGGATGGCAGAACTGATGTATGAGGAGAAATTGGGTCGACTGGCCTATATTTACTAGAGTTTAGAAGAATGAGAGGTGATCTCATCGAAACATATAAAATTCTAACAGGACTGGACAGACTAGATGCAGGGAGGATGTTTCCGATGGCTGGGGAGTCCAGAACCAGGGGTCACAGACTCAGGATACGGGCTATGCCATTTAGAACCAAGATGAGGAGAGATTTCTTCACTCAGAGGGTGGTGAACCTGTGGAATTCTCTACCACAGAAGGCAGTGGAGGCCAAGTCATTAGATGTATTCAAGAAGGAGATAGATATATTTCTTAATGCTGAAGGGATCAAGGGATATGGGGAAAAAGCGGGAACTGGGTACTGAGTTAGACGATCAGCCATGATCATTTTGAATGGCGGAGCAGGCCCGAAGGGCTGAATGGCCTACTCTTGCTCCTATTTTCTATGTTTCTATGTTTCTATGTCTTCTATAGTGAAGACAGATACAAAATATCTGTTCAATTCCTCTGCCATTTCCTTGTTTTCCATTATTATTTCCCCAGTCTCATCCTCTAAGGGACCAATGTTTACTTTAGCTACCCTCTTCCTTTTTATATACTTGTAGAAGCTTTTACTGTCAGTTTTCATATTTCTTGCCAGTTTACTTTCATAATTTATTTTCTCCCTCTTTATTATTCTTTTAGTCATCCTTTGCTGGTTTCTAAAGTTTTCCCAATCTTCGGGCTTACCAGTAATCTTTGCCATGTTGTATGCTTTTTCTTTTAACCTGATACCATCCTTTACTTCCTTAGTTAGCCATGGTTGGTTCACCCTTTTTGTGGAGTCTTTCCTCCTCACAGGGATATATCTTTGTTGCGAGTCATAAAATATCTTTTTAAATGTTTGCCACTGCTTATCCACCATCATACCATCTAATCTGTTTACCCAGTCCACTTTAGCCAATTCCACCCTCATTCCTTTATAATTGCCCTTATTTAAGTTTAATACAGTAGTTTCAGACCCAAGATCCTCGCTCTCAAACTGGATGTGAAATTCTATCATGTTATGATCACTGCTTCCCAAGGGATCCTTCACTTTGAGATCATTAATTAATCTTGTTTTGTTACGGTGTGCGGACAACACGGTGTGAACAGAGAGATTGGTGAGTGTGGGAGTTCGGTGACGTGGGGGAAGGAGGTGCGGCTTTGCCTCGCTTTTCCTAACTTTTTCCCCAGAGCGGCAGTGGACCTGAGAGTGGAAGACTGAGATTGGAGAATAAAAGCAGCAGCAGACCTGCAACAAGAGACAACTACTGTGCGACGTCACAGGTGAGGCAGGAGAGTCCGAGAGGTGAGCACAGTATGAAAGGAGAGACCGAGAGCGCGAGGAGAGTCCGAGAGTCTAAGGCAAGTCATGGCAGCACAGCTCGCACCCGTGATATGCTCCTCCTGCACTATGTGGGAAGTCATGGACACTACCGGTGTCCCTGACGACCATGTGTGCAGGAAGTGTGTCCAACTGCAGCTACTGGCTAACCGTATTTCGGAGTTGGAGCTGCGGGTGGATTCACTGTGGAGCATCCGCGATGCTGAGACTATTGTGGATAGCACGTTCAGTGAGGTGGTCACACCGCAGGTAAAGATTATGCAGACAGAAAGGAAATGGGTGACCGCCAGGCAGAGTAAAAGGACTAGGCAGGTAGAGCAGGAGTCCCCTGGGGCCATCTCCCTCTCAAACAGATATTCTGCTTTAGATACTGTTGGGGGAGATGGTTTATCAGGGGAAAGCAGCAAGAGCCAGGTTCGGGGCACCACGGGTGGCTCTGCTGCACAGGAGGGGAGGAAGAAGAGTGGCATGGCTATAGTGATAGGGGATTCAATTGTAAGGGGAACAGACAGGCGTTTCTGCGGCCGCAAACGTGACTCCAGGATGGTATGTTGCCTCCCTGGTGCAAGGGTCAAGGATGTCACGGAGCGGCTGCAGGACATTCTGGAGGGGGAGGGTGAACAGCCAGTAGTTGTGGTCCATATTGGTACCAACGACATAGGTAAAAAAAGGGATGAGGTCCTGCAAGGTGAATTTAAGGAATTAGGAGAGGAGAAATTAAAAAGCAGGACTTCAAAGGTAGTGACCTCCGGATTACCACCAGTGCCACGTGCTAGTGAGTATAGGAACAGGAGAATAGACAGGATGAATGCGTGGATGCAGGGATCGTGTAGGAGGGAGGGATTTAGATTCCTGGGACATTGGGACCGGTTCTGGGGAAAGTGGGACCTGTACAAGCGTGACGGGTTACACCGGAGCAGGACCGGGACCAATGTCCTCGCGGGGGTGTTTGCTAGTGCTGTTGGGGAAGGTTTAAACTAGAGTAGCAGGGGGATGGGAACCTGAGCGGGGAGTCAGAAGGGAGTAAAGTTGAGAGCAGCAAGAGAGGGGAAGACCCAGGGGAAATCCACAATACAAATAGTACAAACAGTTGTTCAAGAACAAATGAAAGGGAAAAGCGTAGAGCAGCGGAAAGAAAGTGTACTTTAGGCACGACAGATAAAATAAAAACTAGAAGGTGTAAGGTGATTAACCCAGCATTAAAGCTGTGGCAGGGGGTTGGGAACCTGAGCAGGGATACAGAGGAAAGCGTGTCAGGAAGGGACAGAAGGTATGGAGTAAAAGGTAAAGTGTTAAAAAAGGAAAAAGCAGGAACTAAGTGTCACAAAACATATTTGAAAGTTCTTTATCTGAATGCAAGTAGCATTCGTAACAAAATGGATGAGTTAACGGCACAAATAACTACGTATGGGTATGATCTTGTGGTCATTACAGAAACATGGCTGCAGGGTGACAACGACTGCGAATTAAATTTGCCAGGGTATTTAACAATCAGGAAGGACAGGCAGGAAGGAAGGGGAGGTGGGGTGGCTATGTTAATAAAGGAAGGAATCACTGTAATACAGAGAAATGATATTGGGACAAAGGATCAGGATAATGAAACAGTTTGGGTGGAGATAAGGAATAATAAGGGGAAAAAAACACGAGTGGGCGTAGTATATAGGCCTCCTAATAGTTGCAACTCTGCTGGAAGAAGTATTAATCAGGAAATAGTCAAGGCATGTAATAAGGGAACAGCCATAATTATGGGGGATTTTAACTATCATATTAACTGGACAAATCAAATTGGGCAGGACAGCCTTGAGGAAGAGTTTATTGAGTGTATTAGGGATGGATTTCTTGAGCAGTATGTAACTGATCCTGCAAAAGGGCAAGCAACCTTGGACCTGGTCCTGTGTAATGAGCCAGGATTAATTAATAATGTCCTAGTTAAGGATCCCCTTGGAATGAGTGACCATAACATGGTTACATTCCATATCCAAGTAGAGGGTGAGAAGGTTGGTTCTCAAACAAGCGTACTGAGCTTGAATAAAGGAGACTATGATGGTATGAGAGCGGAATTGATTAAAGTGGACTGGGAAAATAGATTAAAGGGTAAGATGGTACATGAGCAGTGGTGTTCATTTAAGGAGTTATTTTACTACTTTCAAAAAATATATATTCCACTGAGGAAAAAAGGGTGTAAAAGAAATGACAGCCACCCGTGGCTAAGTAAAGAAATTAAGGATAGAATCCGACTAAAATCAAGGACCTATAAGGGAGCCAAACCTAGTGGGAGGATAGAAGATTGGGAAGTCTTCAAAAGACAGCAAAAAGTAACTAAAGGATTGATTAAGAAAGGGAAGATAGATTATGAAAATAAATTAGCAAAGAATATAAAAACAGATAGCAAGAGTTTCTATAGTTATATAAAAAGAAAAAGGGTGGCAAAGGCAAACGTAGGTCCCTTAGAGGATGAGACTGGGAAATTAATGGTGGGAAACATGGAGATGGCAAAAATGCTGAACAAATATTTTGTTTCAGTCTTTACGGTAGAGGACACTAAGAATATCCCAACACTGGACAAACAGGGGGCTCTAGCGGGGGAGGAGCTAAATACGATTAAAATCACTAAGGAATTGGTACTCAGTAAAATAATGGGACTCAAGGCGAATAAATCCCCTGGACCTGATGGCTTACATCCTAGGGTCTTGAGGGAAGTGGCAGTAGGGATTGTGGATGCTTTGGTAATAATTTTCCAAAATTCTCTGGACTCGGCAAAGGTCCCGACAGATTGGAAAACTGCTAATGTAACACCCTTATTTAAAAAGGGTAGTAGGCAGAAGGCTGGAAATTATAGACCAGTTAGCCTAACATCTGTGGTGGGTAAAATTTTGGAGTCTATTATTAAGGAGACAGTAGCGGAACATTTGGATAAACATAATTTAATAGGACAAAGTCAGCATGGCTTTACGAAGGGGAAGTCATGTCTGACAAATTTGCTTGAGTTCTTTGAGGACATAACGTATAGGGTGGATAAAGGGGAACCAGTGGACGTAGTGTATTTGGACTTCCAGAAGGCATTCGACAAGGTGCCACATAAAAGATTATTGCTCAAGATAAAGAATCACTGGATTGGGGGTAATATTCTGGCATGGGTGGAGGATTGGTTATCTAACAGGAAGCAGAGAGTTGGGATAAATGGTTCATTCTCGGACTGGCAACCAATAGCCAGTGGTGTTCCGCAGGGGTCGGTGCTGGGTCCCCAACTCTTTACAATCTATATTAACGATTTGGAGGAGGGGACCGAGTGTAACATATCAAAGTTTGCAGATGATACAAAGATGGGCGGGGAAGTAGAGAGTGAGGAGGACATAAAAAACCTACAAGGGGATATAGACAGGCTGGGTGAGTGGGCGGAGATTTGGCAGATGCAATACAATATTGGAAAATGTGAGGTTATGCACTTTGGCAGGAAAAATCAGAGAGCAAGTTATTATCTTAATGGTGAGAAACTGGAAAGTACTGCAATACAAAGGGATCTGGGGGTCCAAGTGCAAGAAAATCAAAAAGTTAGTATGCAGGTGCAGCAGGTGATCAAGATGGCCAACGGAATGTTGGCTTTTATTGCTAGGGGGATAGAATATAAAAACAGGGAGGTATTGCTGCAGTTATATAAGGTATTGGTGAGACCGCACCTGGAATACTGCATACAGTTTTGGTGTCCACACTTAAGAAAAGACATACTTGCTCTCGAGGCAGTACAAAGAAGGTTCACTCGGTTAATCCCGGGGATGAGGGGGCGGACATATGAGGAGAGGTTGAGTAGATTGGGACTCTACTCATTGGAGTTCAGAAGAATGAGAGGCGATCTTATTGAAACATATAAGATTGTGAAGGGCCTTGATCGGGTGGATGCAGTAAGGATGTTCCCAAGGATGGGTGAAACTAGAACTAGAGGGCCTAATCTTAGAATAAGGGGCTGCTCTTTGAAAACTGAGATGAGGAGAAACTTCTTCACTCAGAGGGTAGTAGGTCTGTGGAATTTGCTGCCCCAGGAAGCTGTGGAAGCTACATCATTAGATAAATTTAAAACAGAAATAGACAGTTTCCTAGAAGTAATGGGAATTAGGGGTTACGGGGAGAGGGCAGGAAATTGGACATGAATTTAGATTTGAGGTTATGATCAGATCAACCATGATCTTATTGAATGGCGGAGCAGGCTCGAGGGGCCGATTGGCCTACTCCTGCTCCTATTTCTTATGTTCTTATGTTCTTATGTTACCCATTACCAGATGCAAAATGCCCTGTTCCCTGGTTGGTTCCCCAACATATTGGTCTAAGAAACAATCCCTAATACACTCTATGAACTCCTCCTCAGGGATATTTGTGCCAATTTGATTTGTCCAATCTATGTGAAAGTTGAAATCACCCATGATTATTGCATTACCTTTTTTACAAGCCTGGAGAATTGGAGTATCACAGAATCAGCAAATCACAGAATCAGCAAATCACAGAATCAGTGAATCACAGAATCAGAGAATCACAGAATCAGAGAATCAAAGAATCAGAGAATCAGAGAATCAGCAAATCACAGAATCACAGAATCAGAGAATCACAGAATCAGAGAATTACAGAACTGGACAGTCACAGCAGCAGAGAATCACAGAGTTAGAGAATCACAGAATCAGAGCAATAGAGAATCAGAGAATCACAAAATCGCAGAATCACAGAATAACAGAAGCAGAGAATCAGAGAATCAGAGAATCAAAGGATCAAAGAATCAAAGAATCGGAGAGTGATGGAAGGTGTCGTCGACAGTGCTATCAAGCGGCACTTACTCACCAATAACCTGCTCACCGATGCTCAGTTTGGGTTCCGCCAGGACCACTCGGCTCCAGACCTCATTACAGCCTTGGTCCAAACATGGACAAAAGAGCTGAATTCCAGAGGTGAGGTGAGAGTGACTGCCCTTGACATCAAGGCAGCATTTGACCGAGTGTGGCACCAAGGGGCCCTAGTAAAATTGAAGTCAATGGGAATCAGGGGGAAAACTCTCCAGTGGCTGGAGTCATACCGAGCACAAAGGAAGATGGTAGTGGTTGTTGGAGGCCAATCATCTCAGCCCCAGGACATTGCTGCAGGAGTTCCTCAGGGCAGTGTCCTAGGCCCAACCATCTTCAGCTGCTTCATCAATGACCTTCCCTCCATCATAAGGTCAGAAATGGGGATGTTCACTGATGATTGCACAGTGTTCAGTTCCATTCGCAACCCCTCAGATAATGTAGCAGTCCGAGCCTGCATGCAGCAAGACCTGGACAAAATCCAGGCTTGGGTTCATAAGTGGCAAGTAACATTTGCGCCAGACAAGTGCCAGGCAATGACCATCTCCAACAAGAGAGTCTAACCACCTCCCCTTGACATTCAACGGCATTACCATCACCGAATCCCCCACCATCAACATCCTGGGGGTCACCATTGACCAGAAACTTAACTGGACCAGCCATATAAATACTGTGGCTACAAGAGCAGGTCAGAGGTTGGGTATTCTGCAGTGAGTGACTCACCTCCTGACTCCTCAAAGCCTTTCCACCATCTACAAGGCACAAGTCAGGAGTGTGATGGAATACTCTCGACTTGCCTGGATGAGTGCAGCTCCAACAACACTCAAGAAGCTCGACACCATCCAGGACAAAGCAGCCTGCTTGATTGGCACCCCATCCACCACCATAAACATTCACTCCCTTCACCACCGGCGCACAGTGGCTGCAGTGTGTACCATCTACAGGATGCACAGCAGCAAATCGCCAAGGCTTCTCTGACAGCACCTCCCAAACATGCGACCTCAACCACCTGGAAGGACAAGAGCAGCAGGCGCATGGGAACAACACCACCTGCACGTTTTCCTCCAAGTCACACACCATCACTACTTGGAAATATATCGCCGTTCCTTCATCGTCGCTGGGTCAAAATCCTGGAACTCCCTTCCTAACAGCACTGTGGGAGAACCGTCACCACACGGACTGCAGCGGTTCAAGAAGGCAGCTCACCACCATCTTCTCGAGGGCAATTCGGCAAAACAGTTAATCAGAGAATCACAGAATCACAGAATCAGAGAATCACAGAATTAGACAATCAGAGAACCACAGGATCAGAGACTCAGAGAATCAAAGAATCAGCAAATCACAGAAGCAGCGAATCGTAGAATTAGAGAATCACAGAATCAGCAAATCATAGAATCACAGAATCACAGAATGAGATAATCAGAGAATCACAGAATCACAGAATGAGATAATCAGAGAATCACAGAAACAGAGAATCAGAGAATCACACAATCAGGGAATCATGGATTTACAGAATCAGAAAATCACAGAATCAAAGAATCAGAGAATCACAGAATCATCGAATCAGAGAATCACAGAAACAGAAAATGATAGAATCACAGAATCAGAGAATCACAGAAACAGAGAATCACAATCACAGAATGAGATAATCAGAGAATCACAGAATTGGAGAATCTGAGAATCACAGAATCGGAGAATGAGAGAATCGCAGAAGTGGCGAATCAGTGAATAAGAGAATCAGAGAATCACATAATCAGGGTATTGAAGAACAACAGAATCAGAGAATCTGAGAATTAGAGAATCACAGAATCAGATAATCAGCAAAACAGATAATCAGAGAATCACAGAATCAGGGAATTCAACAATGACAGAATCAGAGACTCAGAGAATCACAGAATCAGCAAATCACAGAATGAGAGAATCACAGAATCACAGAATAAGATAATCAGAAAACCAAAGAAACACAGAATGAGATACTCAGAGAATCACAGAATCAGAGAATCAGGGAATCACATAATCAAGGAATCACTGCTTTACAGAATCAGAGAATCACAGAATGAATCAATCAGAGAATCACAGAATCAGATAAATCAGCAAAACAGATAATCAGAGAATCACAGAATCAGGGAATCTGAGAATCACAGAATTAGACAACCAGTAAACCATAGAATCAGAGGCTCAGAGAATCAAAGAATCAGTGAATCAGCGAATCACAGAATTAGAAAATCATGGAATCACAGAAACTCAGAATCACACAAACAAAGAATCAGCGAATTAGAGAATCACATAATCAGGGAATCAGAGAACAACAGAATCAGTGAATCACAGAATCAGAGAATCACAGAATCAGAAAATCACAAATATACAGAATCAGAGAATCACAGAATCAGAGAATCACAGAATCACTGAATCAGAGAATCACAGAATCGGAGAATCACAAAATCAGAGAATCACAGAATCACTGAAACAGAGAATCACAGAATCAGAGAATCACAGAATCGGAGAATCACAAAATCAGAGAATCACAGAATCACTGAAACAGAGAATCACAGAATCAGAGAATCACAGAATCGGAGAATCACAAAATCGGAGAATGACACAATCACAGAATCACAGAATCACAGAATCAGAGAATCACAGAATCACTGAATCAGAGAATCACAGAATCAGAGAATCAGCGAAACAGATAATCAGAGAATCACAGAATCAGGGAATTCGACAATGACAGAATCAGAGAATCACAGAATCAGCGAATCATGGAATCACAGAATCAGCAAATCACAGAATGAGCGAATCACAGAATCAGAAAATAATAGAAACACAAAATCAGAGAATTACAGAAACACAGAATAAGATAATCAGAAAACCACAGAAACACAGAATGAGATACTCAGTGAATCACAGAATTGGAAAATCAGAGAATCACATAATCAGGGAATCAATGATTTACAGAATCAGAGGATCACAGAATCAATCAATCAGAGAATCAAAGATTCAGATAGTCAGCAAACCAGATGATCAGAGAATCACAGAATCGTAGAATCAGAGCATCACAGAATCACAGATTTAAAGAATCAGGCAATCAGAAAACCACAGAATCACAGAATCAGGGAATCAGAGAATCACAGAGTCACAGAATCCTAGTAACACAGAATCAAAGAATGAGAGTATCAGAGAATCGAAGAATTACAGAATCAGAGAATCACAGAATCGGAGAATCAATGGAACACAGAATCATTGATTCAGAGTACCGCAGAATCTGAGAATTACAGAATCAAGGAATCACATAATCACTGAATCAGAGAATCATAGAAACATAGAATCACAGAATCAGAGAATAACAGAATCAGAGAATATGAGAATTACACAATCACAGAATCAGAGAATCAAAGAATTTGAGAATCAGAGAATCACAAAATCAGAGAATCACAGAATCTCTGAATCACAGAATCACAGAAACAGATAATCAGCAAAACAGATCATCAGAGAATCACAGAATTAGGGAATCACAGAAACAGAGAACTATGAAATCAGTGAATGAGAGAATCACAGAAGCAGAGAATCAGTGAATCAGTGAATCAGAGAATCACAGAATCTAAGAATCAGACAATCACAGAATTAGAGAAGCAGAGAATCACAGAATAAGCGAATCACAGAATCAGAGAATCACAGATTCATAGAATCAGAAAACCATAGAATCACAGAATCGGAGAATCACAGAATCAGAGAATCACAGAATTATGGAATCAGAGAATCACAGAATCATGGAATCAGAGAATCACAGAATTAGACAATCAGAGAACCACAGGATCAGAGACTCAGAGACTCAGAGAATCAAAGAATCAGCAAATCACAGAAGCAGCGAATCGTAGAATCAGAGAATCACAGAATCAGCAAATCATAGAATCACAGAATCACAGAATGAGATAATCAGAGAATCACAGAATCACAGAATGAGATAATCAGAGAATCACAGAAACAGAGAATCAGAGAATCACACAATCAGGGAATCATGGATTTACAGAATCAGAAAATCACAGAATCAAAGAATCAGAGAATCACAGAATCATCGAATCAGAGAATCACAGAAACAGAAAATGATAGAATCACAGAATCAGAGAATCACAGAAACAGAGAATCACAATCACAGAATGAGATAATCAGAGAATCACAGAATTGGAGAATCTGAGAATCACAGAATCGGAGAATGAGAGAATCGCAGAAGTGGCGAATCAGTGAATAAGAGAATCAGAGAATCACATAATCAGGGTATTGAAGAACAACAGAATCAGAGAATCTGAGAATTAGAGAATCACAGAATCAGATAATCAGCAAAACAGATAATCAGAGAATCACAGAATCAGGGAATTCAACAATGACAGAATCAGAGACTCAGAGAATCACAGAATCAGCAAATCACAGAATGAGAGAATCACAGAATCACAGAATAAGATAATCAGAAAACCAAAGAAACACAGAATGAGATACTCAGAGAATCACAGAATCAGAGAATCAGGGAATCACATAATCAAGGAATCACTGCTTTACAGAATCAGAGAATCACAGAATGAATCAATCAGAGAATCACAGAATCAGATAAATCAGCAAAACAGATAATCAGAGAATCACAGAATCAGGGAATCTGAGAATCACAGAATTAGACAACCAGTAAACCATAGAATCAGAGGCTCAGAGAATCAAAGAATCAGTGAATCAGCGAATCACAGAATTAGAAAATCATGGAATCACAGAAACTCAGAATCACACAAACAAAGAATCAGCGAATTAGAGAATCACATAATCAGGGAATCAGAGAACAACAGAATCAGTGAATCACAGAATCAGAGAATCACAGAATCAGAAAATCACAAATATACAGAATCAGAGAATCACAGAATCAGAGAATCACAGAATCACTGAATCAGAGAATCACAGAATCGGAGAATCACAAAATCAGAGAATCACAGAATCACTGAAACAGAGAATCACAGAATCAGAGAATCACAGAATCGGAGAATCACAAAATCAGAGAATCACAGAATCACTGAAACAGAGAATCACAGAATCAGATAATCAGCAAAACAGATAATTAGAAAATCACAGAATAAGGGAAACACAAAATTAAACAATCAGAGAACCATAGAATCAGAGACTCAGACAATCACAGAATCACAAAATCAAGGAATCAATGAATCACTGAATTAGAGAATAAGACAATCAGAGAATTATAGAAACAGAGAATAACAGAATCACAGAATCAGAGAATCGGAGAATCACATTATCAGAGAATCACAAAATTAGACAATCAGAGAACCATAGAATCAGAGACTCAGAGAATCACAGAATCAGCGAATAACAGAATCAGAGAATCAGAGATTCACAAAATCAGAAAATAACAGAATCAGATAATCAGCAAAATAGATAATCAGAGAATCACAGAGTCACTGAATCAGAGAAACACAGAATCAGATAATCAGCAAAAAAGATGATCAGAGAATCACAGAATTAGACAATCAGAAAATCACAGAATCAGAGACTCAGAGAATCAAAGAATCAGAGAATCACACAAACAAAGAATCATAGAATTAGAGAATCACATAATCAGGGAATCACAGAACAACAGAATCAGTGAATCACAGAATCAAGGAATCACAGAATCAGAGAATCACAAAATTAGACAATCAGAGAAACATAGAATCAGAGACTCAGAGAATCACAGAATTGGTGAATCACAGAATCAGAGAATAACAAAATCGGAGAATGACACAATCACAGAATCACAGAATCACAGAATCAGAGAATCACAGAATCAGAGAATCACAGAATCACTGAATCAGAGAATCACAGAATCAGAGAATCAGCGAAACAGATAATCAGAGAATCACAGAATCAGGGAATTCGACAATGACAGAATCAGAGAATCACAGAATCAGCGAATCATGGAATCACAGAATCAGCAAATCACAGAATGAGCGAATCACAGAATCAGAAAATAATAGAAACACAAAATCAGAGAATTACAGAAACACAGTATAAGATAATCAGAAAACCACAGAAACACAGAATGAGATACTCAGTGAATCACAGAATTGGAAAATCAGAGAATCACATAATCAGGGAATCAATGATTTACAGAATCAGAGGATCACAGAATCAATCAATCAGAGAATCAAAGATTCAGATAGTCAGCAAACCAGATGATCAGAGAATCACAGAATCAGGAAATCAGAGAATCACAGAATCAGACAATGATAGAAACATGGAAACAGAGAATCACAGAATTAGACAATCAGAAAACCACAGAATCAGAGACTCAGAGAATCAAAGAATCAGTGAATCACTGAATCAGCGAATCACAGAATCAGAAAATCATAGAATCACAGAATCACACAAACAAGGAATCAGAGAATTAAAGATTCACATAATCAGGGAATCCGACAATGACAGAATCAGTGAATCAGAGAATCAAAAAATTAAACAATCAGGGAAACATAGAATTAGAGACTCAGAGAATTACAGAATCATAAAATCAAGGAATCAAAGAATCACTGAATAACAGAATCAAACAATTTTAGAATCACAGAAACAGAGAATAACAGAATTAGAGAATCACAGAATCAGTAAATCATAGAATCACAGAATCACATAATCATTGAATCACACAAAGAATCAGAGAATTAGACAATCACATCATCAGGGAATCACAGAATCACTGAATCAGAGAATCACAGAAACAGAGAATCAGCAAAACAGATAATCAGAGAATCACAGAATCAGGAATCCAACAATGACAGAATCAGAGACTCAGAGAATCAGAGGATCAGCGAATCAAAGAATCACAGAATCAGCAAATCACAGAATGAGAGAATCACAGAATCAGAAAATCATAGAAACACAAAATGAGAGAATCACAGAATCACAGAATAAGATAACCAGAAAACCAAAGTAACACAGAATGAGATACTCAGAGAATCACAGAATCAGAGAATCAGGGAATCACAGATTTACAGAATCAGAGAATCACAGAATCAATCAATCAGAGAATCACAGAATCAGATAACCAGCAAAACAGATAATCAGAGAATCACAGAATCAGGGAATCTGAGAATCACATAATTAGACAACCAGCAAACCATAGAATCAGAGACACAGAGAATCAAAGAATCAGTGAATCACCGAATCAGCGAATCACAGAATCAGAAAATCATAGAATCACAGAAACTCAGAATCACACAAACAAAGAATCAGCGAATTAGAGAATCACATAATCAGGGAATCAGAGAACAACAGAATCAGTGAATCACAGAATCAGAAAATCACAGATATACAGAATCAGAGAATCACAAGATCAGAGAATCACAGAATCACTGAATCAGAGAATCACAGAATCAGAGAATCACAGAATCAGAAAATCACAGATATACAGAATCAGAGAATCACAAGATCAGAGAATCACAGAATCACTGAATCAGAGAATCACAGAATCAGAGAATCACAGAGCTGGAGAATCACAAAATCAGAGAACTACAGAATCACTGAATCAGAGAATCACAGAATCAGAGAATTGGAGAATCACAAAATCAGAGAGTCACAGAATCAGATAATCAGCAAAACAGATATTCAGAGAATCACAGAGTCACTGAATCAGAGATTCACAGAATCAGAGAATCACAGAAACATGGAATCAGAAAACCACAGAATCAGAGACTCAGCAAATCAAAGAATCATAGAATCACAGAATCAGAAAATCATAGAATCACAGAATCACAGAATCAAATAATCAGAGAATTACACAAACAAAGAAACATAGAATTAGAGAATCACATAATCAGGGAATCACAGAACAACAGAATCAGGTGAATCACAGAATCAGAGAATCACAAAATTAGTCAATCAGAGAACCATAAAATCAGAGACTCAGAGAATCACACAATCAGCGAATCACAGAATCAGAGAATCGGAGATTCGCAAAATCGGAAAAATCACAGAATCAGATAATCAGCAAAAGAGATAATCAGAGAATCACAGAGTCTCTGAATCAGAGAATCAAAGAATCAGATCATCAGCAAAAAAGGTAATCAGAGAATCACAGAATTAGATAATCAGAAAACCACAGAATCAGAGACTCAGAGAATCAAAGAACAAGCGAATCACTGAATCAGCGAATTGCAGAATCAGAGAATCACAGAATTAGAAAATTGTAGAATCACAGAATCACAGAAACACATAATCAGAGAATCAAACAAACAAAGAATCAAAGAATTAGAGAATCACATAATCAGGGAATCACAGAACAACAGAATCAGTGAAGCACAGAATCATGGAATCACAGAATCAGAGAATCACAGAATCAGAAAATCATAGAATCATAGAATCACATAATCAGAGAATCACACAAAAAAGAATCAGATAATCACATAATCAAGGAATCAGAGAACAACAGAATCAATGAATCGCAGAATTAGAGAATCACAGAATCAGAAAATCACCGATATACAAAATCAGAGAATCACAGAGTCAGATAGTCAGCGAAACAGATAATCAGCGAAACAGATAATCAGCGAATCACAGAATCAGGGAATCCAATAATGACAGAATCAGAGAATCAGAGAATCACAGAATTAGACAATAAGAAAACCACAGAATCAGAGACTCAGAGAATCAAAGAATCAGAAATCACTGAATCAGCGAATCACAGAATCAGAGAATCACAGAATCAGAAAATGTTAGAATCATGTAATCACAGAATCACATAATCAGAGAATCACACAAACAAAGAATCAGAGAATTAGTGAATCACAGAATCAGGGAATCAGAGAACAACAGAATCAGTGAGTCACAGAATCAGAGAATCACAGAATTGGAGAATCACAGAATCAGGGAATCACAGAAAAAGAGAATAACAGAATCAGGGAAACAGAGAATCAGAAAATCACAGATATACAAAATCAGACAATAACAGAATCAGAGAATCACAGAATTGGAGAATCACAAAAACAGAGAATCACAGAACCACTGAATCAGAGGATCACAGGATCAGATAATCAGCAAAACAGATAATCAGAGAATCACAAAATCAGGGAATCAGAGAATCACAGAATCAGAGAATCACAGAAACATGGAATCAGAGAATCACAGAATTAGACAATCAGAAAACCACAGAATCAGAGACTCAGAGAATCAAATAATCAGCGAATCACTGAATCAGCGAATCACAGAATCAGAGAATCAAAGAATCAGAAAATGATAGAATCACGGAATCACAGAATCACATAATCAGAGAAACACACAAACAAAGAATCAGACAATTAGTGAATCACATAATCAGGGAATCAGAGAACAATAGAATCAGTGAATCACAGAATCAGAGAATCACCGAATCAGAGAATCACAGAAAAAGAGAATAACAATATCAGAGAATCACAGAATCAGAGAATTACAAAATCAGAGAATCACAGAATCAGATAATTAGCGAAACAGATAATCAGAGAATCACAGAATCAGGGAATCCGATAATGACAGAATCAGAGAATCAGAGAATCACAGAAATAGACAATCAGAAAATTAAACAATCAGGGAAGCCTGGAATCAGAGAATCACAGAATCACAGAATCACAAAATCATGAATCAAAGAATCACTGAATTAGAGAATCAGACAATCAGAGAATAGCAGAAACAGAGAATAACAGTTTCAGAGAATCACAGAATCAGAAAATCATAGAATCACAAAATCACATAATCAGAGAATCACACAAACAAAGAATCAGAGAAATAGAGAATCACATAATCAGGGAATCGGAGAACAACAGAATCAGTGAACCACAGAATCAGAGAATCACAGAATCAGAAAATCAGAGAAACATAGAATCAGAGACGCAGAGAATCACAGAATCAGCGAATCACAGAATCAGAGAATAAAAGAATCAGAGAATGACACAATCACAGAATCAGAGAATCACAGAATCAGAGAATCAGCGAAATAGATAATAACAGGATCAGGGAATCCAGCAATGACAGAATCAGAGAATCAAAGAATCAGTGAATCACAAAATTGGACAATCAGAGAACCATAGAATCAGAGACTCAGAGAATCACAGAATCAGCGAATCACAGAATCAGAGAATAACAAAATCAGAGAATCACAGAATCACAGAATCAGATAACCACAGAATTGGAGAATCACAAAATCAGAGAATCACAGAATCACTGAATCAGAGAATCACAGAATCAGATACTCAGCAAAACAGAGAATCAGAGAATCAAAGAATCAGGGAATCCAACAATGATGGAATCAGAGAATCACAGAATTAGAGAATCACAAAATCAGGGAATCAGAGAAGAACTGAATCAGTGAATCACAGAATCAGAGAATCAGGGAATCACAGAATCAGAGAATCACAAAATTGGACAACCAGAGAATCATAGAATCACAGACTCAGAGAATCACAGAATCAGCAAATTACAGAATCAGAGAATAACAGAATCGGAGAATGACACAATCACAGAAACAGAGAACCACAGAATTGGAGAATCACAAAATCAGAGAATCACAGAATCACTGACTCAGAGAATCACTGAATTGGAGAATCACAAAATCAGAGAATCACAGAATCACTGAATCACAGAATCACTGAATCAGATAATCAGTGAAACAGAGAATCAGAGAATCAGAGAATCATGGAATCCAACAATGACAGAATCAGAGAATCACAGAATTAGGGAATCACAAAATCAGGGAATCAGAGAACAACAGAATCAGTGAATCACAGAATCAGAGAATCACAGAATCAGGGAATCACAGAATCAGAGAATCACAAAAATGGACAATCAGAGATCCATGGTATCAGAGATTCATAGAATCACAGAATCAGCAAATCACAGAATCAGAGAATAACAGAATCGGAGAATGACACAATCACAGAAACAGAGAAACACAGAATTGGAGAATCACAAAATCAGAGAATCACAGAATCACTGAATCAGAGAATCACAGAATCAGATAATCAGCGAAACAGAGAATCAGAGAATCAGGGAATCCAACAATGACAGAATCAGAGAATCACAGAATTAGAGAATCTCAAAATCAGGGAATCAGAGAACAACAGAATCAGTGAATCACAGAATCAGAGAATCACAGAATCAGAGAATCACAGAATCGGAGAATCACAAAATCAGAGAATCACAGAATCAGAGAATCACAGAATCAGAGAATCAAAAAATTAGACAACCAGAGAACCATAGAATCAGAGACTCAGAGAATCAAAGATTCAACAAATCACAGAATCAGAGAATAACAGAATCGGAGAATCACAAAATCAGAGAATCACTGAATCAGAGAATCAGATAATCGTCAAAAAAGATAATCAGAATCTGAAAATGACAGGATCAGAGAATCACAAAATTATGCAATCAGAGAACCATAGAATCAGAGACTCAGGGAATCACAGAATCAGTGAATCACAAAATTAAGGATTTAATGAATCACTGAATTAGAGAATGAGACAATCAGAGAATCACAGAACCAGAGAATAACAGAATCACAAAATCAGAGAATCACAGAATCACTGACTCAGAGAATCACAGAATTGGAGAATCACAAAATCAGAGAATCCCAGAATCACTTAATCACTGAATCAGAGAATCAGAGAATGAGAGAATCAGAGAATTAGATAATCAGTGAAACAGATAATCAGAGAATAACAGAATCAGGGAATCCAACAATGACAGAATCAGAGAATCACAGAATTAAAGAATCACAAAATCAGGGAATCAGAGAACAACAGAATCAGTGAATCACAGAATCAGAGAATCACAGAATCAGAGAATCACGAAAATGGACAATCAGAGAACCATAGAATCAGAGATTCATAGAATCACAGAATCAGCAAATCACAGAATCAGAGAATAACAGATTCAGAGAATGACACAATCACAGAATCAGAGTATCACAGAATCAGAGAATCAAAAATCAGAGAATCAGAGAATCACAAAATCTGATAATCGGCGAAACAGACAATCAGAATCTGACAATGACAGAATCAGAGAATCACAAAATTATGCAATCAGAGAACCATAGAATCGGAGACTCAGGGAATCACAGAATCAGCGAATCACAAAATTAAGCAATCAATGAATCACTGAATTAGAGAATAAGACAATCAGAGAATCACAGAACCAGAGAATAACAGAATCACAGAATCAGAAATTAACAGAATTGGAGAATCACAAAATTAGAAAATCACAGAATCAGATAATCAGTGAAACAGATACTCAGAGAATCACATAATAAGGGAATCCAACAATGACAGAATCAGAGACTCAGAGAATCACAGAATGAGAGAATCACAGAATCATAAAATCAAAGAAACAGAAAATCAGAGAATCATAGAATAAGATAATCAGAAAACCACAGAAACACAGAATGAAATACTCAGAGAATCACAGAATCGGAGAATCAGAGAATCACATAATCAAGGAATCACTGATTTACAGAATCAGAGAATCAGAGAATCAATCAATCAAAGAATTACAGAATCAGGTAATCAGCAAAAGAGATAATCAGAGAATCACAGAATCAGGGAATCAGAAAACCAAAGAATCAGAGACTGAGAGAATCAAAGAATCAGTGAATCACAGAATCAGAGAATCACAGAATCAGAAAATGATAGAATCACGGAATCACAGAATCACATAATCAGAGAATCACACAAACAAAGAATCAGAGAATTAGTGAATCACATAATCAGGGAATCAGAGAACAACAGAATCAGTGAATCACAGAATCAGAAAATCACAGAATTGGAGAATCACAGAATCAGAGAATCACAGAAAAAGAGAATTACGGTATCAGAGAATAACAGAATCAGAGAACTGGAGAATCACAGAATCAGAGAATGATACAATCACAGAATCAGAGAATCACAGAATCAGATAATCAGCGAAACAGATAATCAGCGAAACAAATAATCAGAGAATAACAGAATCAGGGAATCCAATAATGACAGAATCAGAGAACCAGAGAATCACAGAATTAGACAATAAGAAAACCACAGAATCAGAGACTCAGAGAATCAAAGAATCTGCGAATCACTGAATCAGCGAATCACAGAATCAGAGAATCACAGAATCAGAAAATGATAGAATCACGGAATCACAGAATCACATAATCAGAGAATCACACAAACAAAGAATCAGAGAATTAGTGAATCACATAATCAGGGAATCAGAGAACAACAGAATCAGTGAATCACAGAATCAGAGAATCACAGAATTTGAGAATCACAGAAATTCAGAATCAGAGAATCACAGAAAAAGAGAATAACGGTATCAGAGAATAACAGAATCAGAGAACTGGAGAATCACAGAATCAGAGAATGATACAATCACAGAATCAGAGAATCACAGAATCAGATAATCAGCGAAACAGATAATCAGAGAATCACAGAATCAGGGAATCCGATAATGACAGAACCAGAGAATCAGAGAATCACAGAATTAGACGATCAGAAAATTAAACAATCAGGAAAGCATAGAATCAGAGACTCAGAGAATCACAGAATCACAGAATCACAAAATCATGAATCAAAGAATCACTGAATTAGAGAATCAGACAATCAGAGAATAGCAGAAACAGAGAATAACAGTTTCAGAGAATCACAGAATCAGAAAATCATAGAATCACAAAATCACATAATCAGAGAATCACACAAACAAAGAATCAGAGAAATAGAGAATCACATAATCAGGGAATCGGAGAACAACAGAATCAATGAATCACAGAATCAGAGAATCACAGAATCAGAAAATCACAGAAATTCATAGAGTCATAGAGTTATACAACACGGATAGAGGCCCTTCGGCCCATCGTGTCCGCGCCGGCCATCAGCCCTGTCTACTCTAATCCCATATTCCAGCATTTGGTCCGTAGCCTTGTATGCTATGGCATTTCAAGTGCTCATCCAAATGCTTCTTGAATGTTGTGAGGGTTCCTGCCTCCACAACCCTTTCAGGCAGTGAGTTCCAGACTCCAACCACCCTCTGGGTGAAAAAGTTCTTTCTCAAATCCCCTCAGAGAATCAGAGAATCACAGAAAAAGAGAATAACAGTATCAGAGAATAACAGAATAAGGGAAATGGAGAATCAGAAAATCTCGGATATACAAAATCAGACAGTAACAGAATCAGAGGATCACAGAATCAGATAATCAGCAAAACAGATAATCAGAGAATCACAAAATCAGGGAATCAGAGAATCACAGAATCAGAGAATCACAGAAACACGGAATCAGAGAATCACAGAATTAGACAATCAGAAAATCACAGAATCAGAGACTCATAGAAGGAAAGAATCAGCGAATCACTGAATCAGAGAATCACAGAATCAGAAAATGATAGAATCACGGAATCACAGAATCACTTAATCAGAGAATCACACAAACAAAGAATCAGAGAATTAGTGAATCACATAATCAGGGAATCAGAGAACAACAGAATCAGTGAATCACAGAAAAAGAGAATAACAGTCTCAGAGAATAACAGAATCAGAGAAATGGAGCATCGCAGAATCAGAGAATGACACAATCACAGAATCAGAGTATCACAGAATCAGAGAATTACAAAATCAGAGAATCACAGAATCAGATAATCAGAAAATTAAACAATCAGGGAAGCATAGAATCAGAGACTCAGAGAATCACAGAATCACAAAATCATGAATCAAAGAATCACTGAATTAGAGAATCAGACAATCAGAGAACAGCAGAAACAGAGAATAACAGTTTCAGAGAATCACAGAATCAGAAAATCATAGAATCACAAAATCACATAATCAGAGAATCACACAAACAAAGAATCAGAGAATTAGAGAATCACATAATCCGGAATCGGAGAACAACAGAATCAGTGAACCACAGAATCAGAGAATCACAGAATCAGAGAATCACAGAATTAGACAATCAAAGAACCATAGAATCAGAAACTCCAAGAATCACAGAATCAGCAAATCAGAGAATCAGAGAATAACAGAATCAGAGAACGACACAATCACAGAATCAGAGAATCACAGAATCGGAGAATCACAAAATCAAAGAATTACTGAATCAGAGAATCATAGAAGCAGATAATCAGCGAAATAGATAATCACAGGATCAGGGAATCCAACAATGACAGAATCAGAGAATCAGAGAATAAGTGAATCACAAAATTGGACAATCATAGAACCATAGAATCAGAGACTCAGAGAATCGCAGAATCTGCAAATCACAGAATGAGAGAATCACAGAATCAGGTAACACAGATATACAGAATCAGAAAATCATCGAGTCAGAGAATAACGGAATCAGAGAATGACACAATCACAGAATCAGAGAATCACAGAATTGGAGAATCACAAAATCAGAGAATGACAGAATCAATGAATCAGAGAAGCACACAGAATCTGAAAATCACAAAATTAGACAATCAGAGAACCATAGAATCAGAGACTCCGAGAATCGCAGAATCAGCGAATCACAGAACCAGAGAATCACAAAATCAAAGATTCACAGAATCACTGAATCAGAGAATCAGAGAAGCAGATAATCAGCGAAATAGATAATCACAGGATCAGGGAATCCAACAATGACAGAATCAGAGAGTCAGAAAATTAAACAATCAGAGAACCATAGAATCAGAGACTCAGAGAAACGCAGAATCCACAAATCACAGAATGAGAGAATCACAGAATCAGAAAATCACAGATATACAGAATAAGAAAATCATAGAGTCAGAGAATAACGGAATCAGAGAATGACACAATCACAGAATCAGAGAATCACAGAATTGGAGAATCACAAAATCAGAGAATCACAGAATCACTGAATCAGAGAATCACAGAATCAGATAATCAGCCAAACAGAGAATCAGAGAATCACAGAATCAGGGACTCACAGAATCAGAGAATCACAAAATTAGACAATCAGCGAACCATAGAATCAGAGAATCACAGAATCAGCAAATCACAGAATCAGAGAATAACAGAATCGGAGAATGACACAATCACATAATCAGAGAAACACGGAATCAGAGAATCACAAAATCAGAGAATCACAGAATCACTGAAACAGAGAATCACAAAATTGGAGAATCACAAACTCAGAGAATCACAGAATCACTGAATCAGAGAAACACAGAATCAGATAATTAGCAAAACAGATAATCAGAGAATCACAGAATCAGGGAATCCAACAATGACAGAATCAGAGAATCACAGAATTAGAGAATCACAAAATCAGGGAATCAGAGAACAACCGAATCAGTGAATCACAGAATCAGAGAATCACACAATCAGGGACTCACAGAATCAGAGAATCACAAAATTAGACAATCAGAGAACCATAGAATCAGACAATCAGAGAATCACAGAATCAGCAAATCACAGAATCAGGGAATAACAGAATCGGAGAATGACACAATCACAGAATCAGACAATCAGAGATTCGGAGAATCACAAAATCAAAGAATCACAGAATCACTGACTCAGAGAATCAAAAAATTAGACAATCAGAGAACCATAGAATCAGAGACTCCGAGAATCACAGAATCAGCAAATCACAGAATCAGAGAATAACAGAATCAGAGAATGACACAATCACAGAATCAGAGAATCACAGAATTGGAGAATCATAAAATCAAAGAATCACAGAATCACTGACTCAGAGAATCACAGAAGCAGATAATCAGCGAAATAGATAATCAGAGGATCAGTGAATCCAACAATGACAGAATCAGAGAATCAGTGAATCACAAAATTAGACAATCAGAGACATAGAATCAGAGACTCAGAGATTCTCAGAATCCGGAAATCAAAGAATGAGAGAATCACAGAATCAGGAAATCACAGATATACAGAATCAGAAAATCATTGAGTCAGAGAATAACGGAATCAGAGAATGACACAATCACAGAATCAGGGAATCACAGAATTGGAGAATCGCAAAATCAGAGAATCACAGAATCACTGAATCAGAGAATCACAAAATCAGAAAATCACAAAATTAGACAATCAGAGAACCATAGAATCAGAGACTCCGAGAATCACAGAATCAGCGAATCACAGAATCAGAGAATAACAGAATCAGAGAATGATACAATCACAGAATCAGAGAATCAGAGAATTGGAGAATCACAAAATCAAAGGATCACAGAATTACTGAATCAGAGAATCACAGAAGCAGATTATCAGCGAAATAGATAATCACAGGATCAGGGAATCCAACAATGACAGAGTCAGAGAATCAGAGAATCAGTGAATCACAAAATTGACAATCAGAGAACCATAGAATCAGAGACTCAGAGAATCGCAGAATCCGCAAATCACAGAATGAGAGAATTACAGAATCAGAAAATCATCGAGTCAGAGAATAACGGAATCAGAGAATGACACAATCACAGACTCCAGACCCACAGCAATGTGGTTGATTCTTAATTGCCCTCTGAAATGGCCTAGCAAGCCACTCAGTTGTAAAATCTCGCTACGAAAAGTCATAATAAGAATAAAACCGGATGGACCACCCGGCATCGGACCACTAGGCACCGGACACGACAACGGCAAAACACCAAGCCCAGTCGACCCTGCAAGGTCCTCCTCACTAACATCTGGGGACTTGTGCCAAAATTGGGAGAGCTGTCCCACAGACTAGTCAAGCAACAGCCTGACATAGCCATACTCACAGAATCATATCTTTCAGCCAACGTCCCAGACTCTTCCATCACCATCCCTGGGTATGTCCTGTCCCACCGGCAGGACAGACCCACCAGAGGTGGCGGTACAGTGATATACAGTCAGGAGGGAGTGGCCCTGGGAGTCCTCAACATTGACTCTGGACCCCATGAAATCTCATGGCATCAGGTCAAAAATGGGCAAGGAAACCTCCTGCTGATCACCACCTACCATCCTCCCTCAGCTGATGAATCAGTCCTCCTCCATGTTGAACACCACTTGGAGGAAGCACTGAGGGTAGCAAGGGCACAAAATGTACTCTGGGTGGGGGACTTTAATGTCCATCACCAAGAGTGGCTCGGTAGCACCACTACTGACCGAGCTGGCCGAGTCCTGAAGGACATAGCTGCTAGACTGGGCCTGCGGCAGGTGGTGAGCGAACCAACACGAAGGAAAAACTTACTTGACCTCGTCCTCACCAATCCACCTGTCGCAAATGCATCTGTCCATGACAGTATTGGTAGGAGTGACCACCGCACAGTCCTCGTGGAGATGAAATCCCGTCTTCGCACTGAGGACACCATCCAACGTGTTGTGTGGCACTACCACCGTGCTAAATGGGATAGATTCAGAACAGATCTAGCAGCTCAAAACTGGGCATCCATGAGGCGCTGTGGGCCATCAGCAGCAGCAGAATTGTATTCCAGCACAATCTGTAACCTCATGGCCCGGCATATTCCTCACTCTACCATTACCAACAAGCCAGGGGATCAACCCTGGTTCAATGAGGAGTGTAGAAGAGCATGCCAGGAGCAGCACCAGGCGTACCTAAAAATGAGGTGCCAACCTGGTGAAGCTACAACTCAGGACTACGTGCATGCTAAACAGCGGAAGCAACATGTTATAGACAGAGCTAAGCGATTCCACAACCAACGGATCAGATCAAAGCTCTGCAGTCCTGCCACATCCAGTCGTGAATGGTGGTGGACAATTAAACAACTAACGGGAGGAGGAGGCTCTGCAAACATCCCCATCCTCAATGATGGCGGAGTCCAGCACGTGAGTGCAAAAGACAAGGCTGAAGCGTTTGCAACCATCTTCAGCCAGAAGTGCCGAGTGGATGATCCATCTCGGCCTCCTCCCGATATCCCCACCATCACGGAAGCCAGTCTTCGGCCAATTCGATTCACTCCACGTGATATCAAGAAACGGCTGAGTGCACTGGATACAGCAAAGGCTATGGGCCCCGACAACATCCCAGCTGTAGTACTGAAGGCTTGTGCTCCAGAACTAGCTGCGCCTCTAGCCAAGCTGTTCCAGTACAGCTACAACACTGGCATCCACCCGACAATGTGGAAAATTGCCCAGGTATGTCCTGTCCACAAAAAGCAGGACAAATCCAATCCGGCCAATTACCGCCCCATCAGTCTACTCTCAATCATCAGCAAAGTGATGGAAGGTGTCGTCGACAGTGCTATCAAGCGGCACTTACTCACCAATAACCTGCTCACCGATGCTCAGTTTGGGTTCCGCCAGGACCACTCGGCTCCAGACCTCATTACAGCCTTGGTCCAAACATGGACAAAAGAGCTGAATTCCAGAGGTGAGGTGAGAGTGACTGCCCTTGACATCAAGGCAGCATTTGACCGAGTGTGGCACTAAGGAGCCCTAGTAAAATTGAAGTCAATGGGAATCAGGGGGAAAACTCTCCAGTGGCTGGAGTCATACCTGGAACAAAGGAAGATGGTAGTGGTTGTTGGAGGCCAATCATCTCAGCCCCAGGGCATTGCTGCAGGAGTTCCTCAGGGCAGTGTCCTCGGCCCAACCATCTTCAGCTGCTTCATCAATGACCTTCCCTCCATCATAAGGTCAGAAATGGGGATGTTCGCTGATGACTGCACAGTGTTCAGTTCCATTTGCAACCCCTCAGATAATGAAGCAGTCCGAGCCCGCATGCAGCAAGACCTGGACAACATCCAGGCTTGGGCTCATAAGTGGCAAGTAACATTCGCGCCAGATAAGTGCCAGGCAATGACCATCTCCAACAAGAGAGAGTCTAACCACCTCCCCTTGACATTCAACGGCATTACCATCGCCGAATCCCCCACCATCAACATCCTGGGGGTCACCATTGACCAGAAACTTAACTGGACCAGCCATATAAATACTGTGGCTACAAGAGCAGGTCAGAGGCTGGGTATTCTGCGGCGAGTGACTCACCTCCTGACTCCCCAAAGCCTTTCCACCATCTACAAGGCACAAGTCAGGAGTGTGATGGAATACTCTCCACTTGCCTGGATGAGTGCAGCTCCAACAACACTCAAGAAGCTCAACACCATCCAAGATAAAGCAGCCCGCTTGATTGGCACCCCATCCACCACCCTAAACATTCACTCCCTTCACCACCGGCGCACTGTGGCTGCAGTGTGCACCATCCACAGGATGCACTGCAGCAACTCGCCAAGGCTTCTTCGACAGCATCTCCCAAACCCGCGACCTCTACCACCTAGAAGGACAAGGGCAGCAGGCGCATGGGAACAACACCACCTGCACGTTCCCCTCCAAGTCACACACCATCCCGACTTGGAAATATATCGCCGTTCCTTCATTGTCGCTGGGTCAAAATCCTGGAACTCCCTTCCTAACAGCACTGTGGGAGAACCTTCACCACACGGACTGCAGCGGTTCAAGAAGGCGGCTCACCACCACCTTCTCAAGGGCAATTAGGGATGGGCAATAAATGCCGGCCTCGCCAGCGACGCCCACATCCCGTGAACGAATAAAAAAAAAGAATCAGAGAATCACAAAATCAGAAAATCACAAAATTAGACAATTAGAGAACCATAGAATCATAGACTCCGAGAATCACAAAATCAAAGAATCACAGAATCATTGAATCAGAGAATCACAGAAGCAGATAATCAGCTAAATAGATAATCACAGGATTAGGGAATCCAACAATGACAGAATCAGAGAATCAGTGAATCACAAAATTAGACAATCAGAGAACCATAGAATCAGAGACTCAGAGAAATGCAGAATCAGCAAATCACAGAATGGGAGAACCTCAGAATCATAAAATCACAGATATACAGAATCAGAAAATCATAGAGTCAGAGAATAACGGAATCAGAGAATGACACAATCACAGAATCAGAGAATCACATAATTGGAGAATCACAAAATCAGAGAATCACAGAATCACTGAATCAGAAAATCACAGAATCAGATAATCAGTGAAACAGATAATCAGAGAATCGGAGAATCAGGGAATCTGATAATGACAGAATCAGAGAATCACAGAATTGGAGAATCACAAAATCAGAAAATCACAGAATCAGATAATCAGCGAAACAGATACTCAGAGAATCACAGAATGAGGGAATCCGACAATGACAGAATCAGAGACTCAGATAATCACAGAATCAGCAAGTCACAGAATGAGAGAATCACAGAATCATAAAATCACAGAAACAGAAAATCAGAGAATCACAGAATCACAGAATGAGATACTCAGAGACTCACAGATTCGGAGAATCAGAGAATCACAGAATCAAGGAATCACTGATTTACAGAATCAGAGAATCAATCAATCAAAGGATCACAGAATCAGATAATCAGCAAAAGAGATAATCAGAGAATCACAGAATCAGGGAATCAGAAAACCAAAGAATCAGAGACTCAGAGAATCAAAGTATCAGTGCATCACTGAATCAACAAATCACAGAATCAGAGAATCACAGAAGCAGAAAATCATAGAATCACAGAATCACATAAACAGAGAATCTCACAAAAAAGAATCAGAGAATTAGAGAATCACATAGGGCCCGATTTTAGCACCTGGTCTCGGGTGCGTTCTCGGCGGGGGGGCCTCTAAAATCCCGAAATCGAGGACTGGGACCGGATCGTGCCTCGATCCCGTCCACTTCCGGGTTCCCCGATGACGTGTGGGGGTGCGTGCGCAGCCCCCGCTGGTGGGAATCCCGCAGGCAATTAAAGCCAGCGGGATGCCACTTGAGTGCATTTACTTTGCTTGTTCAGGTCATTAACTGACCTGATTAAGGGACTGTGTGCAATTTTGGATCAACATGGGACTGTTTCACACACTGGGGGAAACACTCCCCGTTGAAATGGACGTGTTGCAGCCGTCAGCCTGTGGCAGCTGCAAAGGTCCATTTGACAGGTGGGGGGGGCGGGGAGACCCTCAGCCATTGCAGGAGGCCACTCTGTCACTTGGGACAAAGTTTGGCCTCCACCACCCTCCTCCTGACGGTCAAAGTCACCAACTTGCACACTTACCCCGGGGTCCGGAGACATGTACCTACCTTGCGGACCCCCTCAGATGTACATCTTGCGGATGGGGGCCGCCGTAGCTGCAGTCATGACCTCCTCGGAGGGCGAACAGCATCACCAGCCTCACCATCCACGCCATCCACCTCTGACACGTGGAGCTCCACAACAGAGTGCTGTGACACATCCACCTGTACAGCAGGAGGGAGGGCAACCGCAGAGAGAGATGCGTCGCAGATATTACACTGTGTGCGGATATTACACAGTGTGCTGAGAGTTCGGTAAGTGTGGGAGTTGAAGGGTTAATCTCTTGGCATCTCCACATCTTTAAATCTAGTGCATATTGCTTCAACTGTTTAAGGTCAATTTAAAAGTTTAAATTTCTAAGTTTCTGTCAGGCTTCAGCAGAGAGCTGCTGCAGCAAGTTAATTGGTTAGCGAGATTCAATTGGTACCTGAAGGTGGGGCAGGCCTGACTCATCTGAGTCTCAACTGTAGAAATCCAGGGGCCTGTCAGTGCAACAGCACGGTGTGCGGATATACACAGTGTGCTGAGAGTTCGGTAAGTGTGGGAGTTTGGTGAAGTGGGGGAAGGAGGTGCTGCTTTTCCAAACATTTCCTGCAGAGCGGTAGTGGACCTGAGAGTAGAAGACTGAGATTGTGGAATAAAAGCAGCAGCAGACCTGCACCAAGAGACAACTACTGTGCGACATCACAGGGACTTAACTCCTGGACCGAAGATAAATAAGAAGCAAAAAGTAATCCAAGTGGGACGTCACCAAGGAAGAGGTAAGTGATTGGCTGGTGAGTATTTTCCTGCTGAATTTGTCTAAGGTTAGAGTTTGTGGATTCTCTGGTCTCTGTTGTGTAGTGGGGGACTGCTGTTCAGCAAGGGCCCTTGAGTAGACCTTTTTAATTGAAGTGAAATTGGTGGGATTCATTTAATTTGAATTAATTAGTTAAAGGGTAAGTCATGTCAGGACAGCCCAGCCCCGTGTTATGCTCTTCCTGCTCTATGTGGGAAATCAGGGACCCTTCCGGTGTCCCTGACGACCATGTGTGCGGGAAATGTACCCAGCTGCAGCTACTGACAAACCGCATTGCGGCACTGGAGCTGCGGATGGATTCATTATGGAACATTCGCGATGCTGAGAACGTCGTGGACAGCACGTTTAGTGAGATGGTCACACCGCAGGTAAAGGTTGTACAGGCAGGAAGTAATTGGGTGACCACCAGGCAGAGTGAGAAGAGCAGGCAGGCAGTGCAGGGGTCCCCTGTGGCCGTCCCCCTCTCAAACAAATATACCGCTTTGGACATTGTTGAGGGGGATGACTTATCAGGGGAAGGCAGCAGCAGCCAACTTCCTGGCACCAGGGGTAGCTCTGCTGCACAGGCTGGGAGGAAAAAGAGTGGAAGAGCTATAGTGGTAGGGGATTCTATCGTAAGGGGAACAGACAGGCGTTTCTGTGGCCGTAAACGTGACTCCAGGATGGTTTGTTGCCTCCCTGGTGCCAGGGTCATGGATGTCACTGAGCGGCTACAGGGCATTCTCAAGGGGGAGGGTGAGCAGGCAGAGGTCGTGGTCCACATTGGGACCAACGACATAGGTAGGAAGGGAGATGAGGTCCTGCATCAAGAATTTAGGGAGCTAGGTAGCAGATTAAAGAGCAGGACCTCAAAGGTTGTAATCTCTGGATTACTCCCAGTGCCACGGGCTAGTGAGTATAGAAATAGGAGGATAGAACAGATGAATGCGTGGCTAAAGAGTTGGTGCAGGAGGGAGGGTTTCAGTTTCCTGGATCACTGGGCCTGCTTCTGGGGAAGGTGGGACTTGTACAAGTCGGACGGGTTGCACCTGAACCAGAGCGGGACAAATATCCTTGCGGGGAGGTTTGCTAGCACTGTTGGGGGGGGTTTAAACTAACGTGGCAGGGGGATGGGATACAGAGTGGAGCTACAATAGGGGGTGATGTGCAGCCAAATATAGAGAAAAAAACAAGTCAGCTTGGAAGACAGGGCAAATATGTGAGGGCAAGGCTGGATGGCATCTATTTTAATGCAAGGAGTCTTGCGAATAAGGTGGATGAACTGAAGGTGTTGATAAACACATGGGAGTATGATATTGTTGCTGTCACAGAGACATGGTTGAGGGAGGGGCAAGACTGGCAGCTCAATATTCCGGGGTACAGAATCTTCAGGCGAGACAGAGGGGGAGGTATAAGAGGAGGGGGGGTCGCAATATTAATTAAAGAATCAATTACTGCCATAAGGAGGGATGATATATTAGCAGGTTCCTCAAATGAGGCCATATGGGTGGAGCTTAAAAACAAAAAGGGGGCAAGCACTTTGATGGGAGTGTACTATAGGCCCCCAAACAGTCAGGGGGAGATAGAGGAACAGATATGTAGGCAAATCTCAGAAAATTGTGCAAATAATAGGGTAATAATAGTGGGGGATTTCAACTTCCCCAATATTAACTGGGATACTCAGAGTGTAAAAGGCTTAGAGGGTACAAAATTCTTAACATGCATCCAGGAGAGCTTTTTGAGCCAGCATGTAGAAAGTCCTACAAGAGAGGGGGCGGTACTGGACCTAATTCTAGGGAATGTGGCCGGCCAAGTGGAAGAAGTGCTAGTAGGTGAGCACTTTGGTGACAGTGACCATAATTTGGTGAGATTTAAGGTGGTCATGGAAAAGGACAGGGAGGGGCCGGAAATAAAGGTTCTAAATTGGGGGAAGGCCGATTTTAATAGGATAAGGCAGGATCTGGCCAAAATGGACTGGGATCAGCTGCTTGTAGGAAAATCCGCATCGGAGCAATGGGAGTCTTTCAGAAGGGAGATTGAGACCATACAATGGCAACATGTTCCCGTAAAGGTCAAGGGTGGTTCCAAGAACTCCAGGGAACCTTGGATGTCAGGGGATATACGAGAATGGATTAGGAAAAAAAGGAGGGCTTTCGGCAGATACAAAAGGCTAAGGACGGAGGAAGCCCTAGAGGAGTACAAAAAGTGCAGGGGGATACTTAAAAAAGAAATTAGGAGATCAAGGAGGGGCCATGAAATAACACTGGCGAGCAAAATAAAGGAAAATCCTAAGATGTTTTATAAGTATATTAAGGGTAAGAGGATGACTAGGGAAAAAATAGGGCCCATTAGGGACAAAAATGGCAATCTGTGTGTGGAGCCGGCAGATGTAGGAGGGGTTCTAAATGAATTTTTTGCATCTGTTTTCACTATGGAGAAGGACGATGTCGACATAGAAATACGGCAGGGGGACTGTGATATACTCGAACATATTAACATCGAGCGGGAGGAGGTATTGGCGGTTTTAGCAGGCCTAAAAATGGATAAATCCCCAGGCCCGGACGAAATGTATCCCAGGCTACTGTGTGAGGCAAAGGAGGAGATTGCGGGGGCTCTGACACATATATTCAGAACCTCTCTGGCCACAGGGGATGTGCCAGAGGACTGGAGAACCGCTAATGTAGTACCATTATTCAAGAAGGGGAGTAGGGAAAAACCGGGGAACTACAGGCCAGTGAGCCTAACATCAGTGGTAGGAAAATTATTGGAAAAAATTCTGAAGGACAAAATTAGTCTCCACTTGGAGAAGCAAGGATTAATCAGGGATAGTCAACATGGCTTTGTCAAGGGAAGATCATGTCTGACTAATTTGATTGAATTTTTTGAGGGGGTGACTAGGCATGTGGATGAGGGTAACGCAGTGGATGTGGTATACATGGATTTCAGTAAGGCCTTCGATAAAGTCCCCCACAGGAGACTGGTCAAGAAGGTACGAGCCCATGGAATCCAGGGTGCCTTGGCACTTTGGATACAAAACTGGCTTAGTGGCAGAAGGCAGAGGGTGATGGTCGAAGGTTGTTTTTGTGACTGGAAGCCTGTGGCCAGTGGGGTACCACAGGGATCGGTGCTGGGTCCCTTGCTGTTTGTGGTCTACATTAATGACTTGGATATGAATGTAAAAGGTATGATCAGTAAGTTCGCTGATGATACAAAAATTGGTAGGGTGGTAAATAGCGAGGAGGATAGCCTCAGTCTGCAGGACGATATAGATGGGTTGGTCAGATGGGCGGAACAGTGGCAAATGGAATTTAACCCGGAAAAGTGCGAGGTGATGCACTTTGGAGGGACTAACAAGGCAAGGGAATACACAATGAATGGGAGGACCCTAGGCAAGACAGAGGGTCAGAGGGATCTTGGTGTGCAAGTTCACAGATCCCTGAAGGCGGCGGAACAGGTAGATAAGGTGGTAAAGAAGGCATATGGGATACTTGCCTTTATTAGCCGAGGCATAGAATATAAGAGCAAGGAGGTTATGATGGAGCTGTATAAAACACTGGTTAGGCCACAGCTGGAGTACTGTGTGCAGTTCTGGTCGCCACACTACGGGAAGGATGTAATCGCTTTGGAGAGGGTGCAGAGGAGATTCACCAGGATGTTACCAGGGCTGGAGCGCTTCAGCTATGAAGAGAGACTGGGAAGATTGGATTTATTTTCCTTGGAGCAGAGGAGGCTGAGGGGGGACATGATTGAGGTGTACAAAATTATTAGGGGCACAGATAGGATGGATACTAAGGAGCTTTTTCCCTACGTTGAGGGTTCTATAACAAGGGGACATAGATTCAAGGTAAAAGGCGGGAGGTTTAGAGGGGATTTGAGAAAGAACTTTTTCACCCAGAGGGTGGTTGGAGTCTGGAACTCACTGCCTGAAAGGGTTGTGGAGGCAGGAACCCTCACAACATTCAAGAAGCATTTGGATGAGCACTTGAAATGCCATAGCATACAAGGCTACGGACCAAATGCTGGAATATGGGATTAGAGTAGACAGGGCTGATGGCCGGCGCGGACACGATGGGCCGAAGGGCCTCTATCCGTGTTGTATAACTCTATGACTCTATGGCACTACCCTCGCCAAACGTTACACAGACCGAGGCTCAGCCTCCTGGACCTCTCTGAGCAGCAGTGCACACGGAGGCTCAGAGTCACTCGGCATGTAGCCGTGGACATCTGCAGCCTCTTTCATGCCGAGCTGCTCCTGGCTGGCCCGTGCACCATCTTCCTACCTGTCGCTGTCAAAGTCACCACTGCCCTCCCGAACTTCTGCTCCACAGCCTTCCAGGGTGCAACCAGGGACATCCCCAATGTCTCTCAGTCGTCTGCGTAGAAGAGCCCTGCAAATACACCTACACCCACTCTGCAGTGACACACTGGGTGGCATCAGTGGTGGGTCCTCATAGGTATACCGAGGAGCGGGCATTATTGCACAAACCGGACAGGAATCGCGAAGACATGGCAGTAGTGGTGCCAATATAATGTGTGATGTGAGTTGTTCTTTAATTCAATAGAAGTAAGAACCATGACAAACCCTCAAACACCCTTGTGCATCCCCTTCATGCTCACAACACGTTTGCCTCACGCTGCCTACTGCACATATGTGATGCATGCCCTGTGGCTGCAGCACAGGTAGTGGCAGGTTGAGTGAGGCTGGCCGTGAAAGAGATGCACGAGAGGGTGAGTTTGGGATAGAGCCATGAGATTGTATGAGGATTGGGTTGAGTGGTAGTGGCGGGATGAGTACTGGCGAGGTGAGTAGATGCAGGTAAGATGAGGATGGGGTTTGAGTGGGTGTGAGCGGTCATGTGACACAGTAGTGTTGGCAGCGCAGAAGGAGATGTGGGGTGGGGGCGGTGATGTGGCAGACGGAGTGTAGGGGACAGACTACGTGTACTCACTGTGGCTCACCTACTGAGGTCATTGGAGCGCCTCCTGCACTGTATGCAAGTGGGTGATATGTTGGTGGCGCAGGTGACCTCCTCTGCCACCTCGAGCCAGGCCTTCTTGGTGGCAGAGGCAGGCCGCTTCCTCCCGCCCGCCGGGGGGAAGATCTGTGTCCTCCCCCTCCTCCTCACCCCATCTGATGATACCTGGGGTGAGGCATCATTAAACTGGGAGCAGCCTTCCCCCTGGGCTGCTCCATGCTGTGATTTTTGCTGTTTGTGGCAGCATCTGTCATTGGAGGACTGCCCCTTTAAATAGAGCTCCCCCAGCTGACAGATCTTACTGCGCATGCGCAGCCCGCCCGACGCGCAGATCAGTGTCGGGGAACCCAGAACAACAGGTAAGTGGATCCAATTAGTGTGTTGCCTGCTACGATTGCACGGGCAACCCACTAATTTCACCGGGCATGTTGAAAAAGCGCCCGTGGCCTAGCCGGCGAGAACCCGCACCCCTGGTAAAATCGGGCCCATAATCAGGGAATCAGAGAACAAAAGAATCAGTGAATCACACAATTAGAGAATCACAGAATCAAAAAATCACAGATATACAGAATCAGAGAATCACAGAATCAGATAGTCAGCAAAACAGATAATCAGCGAAACAGATAATCAGAGAATCACAGAATCAGAAATTCACAGATATACAAAATCAGACAATAACAGAATCAGAGGATCACAGAATCGGAGAAACACAAAATCAGAGAATCACAGAATCACTGAATCAAAGGATCACAGAATCAGATTATCAGCAAAACAGATAATCAGAGAATCACAAAATCAAGGAATCACAGAATCACAGAATCAGAGAATCACAGAAACATGGAATCAGAGAATCACAGAATTAGACAATCAGAAAACCACAGAATCAGAGACTCAGAGAATCAAAGAATCAGCATATCACTGAATCAGCGCATGAAAGAATCAGCGAATCAGAGAATCAGAAAATGATAGAATCACAGAATCACATAATCAGAGAATCACACAAACAAAGAATCAGAGAATTAGTGAATCACATAATCAGAGAATCACAGAATCAGAGAATCACAGAAAAAGAGAATAACAGTCTCAGAGAATGATACAATCACAGAATCAGATAATCAGATAATCAGCGAAACAGATAATCAGAGAATCACAGAATCAGGGAATCCGATAATGATAGAATCAGAGACTCAGAGAATCACACAATCACAAAATCATGAATCAAAGAATCACTGAATTAGAGAATCAGACAATCAGAGAACAGCAGAAACAGAGAATAACAGTTTCAGAGAATCATAGAATCAGAAAATCATAGAATCAAAAAATCATGTAATCAGAGAATCACACAAACAAAGAATCAGAGAATTAGAGAATCACATAATCAGGGAATTGGAGAACAACAGAATCAGTGAATCACAGAATCAGAGAATCACACAAACAAAGAATCAGAGAATTAGTGAATCACATAATCAGAGAATCAGAGAACAACAGAATCAGTGAATCACAGAAAAAGAGAATAACAGTCTCAGAGAATAACAAAATCAGAGAAATGGAGAATCGCAGAATCAGAGAATGATACAATCACAGAATCAGAGAATCACAGAATCAGATAATCAGATAATCAGCGAAACAGATAATCAGAGAATCACAGAATCAGATAATCAGATAATCAGCGAAACAGATAATCAGAGAATCACAGAATCAGATAATCAGATAATCAGCGAAACAGATATTCAGAGAATCACAGAATCAGGGAATCCAATAATGATAGAATCAGAGACTCAGAGAATCACACAATCACAAAATCATGAATCAAAGAATCACTGAATTAGAGAATCAGATAATCAGAGAACAGCAGAAACAGAGAATAACAGTTTCAGAGAATCATAGAATCAGAAAATCATAGAATCAAAAAATCATGTAATCAGAGAATCACAAAATCATGTAATCAGAGAATCACACAAACAAAGAATCAGAAAATTAGAGAATCACATAATCAGGGAATTGGAGAACAACAGAGTCAGTGAGTCACAGAATCAGAGAATCACAGACATACAGAATCAGAGAATCACAAAATTAGACAATCAGAGAACCATAGAATCAGAGACTCCAAGAATCACAGAATCAGCAAATCAGAGAATCAGAGAATAACAGAATCAGAGAATGACACAATCACAGAATCAGAGAATCACAAAATCAAAGAATCACAGAATCACTGAATGAGAATCACAGAAGCAGATAATCAGCGAAATAGATAATCACAGGATAAGGGAATCCAACAATGACAGAATCAGAGAATCAGTGAATCACAAAATTGGACAATAAGAGAATCATAGAATCAGAGACTCAGAGAATCGCAGAATCCGCAAATCACAGAATGAGAGAATCACAGAATCAGAAAATCACAGATATACAGAATCAGAAAATCATAGAGTCAGAGAATAACGGAATCATAGAATGACACAATCACAGAATCAGAGAATCACAGAATTGGAGAATCACAAAATCAGAGAATCACAGAATCACTGAATCACAGAATCACAGAATCAGATAATCAGATTTTAGCACCTGGTCTCGGGTGCGTTCTCGGCGGGGGGGCCTCTAAAATCCCGAAATCGAGGACTGGGACCGGATCCCGCCTCGATCCCGTCCACTTCCGGGTTCCCCGCTGACGTGCCGGCGTGCGTGCGCAGCCCCCGCTGGTGGGAATCCCGCAGGCAATTAAAGCCAGCGGGATGCCACTTGAGTGCATTTACTTTGCTTGTTCAGGTCATTAACTGACCTGATTAAGGGACTGTGTGCAATTTTGGATCAACATGGGACTGTTTCACACACAGGGGGAAACACTCCCATTTGAAATGGACGTGTTGCAGCCGTCAGCCTGTGGCAGCTGCAAAGGTCCATTTGACAGGTGGGGGGGGGCGGGGAGACCCTCACCCATTGCAGGAGGCCACTCTGTCACTTGGGACAAAGTTTGGCCTCCACCACCCCCCTCCTGACGGTCAAAGTCACCAAACTGCACACTTACCCCGGGGTCCAGAGACATGTACCTACCTTGCGGACCCCCTCAGATGTACATCTTGCGGATGGGGGCCGCCGTAGCTGCAGTCATGACCTCCTCGGAGGGCGAACGGCATCACCAGCCTCACCAGCCTCGCCATCCACGCCGTCCACCTCTGACACGTGGAGCTCCACAACAGAGTGCTGTCACACATCCACCTGTACAGCAGGAGGGAGGGCTACCGCAGAGAGAGATGCGTCGCAGAGGGCACTACCCTCGCCACAGGGTCTGCAGACCGAGGCTCAGCCTCCTGGACCTCTCTGAGCAGCAGTGCACACGGAGGCTCAGAGTCACTCGACATGTAGCCGTGGACATCTGCAGCCTCTTTCATGCCGAGCTGCTCCTGGCTGGCCCGTGCACCATCTTCTTACCTGTCGCTGTCAAAGTCACCACTGCCCTCCCGAACTTCTGCTCCACAGCCTTCCATGCTGCAACCGAGGACATCCCCGATGTCTCTCAGTCGTCTGCGCAGAAGAGCCCTGCAAATACACCTACACCCACTCTGCAGTGACACACTGGGTGGCATCAGTGGTGGGTCCTCATAGGTATACCGAGGAGCGGGCATTATTGCACAAACCGGACAGGAATCGCGAAGACATGGCAGTAGTGGTGCCAATATAATGTGTGATGTGAGTTGTTCTTTAATTCAATAGAAGTAAGAACCATGACAAACCCTCAAACACCCTTGTGCATCCCCTTCATGCTCACGACACGTTTGCCTTACGCTGCCTACTGCACATATGTGATGCATGCCCTGTGGCTGCAGCACAGGTAGTGGCAGGTTGAGTGAGGCTGGCCGTGAAAGAGATGCACGAGAGGGTGAGTATGAGATAGAGCCATGAGATTGTATGAGGATTGGGTTGAGTGGTAGTGGCGGGGTGAGTACTGGCGAGGTGGGTAGGTGCAGGTAAGATGAGGATGGGGTTTGAGTGGGTGTGAGGGGTGATGTGACAGAGTAGTGTTGGCAGTGCAGAAGGAGATGTGGGGTGGGGGCGGTGATGTGGCAGACGGAGTGTCGGGGAATGAGTAAGTGTACTCACTGTGGCTGACCTACTGAGGTCATTGGAGCGCCTCCTGCACTGTATGCAGGTGGGCGATATGTTGGTGGCACAGGTGACCCCCTCTGCCACCTCGAGCCAGGCCTTCTTGGTGGCAGAGGCAGGCCGCTTCCTCCCGCCCGCCGGGGGGAAGATCTCTGTCCTCCCCCTCCTCCTCACCCCATCTGATGATACCTGGAGTGAGGCATCATTAAACTGGGAGCAGCCTTCCCCCTGGGCTGTTCCATGCTGTAATTTTTGCTGTTTGTGGCAGCATCTGTCATTGGAGGACCGCCCCTTTAAATAGAGCTCCCCCAGCTGACAGATCTTACTGCGCATGCGCAGCCCGCCCGACGCGCAGATCAGTGTCGGGGAACCCAGAACAACAGGTAAGTGGATCCAATTAGTGTGTTGTCTGCTACGATTGCACGGGCAACCCACTAATTTCACCGGGCACATTGAAAAAGCGCCCGTGGCCTAGCCGGCGAGAACCCGCACCCCTGGTAAAATCGGGCCCAAAATCAGGGGATCAGAGAACAAAAGAATCAGTGAATCACACAATTAGAGAATCACAGAATCAAAAAATCACAGATATACAGAATCAGAGAATCACAGAATCAGATAGTCAGCAAAACAGATAATCAGCGAAACAGATAATCAGTGAATCACAGAATCAGGAAATCAGAGAATCATAGAATCAGAAATTCTCAGATATACAAAATCAGACAATAACAGAATCAGAGGATCACAGAGTCACTGAATCAAAGGATCACAGAATCAGATTATCAGCAAAACAGATAATCAGAGAATCACAAAATCAAGGAATCAGAGAATCACAGAATCAGAGAATCACAGAAACATGGAATCAGAGAACCAGAGAATTAGACAATCAGAAAACCACAGAATCAGAGACTCAGAGAATCAAAGAATCAGCATATCACTGAATCAGCGCATGAAAGAATCAGCGAATCAGAGAATCAGAAAATGATAGAATCACAGAATCACAGAATCACATAATCAGAGAATCACACAAACAAAGAATCAGAGAATTAGTGAATCACATAATAAGAGAATCAGAGAACAACAGAATCAGTGAATCACAGAATCAGAGAATCACAGAAAAAGAGAATAACAGAATCAGAGAAATGGAGAATCGCAGAATCAGAGAATGATACAATCACAGAATCAGAGAATCACAGAATCAGATAATCAGATAATCAGCAAAACAGATATTCAGAGAATCACAGAATCATGGAATCTGATAATGATAGAATCAGAGACTCAGAGAATCACACAATCACAAAATCATGAATCAAAGAATCACTGAATTAGAGAATCAGACAATCAGAGAACTTCAGAAACAGAGAATAACAGTTTCAGAGAATCATAGAATCAGAGAATCACAAAATCATGTAATCAGAGAATCACACAAACAAAGAATCAGAGAATTAGAGAATCACATAATCAGGGAATTGGAGAACAACAGAATCAGTGAATGACAGAATCAGAGAATCACTGAATCAGAAAATCACAGACATACAGAATCAGAGAATCACAGAATCAGAGAATCACAAAATTAGACAATCAGAGAACCATAGAATCAGAGACTCCGAGAATCACAGAATCAGCAAATCACAGAATCAGAGAATAACAGGGTCAGAGAATGACACAATCACATAATCAGAGAATCGCAAAATCAAAGAATCACAGAATCACTGAATGAGAATCACAGAAGCAGATAATCAGCGAAATAGATAATCACAGGATCAGGGAATCCAACAATGACAGAATCAGAGAATCAGAGAATCAGTGAATCACAAAATTAGACAATCAGAGAACCATAGAATCAGAGACTCAGAGAATCGCAGAATCCGCAAATCACAGAATGAGAGAATCACAGATATACAGAATCAGAGAATCACAGAATCAGATAGTCAGCAAAACAGATAATCAGCGAAACAGATAATCAGTGAATCACAGAATCAGGAAATCAGAGAATCACAGAATCAGAAATTCACAGATATACAAAATCAGACAATAACAGAATCAGAGGATCACAGAATCGGAGAAGCACAAAATCAGAGAATCACAGAATCACTGAATCAAAGGATCACAGAATCAGATTATCAGCAAAACAGATAATCGGAGAATCACAAAATCAAGGAATCAGAGAATCACAGAAACATGGAATCAGAGAACCAGAGAATTAGACAATCAGAAAACCACAGAATCAGAGACTCAGAGAAGCAAAGAATCAGCATATCACTGAATCAGCGCATAAAAGAATCAGCGAATCAGAGAATCAGAAAGTGATAGAATCACAGAATCACAGAATCACATAATCAGAGAATCACACAAACAAAGAATCAGAGAATTAGTGAATCACATAATAAGAGAATCAGAGAACAACAGAATCAGTGAATTACAGAATCAGAGAATCACAGAAAAAGAGAATAACAGTCTCAGAGAATAACAGAATCAGAGAAATGGAGAATCGCAGAATCAGAGAATGATACAATCACAGAATCAGAGAATCACAGAATCAGATAATCATATAATCAGCAAAACAGATAATCAGAGAATCACAGAATCAGGGAATCTGATAATGATAGAATCAGAGAATCACACAATCACAAAATCATGAATCAAAGAATCACTGAATTAGAGAATCAGACAATCAGAGAACTTCAGAAACAGAGAATAACAGTTTCAGAGAATCATAGAATCAGAGAATCATAGAATCACAAAATCATGGAATCAGAGAATCACACAAACAAAGAATCAGAGAATGAGAGAATCACATAATCAGGGAATTGGAGAACAACAGAATCAGTGAATCACAGAATCAGAGAATCACTGAATCAGAAAATCACAGACATACAGAATCAGAGAATCACAAAATTAGACAATCAGAGAACCATAGAATCAGACACTCCGAGAATCACAGAATCAGCAAATCACAGAATCAGAGAATAACAGAGTCAGAGAATGACACAATCACATAATCAGAGAATCACAAAATCAAAGAATCACAGAATCACTGAATGAGAATCACAGAAGCAGATAATCAGCGAAATAGATAATCACAGGATCAGGGAATCCAACAATGACAGAATCAGAGAATCAGAGAATCAGTGAATCACAAAATGAGACAATCAGAGAACCATCGAATCAGAGACTCAGAGAATCGCAGAATCCGCAAATCACAGAATGAGAGAATCACAGAATCAGATAATCACAGATATACAGAATCAGAAAATCATCGAGTCAGGGAATAACGGAATCAGAGAATGACACAATCACAGAATCAGAGAATCACAGAATTGGAGAATCACAAAATCAGGGAATCAGAGAACAACAGAATCAATGAATCAGAGAATCAGAGAATCACAGAATCAGGGAATCACAGAAACAGAGAATCACAAAATTAGACAATCAGAGAACCATAGAATCAGAGACTCAGAGAATCGCAGAATCCGCAAATCACAGAATGAGAGAATCACAGAATCAGAAAATCACAGATATACAGAATCAGAAAATCATCGAGTCAGGGAATAACGGAATCAGAGAATGACACAATCACAGAATCAGAGAATCACAGAATTGGAAAATCACAAAATCAGAGAATCACAGAATCACTGAATCAGAGAATCACAGAATCAGATAATCAGCAAAACAGATAATCAGAGAATCACAGAATCAAGGAATCCAACTAAGACAGAATCAGAGAATCACAGAATTAGAGAATCACAAAATCAGGGAATCAGAGAACAACAGAATCAATGAATCAGAGAATCAGAGAATCACAGAATCAGGGAATCACAGAAACAGAGAATCACAAAATTAGACAATCAGAGAACCATAGAATCAGAGACTCAGAGAATCACAGAATCAGCAAATCACAGAATCAGAGAATAACAGAATTGGAGAATGACACAATCACAGAATCAGAGAATTACAGCATCGGAGAATCACAAAATCAGAGAATCACAGAATCGCTGAATCAGAGAATCACAGAATTGGAGAATCACAAAATCAGAGAATCACAGAATCACTGAATCAGAGAATCACGGAATCAGACAATCAGCAAAACAGATAATCAGAGAATCAAAGAATCAGGGAATCCAACAATATCAGAATCAGAGAATCACAGAATCAGAGAATAACAGAAAAAGAGAATAACAGTCTCAGAGAATAACAGAATCAGAGAAATGGAGATTCGCAGAATCAGAGAATGATACAATCACAGAATCAGTGAATCACAGAATCAGAGAATCAGATAATCAGCGAAACAGATAATCAGAGAATCACAGAATCAGGGAATCCGATAATGACAGAATCAGAGAATCAAAGAATTAGACAATCAGAAAATTAAACAATCAGGGGAGCACAGAATCAGAGACTCAGAGAATCACAGAATCACAAAATCATGAATCAAAGAATCACTGAATTAGAGAAGTAGACAATCAGAGAACAGCAGAAACAGAGAATAACAGTTTCAGAGAATCACAGAATCAGAAAATCATAGAATCACAAAATCATGTAATCAGAGAATCACACAAGCAACGAATCAGAGAATTAGAGAATCATGTAATCAGGGAATTGGAGAACAACAGAATCAGAGAATCACAGAATCAGAGAATCACAAAATTAGACAATCAGAGAATCACAGAATCATCGAATCACAGAATCAGAGAATAACAGAATCAGAGAATGACACAATCACAGAATCAGAGAATCATAGTATCGGAGAATCACAAAATCAAAGAATCACAGAATCACTGAATGAGAATCACAGAAGCAGATAATCAGCGAAATAGATAATCACAGGATCAGGGACTCCAACAATGACAGAATCAGAGAATCAAAGAATCAGTGAATCACAAAATTGGACAATCAGAGAACCATAGAATCAGAGACTCAGAGAATCGCAGAATCCGTAAATCACAGAATGAGAGAATCACAGAATCAGAAAATCACAGATACACAGAATCAGAAAATCATAGAGTCAGAGAATAACGGAATCATAGAATGACACAATCACAGAATCAGAGAATCACAGAATTGGAGAATAACAACATTAGAGAATCACAGAATCACTGAATCATAGAATCACAGAATCAGATAATCAGAGAAAAAGATATTCAGAGAATCACAGAATCAGGGAATCCAACAATGACAGAATCAGAGAATCACAGAATTGGAGAATCACAAAATTAGAGAATCACAGAATCACTGAATTAGAGAATCAAAGAATCAGATAATCAGCGAAACAGATAATCAGAGAATCAGAGAATGATACAATCACTGAATCAGTGAATCACAGAATCAGAGAATCAGATAATCAGCGAAACAGATAATCAGAGAATCACAGAATCAGGGAATCCAACAATGAAAGAATCAGAGAATCACAGAATTAGAGAATCACAAAATCAGGGAATCAGAGAACAACAGAATCAGTGAATCACAGAATCAGAGAATCACAGAATCAGGGACTCACAGAATCAGAGAATCACAAAATTAGACAATCAGAGAACCATAGAATCAGACACTCAGAGAATCACAGAATCAGCAAATCACAGAATCAGAGTATAACAGAATCGGAGAATGACACAATCACAGAATCAGAGAATCACAGAATCGGAGAATCACAAAATCAGAGAATCACAGAATCACTGAATAAGAGAATCACAGAATCAGATAATCAGCAAAACAGATAATCAGTGAATCACAGAATCAGGGAATCCAACAATGACAGAATCAGAGAAACACAGAATTAGAGAATCACAAAATCAGGCAATCAGAGAACAACAGAATCAGTGAATCACAGAATCAGAGAATCACAGAATCAGGGAATCACAGAATCAGAGAATCACAAAATGAGACAATCAGAGAACCACAGAATCAGCAAATCACAGAGTCAGAGAATAGCAGAATCAGAGAATGAAACCATCACAGAATCAGAGAATAACAGAATCGGAGAATCACAAAATCAGAGAATCAGAGAATCACAGAATTGGAGAATCACAAAATCAGAGAATCATGGAATCACTGAATCATAGAATCAAAGAATCAGATAATCAGCGAAACAGATAATCAGAGAATCAAGGAATCCAACAATGACAGAATCAGAGAATCACAGAATTAGACAATCACAAAATCAGGGAATCAGAGAACAACAGAATCAGGGAATCACAGAAATAGAGAATCACAAAATTAGACAATCAGAAAACCATTGAATCAGAGACTCAGAGAATCACAGAATCAGCAAATCACAGAGTCAGAGAATAACAGAATCGGAGAATGAAACAAGCACAGAATCAGAGAATAACAGAATCGGAGAATCACAAAATCAGAGAATCACAGAATCACTGACTCAGAGAATCACAGAATCAGATAATTAGCGAAAAAGATAATCAGAGAATCACAGAATCAGGGAATCCAACAATGACAGAATCAGAGAATCACGGAATTAGAGAATCACAAAATCAGGGACTCACAGAATCAGAGAATCACAACATTAGAAAATCAGAGAACCATAGAATCAGAGACTCAGAGAATCACCGAATCAGCAAATCACAGAATCAGAGTACAACAGAATCGGAGAATGACACAATCACAGAATCAGAGAATAACAGAATCGAAGAATCACAAAATCGGAGAATCACAGAATCACTGAATCAGAGAATCACTGAATAAGAGAATCAGAGAATCAGATAATCAGCGAAACAGATAATCACAGAATCAGAGAATCAGGGAATCCAACAATGAAAGAATCAGAGAATCACAGAATTAGAGAATCACAAAATCAGGGAATCAGAGAACAACAGAATCAGTGAATCACAGAATCAGAGAATAACCGAATCGGAGAATGACACAATCACAGAATCAGAGAATCATAGAATCGGAGAATCACAGAATCAGGGAATCACAGAGTCAGAGAATAGCAGAATCGGAGAATGAAACAATCACAGAATCAGAGAATAACAGAATAGGAGAATCACAGAATCAGAGAATCAGAGAATCACAGAATTGGAGAATCACAAAATCAGAGAATCATGGAATCACTGAATCACAGAATCAAAGAATCAGATAATCAGTGAAACAGATAATCAGAGAATCAGGGAATCCAACAATGACAGAATCAGAGAATCACAGAATTAGAGAATCACAAAATCAGGGAATCAGAGAACAACAGAATCAGTGAATCACAGAATCAGAGAATCACAGAACCAGAGAATCACAGAAAAAGAGAATAACAGTCTCAGAGAATAACAGAATCAGAGAAATGGAGAATCGCAGAATCAGAGAATGATACAATCACAGAATCAGTGAATCACAGAATCAGAGGATCAGATAATCAGCGAAACAGATAATCAGAGAATCACAGAATCAGGGAATCCGATAATGACAGAATCAGAGAATCACAGAATTGGACAATCAGAAAATTAAACAATCAGGGGAGCACAGAATCAGAGACTCAGAGAATCACATAATCACAAAATCATGAATCAAAGAATCACTGAATTAGAGAAGTAGACAATCAGAGAGCAGCAGAAACAGAGAATAACAGTTTCAGAGAATCACAGAATCAGAAAATCATAGAATCACAAAATCATGTAATCAGAGAATCACACAAGCAACGAATCAGAGAATTAGAGAATCATATAATCAGGCAATTGGAGAACAACAGAATCAGTGAATCACAGAAGCAGAGAATCACAGAATCAGAAAATCACAGACATACAGAATCAGAGAATCACAGAATCAGAGAATCACAAAATTAGACAATCAGAGAACCATAGAATCAGAGACTCCGAGAATCACAGAATCAGCGAATCACAGAATCAGAGAATAACAGAATCAGAGAATGACACAATCACAGATTCAGAGAATCATAGAATCGGAGAATCACAAAATCAAAGAATCACAGAATCACTGAATGAGAATCACAGAAGCAGATAATCAGCGAAATAGATAATCACAAGATCAGGGACTCCAACAATGACAGAATCAGAGAATCAAAGAATCAGTGAATCACAAAATTGGACAATCAGAGAACCATAGAATCAGAGACTCAGAGAATCGCAGAATCCGCAATTCACAGAATGAGAGAATCACAGAATCAGAAAATCACAGATGTACAGAATCAGAAAAACATAGAGTCAGAGAACAACGGAATCATAGAATGACACAATAACAGAATCAGAGAATCACAGAATTGGAGAATCAAAAAATTAGAGAATCACAGAATCACTGAATCATAGAATCACAGAATCAGATAATCAGAGAAAAAGATAATCAGAGAATCACAGAATCAGGGAATCCAACAATGACAGAATCAGAGAATCAAAGAATTAGAGAATCACAAAATCAGGGAATCAAAGAACAACAGAATCATTGAATCACAGAATCACAGAATCACAGAATCAGGGAATCACAGAAACAGAGAATCACAAAATTAGTCAATCAGAGAACCATAGAATCAGAGACTCAGAGAATCACAGAATCAGCAAATCACAGAATCAGAGAATAACAGAATCAGAGAACGACAAAATCACAGAATCAGAGAATTACAGAATTGGAGAATCACAAAATCAGAGAATCACAGAATCACTGAATCAGAGAATCACAGAATCAGATAATCAGCATAACAGATAATCAGTGAATCACAGAATCAGAGAATCACAGAATCAGGGAATCATAGAATCCGAGAATCACAAAATCAGAGAATCACAGAATCACTGAATCAGAGAATCAAAGCATCAGATAATCAGCGAAAGAGATAATCAGAGAATCAGGGAATCCAACAATGACAGAATCAGAGAATCACAGAATCAGTGAATCACAGAATCAGAGAATCACAAAATCAGAGAATCACAGACAAAGAGAATAACAGTCTCAGAGAATAACAGAATCAGAGAAATGGAGAATCGCAGAATCAGTCAATGATACAATCACAGAATCAGTGAATCACAGAATCAGAGAATCAGATAATCAGAGAAACATATAATCAGAGAATCACAGAATCAGGGAATCCGATAATGACAGAATCAGAGAATCAAAGAATTAGACAATCAGAAAATTAAACAATCAGGGGAGCACAGAATCAGAGACTCAGATAATCAACGAATCACAAATCATGAATCAAAGAATCACTGAATTAGAGAAGTAGACAATCAGAGAACAGCAGAAACAGAGAATAACTGTTTCAGAGAATCACAGAATCAGAAAATCATAGAATCACAAAATCACGTAATCAGAGAATCACACAAGCAAAGAATCAGAGAATTAGAGAATCATATAATCAGGGAATTGGAGAACAACACAATCAGTGAATCACAGAATCAGAATCACAGAATCAGAAAATCACAAAATTAGACAATCAGAGAACCATAGAATCAGAGACTCCGAGAATCACAGAATCAGCGAATCACAGAATCAGAGAATAACAGAATCAGAGAATGACACAATCACAGAATCAGAGAATCATAGAATCGGAGAATCACAAAATCAAAGAATCACAGAATCACTGAATGAGGATCACAGAAGCAGATAATCAGCGAAATAGATAATCACAGGATCAGGGAATCCAACAATGACAGAATCAGAGAATCAGAGAATCAGTGAATCACAAAATTGGACAATCAGAGAAACATAGAATCAAAGACTCAGAGAATCAACGAATCAGCAAATCACAGAATCAGAGTATAACAGAATCGGAGAATGACACAATCACAGAATCAGAGAATAACAAAATCGGAGAATCACAAAATCAGAGAATCACAGAATCACTGAATCACAGAATCACAGAATCAGATAATCAGCGAAACAGATAATCAGAGAATCACAGAATCAGGGAATGCAACAATGACAGAATCAGAGAAACACAGAATTAGAGAATCACAAAATCAGGAAATCAGAGAACAACAGAATCAGTGAATCACAGAATCAGAGAATCACAGAATCAGGGAATCACAGAATCAGAGAATCACAAAATTAGACAATCAGAGAACCACCGAATCAGCAAATCACAGAGTCAGAGAATAGCAGAATCGGAGAATGAAACAATCACAGAATCAGAGAATCACAAAATCAGAGAATCACAGAATCACTGACTCAGAGAATTACAGAATTGGAGAATCACAAAATCAGAGAATCACAGAATCACTGACTCAGAGAATCAAAGAATCAGATAATCAGCAAAACAGATAATCAGAGAATCAGGGAATCCAACAATGACAGAATCAGAGAATCACTGAAGTAGAGAATCACAAAATCAGGGAATCAGAGAACAACAGAATCAGTGAATCACAGAAGCAGAGAATCACAGAATCAGAGAATAACAGAAAAAGAGAATAACAGTCTCAGAGAATAACAGAATCAGAGAAATGGAGATTCGCAGAATCAGAGAATGATACAATCACAGAATCAGTGAATCACAGTATCAGAGAATCAGATAATCAGCGAAACAGATAATCAGAGAATCACAGAATCAGGGAATCCGATAATGACAGAAGCAGAGAATCAAAGAATTAGACAATCAGAAAATTAAACAATCAGGGGAGCACAGAATCAGAGACTCAGATAATCAACGAATCACAAATCATGAATCAAAGTATCACTGAATTAGAGAAGTGGACAATCAGAGAACAGAAGAAACAGAGAATAACAGTTTCAGAGAATCACAGAATCAGAAAATCATAGAATCACAAAATCATGTAATCAGAGAATCACACAAGCAACGAATCAGAGAATTAGAGAATCATATAATCAGGCAATTGGAGAACAACAGAATCAGTGAATCACAGAATCAGAGAATCACAGAATCAGAAAATCACAGACATACAGAATCAGAGAATCACAGAATCAGAGAATCACAAAATTAGACAATCAGAGAACCATAGAATCAGAGACTCCGAGAATCACAGAATCAGCGAATCACAGAATCAGAGAATAACAGAATCAGAGAATGACACAATCACAGAATCAGAGAATCAGAGAATCGGAGAATCACAAAATCAAAGAATCACAGAATCACTGAATGAGAATCACAGAAGCAGATAATCAGCGAAATAGATAATCACAGGATCAGGGACTCCAACAATGACAGAATCAGAGAATCAAAGAATCAGTGAATCACAAAATTGGACAATCAGAGAAACATAGAATCAGAGACTCAGAGAATCGCAGAATCCGCAAATCACAGAATGAGAGAATCACAGAAACAGAAAATCACAGATATACAGAATCAGAAAATCATAGAGTCAGAGAATAACGGAATCATAGAATGACACAATCACAGAATCAGAGAATCACAGAATTGGAGAATCACAAAATCAGAGAATCACAGAATCACTGAATCATAGAATCACAGAATCAGATAATCAGAGAAATAGATAATCAGAGAATGACAGAATCAGGGAATCCAACAATGACAGAATCAGAGAATCAAAGAATTAGAGAATCACAAAATCAGGGAATCAGAGAACAACAGCATCCGTGAATCACAGAATCAAAGAATCACAGAATCAGGGAATCACAGAAACAGAGAATCACAAAATTAGTCAATCAGAGAACCATAGAATGAGAGACTCAGAGAATCACAGAATCAGCAAATCAGAGAATCAGAGAATAACAGAATCAGAGAATGACACAATCACAGAATCAGAGAATTACAGAATTGGAGAATCACAAAATCAGAGAATCACAGAATAACTGAATCAGAGAATCACAGAATCAGATAATCAGCATAACAGATAATAACAGAATCACAGAATCAGTGAATCCAACAATGACAGAATCAGAGAATCACAGAATTAGAGAATCACAAAATCAGGCAATCAGAGAACAACAAAATCAGTGAATCACAGAATCAAGGAATCACAGAATCAGGGAATCACAGAAACAGATAATCACAAAATTAGACAATCAGACAACCATCGAATCAGAGACTCAGAGAATCACAGAATCAGCAAATCACAGAATCAGAGTATAACAGAATCGGAGAATGACACAATCACATAATCAGAGAATCACAGAATTGGAGAATCACAAAATCAGAGAATCACAGAATCACTGAATCAGAGAATCACAGAATTGGAAAATCACAAAATCAGAGAATCACAGAATCACTGAATCAGAAAATCACAGAATCAGATAATCAGCGAAACAGATAATCAGAGAATCACGGAATAAGCAAATCCAACAATGACAGAATCAGAGAATCACAGAATTAGAGAATCACAAAATCAGGGAATCAGAGAACAACAGAATCAGTGAATCACAGAATCAGAGAATAACAGAATCAGAGAATGACACAATCACAGAATCAGAGAATCGGAGAACCACAAAATCAGAGAATCACAGAATCAGATAAACAGCGAAACAGATAATCAGAGTAACACAGAATCAAGAAATCCAACAATGACATAATAAGAGAATCACAGAATTATACAATCACAAAATAAGGGAATCAGAGAACAACAGAATCAGGGAATCACAGAATTGGAGAATCACAAAATCAGAGAACCACAGAATCATAGAGTCAGAGAATCACAGAATTGGAGGATCACAAAATCAGAGAATCACAGAATCAATGAATCAGAGAATCACAGATTCTGATAATTAGCGAAACAGATAATCAGAGAATCACAGAATCAGGGAATCCAACAATGACAGAATCAGAGAATCACAGAATTAGAGAATAACAAAATCAGGGAATCAGAGAAAAACAGAATCAGTGAATCACAGAATCAGAGAATCACAGAATCAGGGACTCACAGAATTGAAGAATCACAAAATTAGACCATCAGAGAACCATAGAATCGGAGACTCAGAGAATCACCGAATCAGCAAATCACAGAATCAGAGTATAACAGAATCGGAGAATGACACAATCACAGAATCAAAGAATCACAGAATTGGAGAATCACAAAATCAGAGAATCACAGAATCAGTGAATCAGAGAATCACAGAATTTGACAATCTCAAAATCACTGAATCACAGAATCACTGAACCAGAAAATCACAGAATCAGATAATCAGCGAAACAGATAATCAGAGAATCACGGAATCAGCGAATCCAACAATGACAGAATCAGAGAATCACAGAATTAGAGAATCACAAAATCAGGGAATCAGAGAACAACAGAATCAGGGACTCAAAGAATCAGAGAATCACAAAATTAGACAATCAGAGAACCATAGAATCAGAGACTCAGAGAATCACCGAATCAGCAAATCACAGAATCAGAGAATAACAGAATCAAAGAATGACACAATCGCAGAATCAGAGAATCAGAGAACCACAAAATCAGAGAATCACAGAATCACTGAATCAGAGAATCACAAAATCAGATAAACAGCGAAACAGATAATCAGAGAATCACAGAATCAAGAAATCCAACAATGACAGAATCAGAGAATCACAGAATTAGACAATCACAAAATAAGGGAATCAGAGAACAACAGAATCAGGGAATCACAGAAGCAGAGAATCACAAAATTAGACAATCAAAGAAACATAGAATCAGAGAATCACAGAATCAGCAAATCACAGAGTCAGTGAATAACAGAATCAGAGAATGAAACAATCACAGAAACAGAGAATAACAGAATCAGAGAATCACAAAATCAGAGAACCACAGAATCACAGACTCAAAGAATCACATAATTGGAGGATCACAAAATCAGAGAATCACAGAATCACTGAATCAAAGAATCACAGATTCTGATAATTAGCAAAAGAGATAATCAGAGAATCACAGAATCAGGGAATCCAACAATGACAGAATCGGAGAATCACAGAATTAGAGAATCACAAAATCAGAGAATCAGAGAACAACAGAATCAGTGAATCACAGAATCGGAGAATCACAGAATCAGGGACTCACAGAATCAGAGAATCACAAAATTAGACAATCAGAGAACCATAGAATCGGAGACTCAAAGAATCACCGAATCAGCAAATCACAGAATCAGAGTACAACAGAATCGGAGAATGACACAATCACAGAATCAGAGAATCACAGAATCGGAGAATCACAAAATCAGAGAATCACAGAATCACTGAATCAGAGAATCGCAGAATCAGATAATCAGCGAAACAGATAATCAGAGAATCACAGAATCAGGGAATCCAACAATGACAGAATCAGAGAAACACAGAATTAGAGAATCACAAAATCAGGGAATCAGAGAACAACAGAATCAGTGAATCACAGAATCAGAGATGCACAGAATCAGGGAATCACAGAAACAGATAATCACAAAATTAGACAATCAGACAACCATCGAATCAGAGACTCAGAGAATCACAGAATCAGCAAATCACAGAATCAGAGTATAACAGAATCGGAGAATGACACAATCACATAATCAGAGAATCACAGAATTGGAGAATCACAAAATCAGAGAATCACAAAATAAGGGAATCAGAGAACAACTGAATCAGGGAATCACAGAAATAGAGAATCACAAAATTAGACAATCAGAAAACCATAGAATCAGAGACTCAGAGAATCACAGAATCAGCAAATCACAGAGTCAGAGAATAACAGAATCGTAGAATGAAACAATCACAGAATCAGAGAATAACAGAATCAGAGAATCACAAAATCAGAGAATCACAGAATCACTGACTCAGAGAATCACAGAATTGGAGAACCACAAAATCAGAGAATCACAGAATCACTGAATCAGAGAATCACAGAATCAGATAATTAGCGATACAGATAATCAGAGAATCACAGAATCAAGGAATCCAACAATGACAGAATCAGAGAATCACGGAATTAGAGAATCAAAAAATCAGGGAATCAGAGAACAACAGAATCAGTGAATCACAGAATCAGAGAATCACAGAATCAGGGACTCACAGAATCAGAGAATCACAAGATTAGACAATCAGAGAACCATAGAATCAGACACTCAGAGAATCACAGAATCAGCAAATCACAGAATCAGAGTATAACTGAATCGGAGAATGACACAATCACAGAATCAGAGAATCACAGAAGCGAGAATCACAAAATCAGGGAATCAGAGAACAACAGAATCAGTGAATCACAGAACCAGAGAAGCACAGAATCAGGGAATCACAGAATCAGAGAATCACAAAATAAGGGAATCAGAGAACAACTGAATCAGGGAATCACAGAATTAGACAATCACAAAATAAGGGAATGAGTGAACAACAGAATCAGGGAATCACAGAATCAGAGAATCACAGAATCAGTGAATCACAGAATAAGAGAATCACAAAATTAGACAATCAGAGAACCACCGAATCAGCAAATCACAGAGTCAGAGAATAGCAGAATCGGAGAATGAAACAATCACAGAATCAGAGAATAACAGAATCGGAGAATCACAAAATCAGAGAATCACAAAATCACTGACTCAGAGAATCACAGAATTGGAGAATCACAAAATCAGAGAATCACAGAATCACTGAATCAGAGAATCAAAGAATCAGATAATCAGCGAAAGAGATAATCAGAGAATCAGGGAATCCAACAATGACAGAATCAGAGAATCACAGAATTAGAGAATCACAAAATCAGGGAATCAGAGAACAACAGAATCAATGAATCACAGAATCAGAGAATCACAGAATCAGAGAATCACAGAAAAAGAGAATAACAGTCTCAGAGAATAACAGAATCAGAGAAATGGAGATTCGCAGAATCAGAGAATGATACAATCACAGAATCAGTGAATCACAGAATCAGGGAATCCGATAATGACAGAATCAGAGAATCAAAGAATTAGACAATCAGAAAATTAAACAATCAGGGGAGCACAGAATCAGAGACTCAGATAATCAACGAATCACAAATCATGAATCAAAGAATCACTGAATTGGAGAAGTAGACAATCAGAGAACAGCAGAAACGTAGAATAACAGTTTCAGAGAATCACAGAATCAGAAAATAATAGAATCAGAAATTCACGTAATCAGAGAATCACATAAGCAAAGAATCAAAGAATTAGAGAATCATATAATCAGGGAATTGCAGAACAACAGAATCAGTGACTCACAGAATCATAGAATCACAGAATCACTGACTCAGAGAATCACAGCATTGGAGAATCACAAAATCAGAGAATCACAGAATCACTGAATCAGAGAATCACAGAATCAGATCATTAGCGAAACAGATAATCAGAGAATCACAGAATCAGGGAATCCAACAATGACAGAATCACAGAATTAGAGAATCACAAAATCAGGGAATCAGAGAACAGCAGAATCAGTGAATCACAGAATCACAGAATCACAGAATCATGGACTCACAGAATCAGAGAATCGCAAAACTAGAAAGTCAGAGAACCATAGAATCAGAGACTCAGAGAATCACCGAATCAGCAAATCACAGAATCAGAGGATAACAGAATCGGAGAATGACACAATCACAGAATCAGAGAATAACAGAATCGGAGAATCACAAAATCAGAGAATCACAGAATCACTGAATCAGAGAATCAAAGAATCAGATAATCAGCGAAAGAGATAGTCAGAGAATCAGGGAATCCAACAATGACAGAATCAGAGAATCACTGAATTAGAGAATCACAAAATCAGGGAATCAGAGAACAACAGAATCAGTGAATCACAGAATCAGAAAATCACAGAATCAGAGAATCACAGAAAAAGAGTATAACAGTCTCAGAGAATAACAGAATCAGAGAAATGGGGAATCGCAGAATCAGAGAATGATACAATCACAGAATCAGTGAATCACAGAATCAGAGAATCAGATAATCAGCAAAACAGATAATCACAGAATCACAGAATCAGGGAATCCGATAATGACAGATTCAGAGAATCAAAGAATTAGACAATCAGAAAATTAAACAATCAGGGGAGCACAGAATCAGAGACTCAGATAATCAACGAATCACAAATCATGAATCAAAGAATCACTGAATTAGAGAAGTAAACAATCAGAGAACAGCAGAAACAGAGAATAACAGTTTCAGAGAATCACAGAATCAGAATATAATAGAATCACAAAATCACAAAATCAGAGAATCACAGAATCACTGAATCAGAGAATCACAGAATCAGGGAAGTCAACAATGACAGAATCAGAGAAACACAGAATTAGAGAAACACAAAATCAGGGAATCAGAGAACAACAGAATCAGTGAATCACAGAATCAGAGAATCACAGAATCAGGGAATCACAGAATCAGAGAATCACAAAATCAGAGAATCACAAAATCACTGACTCAGAGAATCACAGAATTGGAGAATCACAAAATCAGAGAATCACAGAATCACTGAATCAGAGAATCAAAGAATCAGATAATCAGCGAAAGAGATAATCAGAGAATCAGGGAATCCAACAATGACAGAATCAGAGAATCACTGAAGTAGAGAATCACAAAATCAGGGAATCAGAGAACAACAGAATCAGTGAATCACAGAATCAGAGAATCACAGAATCAGAGAATCACAGAAAAAGAGAATAACAGTCTCAGAGAATAACAGAATCAGAGAAATGGAGAATTGCAGAATCAGAGAATGATACAATCACAGAATCAGTGAATCACAGAATCAGAGAATCAGATAATCAGCAAAACAGATAATCAGAGAATCACAGAATCAGGGAATCCGATAATGACAGAATCAGAGAATCAAAGAATTAGACAATCAGAAAATTAAACAATCAGGGGAGCACAGAATCAGAGACTCAGATAATCAACGAATCACAAATCATGAATCAAAGAATCACTGAATTAGAGAAGTAGACAATCAGAGAACAGCAGAAACAGAGAATAACAGTTTCAGAGAATCACAGAATCAGAATATAATAGAATCACAAAATCACGTAATCAGAGAAGCACACAAGCAAAGAATCAGAGAATTAGAGAATCATATAATCAGGGAATTGGAGAACAACAGAATCAGTGAAACACAGAATCAGAGAATCACAGAATCAGATAATCACAGACATACAGAATCAGAGAATCACAGAATCAGAGAATCAAAAAATTAGACAATCAGCGAACCATAGAATCAGAGACTCCGAGAATCACAGAATCAGCGAATCACAGAATCAGAGAATAATAGAATCAGAGAATGACACAATCACAGAATCAGAGAATCATAGAATCGGAGAATCACAAAATCAAAGAATCACAGAATCACTGAATGAGAATCACAGAAGCAGATAATCAGCGAAATAGATAATCACAGGATCAGGGAATCCAACAATGACAGAATCAGAGAATCAGTGAATCACAAAATTGGACAATCAGAGAACCATAGAATCAGAGACTCAGAGAATCACAGAATCCGCAAATCACAGAATGAGAGAATCACAGAATCAGAAAATCACAGATATACAGAAACAGAAAATCATAGAGTCAGAGAATAACGGAATCAGAGAATGACACAATCACAGAATCAGAGAATCACTGAATTGGAGAATCACAAGATCAGAGAATCACAGAATCACTGAATCATAGAATCACAGAATCAGATAATCAGTGAAACAGGTAACCAGAGAATCACAGAATCAGGGAATCCAACAATGACAGAATCAGAGAATCACAGAATCAGGGAATCAGAGAACAACAGAATCAGTGAATCACAGAATCACTGAATCAGAGAATCACAAAATTGGAGAATCACAAAATCAGAGAATCACAGAATCACTGAATCAGAAAATGACTGAATCAGATAATCAGCGAAACAGATAATCAGAGAATCACGGAATCAGCGAATCCAACAATGACAGAATCAGAGAATCACAGAATTAGAGAATCACAAAATCAGGGAATCAGAGAACAACAGAATCAGTGAATCACAGAATCAGAGAATCACAGAATCAGGGACTCACAGAATCAGGGAATCACAAAATTAGACAATCAGAGAACCATAGAATCAGAGACTCAGAGAATCACAGAATCAGCAAATCACAGAATCAGAGAACAACAGAATCGGAGAATGACCCAATCACAGAATCAGAGAATCGGAGAACCACAAAATCAGAGAATCACAGAATCACTGAATCAGAGAATCACAGAATCAGATAAACAGCGAAACAGATAATCAAAGAATCACAGAATCAAGAAATCCAACAATGACAGAATCAGAGAATCACAGAATTAGACAATCACAAAATAAGGGAATGAGAGAACAACAGAATCAGGGAATCACAGAAACAGAGAATCACAAAATTAGACAATCAGAGAACCATAGAATTAGAGAATCACAGAATCAGCAAATCACAAAGTCAGTGAATAACAGAATCAGAGAATGAAACAATCAGAGAAACAGAGAATAACAGAATCAGAGAATCACAAAATCAGAGAACCACAGAATCACTGACTCAGAGAATCACAGCATTGAAGGATCACAAAATCAGAGAATCACAGAATCACTGAATCAGGGAATCACAGAATCTGATAATTAGCGAAACAGATAATCAGAGAATCACAGAATCAGGGAATCCAACAATGACAGAATCAGAGAATCACAGAATTAGAGAATCACAAAATCACGGACTCAGAGAACAACAGAATCAGTGAATCAGAGAATCAGAGAATCACAGAATCAGGGAATCACAGAAACAGATAATCACAAAATTAGACAATCAGAGAACCATAGAATCAGACAATCAGAGAATCACAGAATCAGCAAATCACAGAATCAGAGAATAACAGATTCGGAGAATGACACAATCACAGAATCAAAGAATTACAGAATCGGAGAATCACAAAATCAGAGAATCACAGAATCACTGAATCAGAGAATCACAGAATTGGAGAATCACAAAATCAGAGAATCACAGAATCACTGAATCAGAGAATCACAGAATCAGATAATTAGCGAAACAGATAATCACAGAATCACAGAATCAGTGAATCCAACAATATCAGAATCAGAGTATCACAGAAGTGGAGAATTACAAAATCAGGGAATCAGAGAACAACAGCATCAGTGAATCACTGAATCAGAGAATCACAGAATCAGGGAATCACCGAATCAGAGAATCACAAAATTAGACAATCAGAGAACCATAGAATCAGAGATTCAGAGAATCACAGAATCAGCAAATGACAGAATCAGAGTATAACAGAATCGGAGAATGACACAATCACATAATCAGAGAATCACAGAATTGGATAATCACAAAATCAGAGAATCACAGAATCACTGAATCAGAAAATCACAGAATCAGATAATCAGCTAAACAGATAATCAGAGAATCACAGAATCAAGGAATCCAACAATGACAGAATCAGAGAATCACAGAATTAGAGAATCACAAAATCAGGGACTCAGAGAACAACAGAATCAGTGAATCACAGAATCAGAGAATCACAGAATCAGGGAATCACAGAAACAGATAATCACAAAATTAGACAATCAGACAACCATCGAATCAGAGACTCAGAGAATCACAGAATCAGCAAATCACAGAATCAGAGTATAACAGAATCGGAGAATGACAAAATCAGAGAATCACAGAATCACTGAATCAGAGAATCACAGAATTGGAGAATCACAAAATCAGAGAATCACAGAATCACTGAATCAGAAAATCACAGAATCAGATAATCAGCGAAACAGATAATCAGAGAATCACGGAATCAGCGAATCCAACAATGACAGAATCAGAGAATCACAGAATTAGAGAATCACAAAATCAGGGAATCAGAGAACAACAGAATCAGTGAATCACAGAATCAGAGAATCACAGAATCAGAGAAAAACAGAATCAGAGAATGACACAATCACAGAATCAGAGAATCGGAGAACCACAAAATCAGAGAATCACAGAATCAGATAAAAAGCGAAACAGATAATCAGAGTATCACAGAATCAAGAAATCCAACAATGACATAATCAGAGAATCACAGAATTATACAATCACAAAATAAGGGAATCAGAGAACAACAGAATCAGGGAATCACAGAATCAGAGAATCACAAAATCAGAGAACCACAGAATCATAGAGTCAGAGAATCACAGAATTGGAGGATCACAAAATCAGAGAATCACAGAATCACTGAATCAGAGAATCACAGATTCTGATAATTAGCGAAACAGATAATCAGAGAATCACAGAATCAGGGAATCCAACAATGAAAGAATCAGAGAATCACAGAATTAGAGAATAACAAAATCAGGGAATCAGAGAAAAACAGAATCAGTGAATCACAGAATCAGAGAATCACAGAATCAGGGGCTCACAGAATTATAGAATCACAAAATTGGACCATCAGTGAACCATAGAATCAGAGACTCAGAGAATCACCGAATCAGCAAATCACAGAATCAGAGTATAACAGAATTGGAGAATGACACAATCACAGAATCAAAGAATCACAGAATTGGAGAATCACAAAATCAGAGAATCACAGAATCACTGAATCAGAGAATCACAGAATTTGAGAATCTCAAAATCACTGAATCACAGAATCACTGAACCAGAAAATCACAGAATCAGATAATCAGCGAAACAGATAATCAGAGAATCACGGAATCAGCGAATCCAACAATGACAGAATCATAGAATCACAGAATTAGAGAATCACAAAATCAGGGAATCAGAGAACAACAGAATCAGGGACTCAAAGAATCACAGAATCACAACATTAGACAATCAGAGAACCATAGAATCAGAAACTCAGAGAATCACCGAATCAGCAAATCACAGAATCAGAGAATAACAGAATCAAAGAATGACACAATCGCAGAATCAGAGAATCAGAGAACCACAAAATCAGAGAATCACAGAATCACTGAATCAGAGAATCACAGAATCAGATAATTAGCGAAACAGATCATCAGAGAATCACAGAATCAGGGAATCCAACAATGACAGAATCAGAGAATCACGGAATTAGAGAATCAAAAAATCAGGGAATCAGAGAACAACAGAATCAGTGAATCACAGAATCAGAGAATCACAGAATCAGGGACTCACAGAATCAGAGAATCACAAGATTAGACAATCAGAGAACCATAGAATCAGACACTCAGAGAATCACAGAATCAGCAAATCACAGAATCAGAGTATAACTGAATCGGAGAATGACACAATCACAGAATCAGAGAATCACAGAATCGGAGAATCACAAAATCAGGGAATCAGAGAACAACAGAATCAGTGAATCACAGAATCAGAGAAGCACAGAATCAGGGAATCACAGAATCAGAGAATCACAAAATAAGGGAATCAGAGAACAACTGAATCAGGGAATCACAGAATTAGACAATCACAAAATAAGGGAATGAGTGAACAACAGAATCAGGGAATCACAGAATCAGAGAATCACAGAATCAGGGAATCACAGAATAAGAGAATCACAAAATTAGACAATCAGAGAACCACCGAATCAGCAAATCACAGAGTCAGAGAATAGCAGAATCGGAGAATGAAACAATCACAGAATCAGAGAATAACAGAATCGGAGAATCACAAAATCAGAGAATCACAAAATCACTGACTCAGAGAATCACAGAATTGGAGAATCACAAAATCAGAGAATCACAGAATCACTGAATCAGAGAATCAAAGAATCAGATAATCAGCGAAAGAGATAATCAGAGAATCAGGGAATCCAACAATGACAGAATCAGAGAATCACAGAATTAGAGAATCACAAAATCAGGGAATCAGAGAACAACAGAATCAGTGAATCACAGAATCAGAGAATCACAGAATCAGAGAATCACAGAAAAAGAGAATAACAGTCTCAGAGAATAACAGAATCAGAGAAATGGAGAATCGCAGAATCAGAGAATGATACAATCACAGAATCAGTGAATCACAGAATCAGGGAATCCGATAATGACAGAATCAGAGAATCAAAGAATTAGACAATCAGAAAATTAAACAATCAGGGGAGCACAGAATCAGAGACTCAGATAATCAACGAATCACAAATCATGAATCAAAGAATCACTGAATTGGAGAAGTAGACAATCAGAGAACAGCAGAAACAGAGAATAACAGTTTCAGAGAATCACAGAATCAGAAAATAATAGAATCACAAAATCACGTAATCAGAGAATCACACAAGCAAAGAATCAAAGAATTAGAGAATCATATAATCAGGGAATTGCAGAACAACAGAATCAGTCAATCACAGAATCAGAGAATCACAGAATCACTGACTCAGAGAATCACAGCATTGGAGAATCACAAAATCAGAGAATCACAGAATCACTGAATCAGAGAATCACAGAATCAGATCATTAGCGAAACAGATTATCAGAGAATCACAGAATCAGGGAATCCAACAATGACAGAATCAGAGAATCACGGAATTAGAGAATCACAAAATCAGGGAATCAGAGAACAGCAGAATCAGTGAATCACAGAATCACAGAATCACAGAATCATGGACTCACAGAATCAGAGAATCGCAAAACTAGAAAATCAGAGAACCATAGAATCAGAGACTCAGAGAATCACCGAATCAGCAAATCACAGAATCAGAGTATAACAGAATCAGAGAATGACACAATCACAGAATCAGAGAATAACAGAATCACTGAATCAGAGAATCACAGAATCAGATCATCAGCGATACAGATAATCAGAGAATCACAGAATCAGGGAATCCAACAATGACAGAATCAGAGAAACACAGAATTAGAGAATCACAAAATCAGGGAATCAGAGAACAACAGAATCAGTGAATCACAGAATCAGAGAATCACAGAATCAGGGAATCACAGAATCAGAGAATCACAAAATTAGACAATCAGAGAACCACCGAATCAGCAAATCACAGAGTCAGAGAATAGCAGAATCGGAGAATGACACAATCACAGAATCAGAGAATAACAGAATCGGAGAATCACAAAATCAGAGAATCACAGAATCACTGAATCAGAGAATCAAAGAATCAGATAATCAGCGAAAGAGATAGTCAGAGAATCAGGGAATCCAACAATGACAGAATCAGAGAATCACTGAATTAGAGAATCACAAAATCAGGGAATCAGAGAACAACAGAATCAGTGAATCACAGAATCAGAAAATCACAGAATCAGAGAATCACAGAAAAAGAGTATAACAGTCTCAGAGAATAACAGAATCAGAGAAATGGGGAATCGCAGAATCAGAGAATGATACAATCACAGAATCAGTGAATCACAGAATCAGAGAATCAGATAATCAGCAAAACAGATAATCACAGAATCACAGAATCAGGGAATCCGATAATGACAGATTCAGAGAATCAAAGAATTAGACAATCAGAAAATTAAACAATCAGGGGAGCACAGAATCAGAGACTCAGATAATCAACGAATCACAAATCATGAATCAAAGAATCACTGAATTAGAGAAGTAGACAATCAGAGAACAGCAGAAACAGAGAATAACAGTTTCAGAGAATCACAGAATCAGAATATAATAGAATCACAAAATCACAAAATCAGAGAATCAGAGAATCACTGAATCAGAGAATCACAGAATCAGATAATCAGCGTAACGGATAATCAGAGAATCACAGAATCAGGGAAGTCAACAATGACAGAATCAGAGAAACACAGAATTAGAGAAACACAAAATCGGGGAATCAGAGAACAACAGAATCAGTGAATCACAGAATCAGAGAATCACAGAATCAGGGAATCACAGAATCAGAGAATCACAAAATGAGACAATCAGAGAACCACCGAATCAGCAAATCACAGAGTCAGAGAATAGCAGAATCGGAGAATGAAACAATCACAGAATCAGGGAATAACAGAATCAGAGAATCACAAAATCAGAGAATCACAAAATCACTGACTCAGAGAATCACAGAATTGGAGAATCACAAAATCAGAGAATCACAGAATCACTGAATCAGAGAATCAAAGAATCAGATAATCAGCGAAAGAGATAATCAGAGAATCAGGGAATCCAACAATGACAGAATCAGAGAATCACTGAAGTAGAGAATCACAAAATCAGGGAATCAGAGAACAACAGAATCAGTGAATCACAGAATCAGAGAATCACAGAATCAGAGAATCACAGAAAAAGAGAATAACAGTCTCAGAGAATAACAGAATCAGAGAAATGGAGAATTGCAGAATCAGAGAATGATACAATCACAGAATCAGTGAATCACAGAATCAGAGAATCAGATAATCAGCGAAATAGATAATCAGAGAATCACAGAATCAGGGAATCCGATAATGACAGAATCAGAGAATCAAAGAATTAGACAATCAGAAAATTAAACAATCAGGGGAGCACAGAATCAGAGACTCAGATAATCAACGAATCACAAATCATGAATCAAAGAATCACTGAATTAGAGAAGTAGACAATCAGAGAACAGCAGAAACAGAGAATAACAGTTTCAGAGAATCACAGAATCAGAATATAATAGAATCACAAAATCACGTAATCAGAGAAGCACACAAGCAAAGAATCAGAGAATTAGAGAATCATATAATCAGGGAATTGGAGAACAACAGAATCAGTGAAACACAGAATCAGAGAATCACAGAATCAGATAATCACAGACATACAGAATCAGAGAATCACAGAATCAGAGAATCAAAAAATTAGACAATCAGCGAACCATAGAATCAGAGACTCCGAGAATCACAGAATCAGCGAATCACAGAATCAGAGAATAATAGAATCAGAGAATGACACAATCACAGAATCAGAGAATCATAGAATCGGAGAATCACAAAATCAAAGAATCACAGAATCACTGAATGAGAATCACAGAAGCAGATAATCAGCGAAATAGATAATCACAGGATCAGGGAATCCAACAATGACAGAATCAGAGAATCAGTGAATCACAAAATTGGACAATCAGAGAACCATAGAATCAGAGACTCAGAGAATCACAGAATCCGCAAATCACAGAATGAGAGAATCACAGAATCAGAAAATCACAGATATACAGAAACAGAAAATCATAGAGTCAGAGAATAACGGAATCAGAGAATGACACAATCACAGAATCAGAGAATCACTGAATTGGAGAATCACAAAATCAGAGAATCACAGAATCACTGAATCATAGAATCACAGAATCAGATAATCAGTGAAACAGGTAACCAGAGAATCACAGAATCAGGGAATCCAACAATGACAGAATCAGAGAATCACAGAATTAGAGAATCACAAAATCAGGGAATCAGAGAACAACAGAATCAGTGAATGACAGAATCAGAGAATCACAGAATCAGGGAATCACAGAAACAGAGAATCACAAGATTAGTCAATCAGGGAACCTTAGAATCACAGACTCAGAGAATCAAAGATTCAGCAAATCAGAGAATCAGAGAACAACAGAATCAGTGAATCACAGAATCAAAGAACAACAGAATCAGGGAATCACAGAAATAGAGAATCACAAAATTAGACAATCAGAAAACCATAGAATCAGAGACTCAGAGAATCACAGAATCAGCAAATCACAGAATCAGAGTACAACAGAATCGGAGAATGACACAATCAGATAATCAGAGAATCACAGAATTGGAGAATCACAGAATCAGCAAATCACAGAATCACTGAATCAGAGAATCACAAAATTGGAGAATCACAAAATCAGAGAATCACAGAATCACTGAATCAGAAAATGACTGAATCAGATAATCAGCGAAACAGATAATCAGAGAATCACGGAATCAGCGAATCCAACAATGACAGAATCAGAGAATCACAGAATTAGAGAATCACAAAATCAGGGAATCAGAGAACAACAGAATCAGTGAATCACAGAATCAGAGAATCACAGAATCACTGAATCAGAGAATCACAGAATTGGAGAATCACAAAATCAGAGAATCACAGAATCACTGAATCAGAGAATCACAGAATCAGATAATTAGCGAAACAGATAATCAGAGAATCACAGAATCAGTGAATCAAACAATATCAGAATCAGAGTATCACAGAATTAGAGAATTACAAAATCAGGGAATCAGAGAACAACAGAATCAGTGAATCACTGAATCAGAGAATCACAGAATCAGGGAATCACCGAATCAGAGAATCACAAAATTAGACAATCAGAGAACCATAGAATCAGAGATTCAGAGAATCACAGAATCAGCAAATCACAGAATCAGAGTATAACAGAATCGGAGAATGACACAATCACATAATCAGAGAATCACAGAATTGGATAATCACAAAATCAGAGAATCACAGAATCACTGAATCAGAAAATCACAGAATCAGATAATCAGCTAAACAGATAATCAGAGAATCACAGAATCAAGGAATCCAACAATGACAGAATCAGAGAATCACAGAATTAGAGAATCACAAAATCAGGGACTCAGAGAACAACAGAATCAGTGAATCACAGAATCAGAGAATCACAGAATCAGGGAATCACAGAAACAGATAATCACAAAATTAGACAATCAGACAACCATCGAATCAGAGACTCAGAGAATCACAGAATCAGCAAATCACAGAATCAGAGTATAACAGAATCGGAGAATGACACAATCACATAATCAGAGAATCACAGAATTGGAGAATCACAAAATCAGAGAATCACAGAATCACTGAATCAGAGAATCACAGAATTGGAGAATCACAAAATCAGAGAATCACAGAATCACTGAATCAGAAAATCACAGAATCAGATAATCAGCGAAACAGATAATCAGAGAATCACGGAATCAGCGAATCCAACAATGACAGAATCAGAGAATCACAGAATTAGAGAATCACAAAATCAGGGAATCAGAGAACAACAGAATCAGTGAATCACAGAATCAGAGAATCACAGAATCAGAGAAAAACAGAATCAGAGAATGACACAATCACAGAATCAGAGAATCGGAGAACCACAAAATCAGAGAATCACAGAATCAGATAAAAAGCGAAACAGATAATCAGAGTATCACAGAATCAAGAAATCCAACAATGACATAATCAGAGAATCACAGAATTATACAATCACAAAATAAGGGAATCAGAGAACAACAGAATCAGGGAATCACAGAATCAGAGAATCACAAAATCAGAGAACCACAGAATCATAGAGTCAGAGAATCACAGAATTGGAGGATCACAAAATCAGAGAATCACAGAATCACTGAATCAGAGAATCACAGATTCTGATAATTAGCGAAACAGATAATCAGAGAATCACAGAATCAGGGAATCCAACAATGAAAGAATCAGAGAATCACAGAATTAGAGAATAACAAAATCAGGGAATCAGAGAAAAACAGAATCAGTGAATCACAGAATCAGAGAATCACAGAATCAGGGGCTCACAGAATTATAGAATCACAAAATTAGACCATCAGAGAACCATAGAATCAGAGACTCAGAGAATCACCGAATCAGCAAATCACAGAATCAGAGTATAACAGAATTGGAGAATGACACAATCACAGAATCAAAGAATCACAGAATTGGAGAATCACAAAATCAGAGAATCACAGAATCACTGAATCAGAGAATCACAGAATTTGAGAATCTCAAAATCACTGAATCACAGAATCACTGAACCAGAAAATCACAGAATCAGATAATCAGCGAAACAGATAATCAGAGAATCACGGAATCAGCGAATCCAACAATGACAGAATCATAGAATCACAGAATTAGAGAATCACAAAATCAGGGAATCAGAGAACAACAGAATCAGGGACTCAAAGAATCAGAGAATCACAACATTAGACAATCAGAGAACCATAGAATCAGAGACTCAGAGAATCACCGAATCAGCAAATCACAGAATCAGAGAATAACAGAATCAAAGAATGACACAATCGCAGAATCAGAGAATCAGAGAACCACAAAATCAGAGAATCACAGAATCACTGAATCAGAGAATCACAGAATCAGATAAACAGCGAAACAGATAATCAGAGAATCACAGAATCAAGAAATCCAACAATGACAGAATCAGAGAATCAAAGAATTAGACAATCACAAAATAAGGGAATCAGAGAACAACAGAATCAGGGAATCACAGAAGCAGAGAATCACAAAATTAGACAATCAAAGAACCATAGAATCAGAGAATCACAGAATCAGCAAATCACAGAGTCAGTGAATAACAGAATCAGAGAATGAAACAATCACAGAAACAGAGAATAACAGAATCAGAGAATCACAAAATCAGAGAACCACAGAATCACAGACTCAAAGAATCACATAATTGGAGGATCACAAAATCAGAGAATCACAGAATCACTGAATCAAAGAATCACAGATTCTGATAATTAGCGAAACAGATAATCAGAGAATCACAGAATCAGGGAATCCAACAATGACAGAATCGGAGAATCACAGAATTAGAGAATCACAAAATCAGGGAATCAGAGAACAACAGAATCAGTGAATCACAGAATCGGAGAATCACAGAATCAGGGACTCACAGAATCAGAGAATCACAAGATCAGACAATCAGAGAACCATAGAATCGGAGACTCAAAGAATCACCGAATCAGCAAATCACAGAATCAGAGTACAACAGAATCGGAGAATGACACAATCACAGAATCAGAGAATCACAGAATCGGAGAATCACAAAATCAGAGAATCACAGAATCACTGAATCAGAGAATCACAGAATCAGATAATCAGCGAAACAGATAATCAGAGAATCACAGAATCAGGGAATCCAACAATGACAGAATCAGAGAAACACAGAATTAGAGAATCACAAAATCAGGGAATCAGAGAACAACAGAATCAGTGAATCACAGAATCAGAGAAGCACAGAATCCGGGAATCACAGAATCAAAGAATCACAAAATAAGGGAATCAGAGAACAACTGAATCAGGGAATCACAGAAATAGAGAATCACAAAATTAGACAATCAGAAAACCATAGAATCAGAGACTCAGAGAATCACAGAATCAGTAAATCACAGAGTCAGAGAATAACAGAATCGTAGAATGAAACAATCACAGAATCAGAGAATCACAGAATTGGAGAACCACAAAATCAGAGAATCACAGAATCACTGAATCAGAGAATCACAGAATCAGATAATTAGCGAAACAGATCATCAGAGAATCACAGAATCAGGGAATCCAACAATGACAGAATCAGAGAATCACGGAATTAGAGAATCAAAAAATCAGGGAATCAGAGAACAACAGAATCAGTGAATCACAGAATCAGAGAATCACAGAATCAGGGACTCACAGAATCAGAGAATCACAAGATTAGACAATCAGAGAACCATAGAATCAGACACTCAGAGAATCACAGAATCAGCAAATCACAGAATCAGAGTATAACTGAATCGGAGAATGACACAATCACAGAATCAGTGAATCACAGAATCAGAGAAGCACAGAATCAGGGAATCACAGAATCAGAGAATCACAAAATAAGGGAATCAGAGAACAACTGAATCAGGGAATCACAGAATTAGACAATCACAAAATAAGGGAATGAGTGAACAACAGAATCAGGGAATCACAGAATCAGAGAATCACAGAATCAGGGAATCACAGAATAAGAGAATCACAAAATTAGACAATCAGAGAACCACCGAATCAGCAAATCACAGAGTCAGAGAATAGCAGAATCGGAGAATGAAACAATCACAGAATCAGAGAATAACAGAATCGGAGAATCACAAAATCAGAGAATCACAAAATCACTGACTCAGAGAATCACAGAATTGGAGAATCACAAAATCAGAGAATCACAGAATCACTGAATCAGAGAATCAGAGAATCAAAGAATCAGATAATCAGCGAAAGAGATAATCAGAGAATCAGGGAATCCAACAATGACAGAATCAGAGAATCACAGAATTAGAGAATCACAAAATCAGGGAATCAGAGAACAACAGAATCAGTGAATCACAGAATCAGAGAATCACAGAATCAGAGAATCACAGAAAAAGAGAATAACAGTCTCAGAGAATAACAGAATCAGAGAAATGGAGAATCGCAGAATCAGAGAATGATACAATCACAGAATCAGTGAATCACAGAATCAGGGAATCCGATAATGACAGAATCAGAGATTCAAAGAATTAGACAATCAGAAAATTAAACAATCAGGGGAGCACAGAATCAGAGACTCAGATAATCAACGAATCACAAACCATGAATCAAAGAATCACTGAATTGGAGAAGTAGACAATCAGAGAACAGCAGAAACAGAGAATAACAGTTTCAGAGAATCACAGAATCAGAAAATAATAGAATCACAAAATCACGTAATCAGAGAATCACACAAGCAAAGAATCAAAGAATTAGAGAATCATATAATCAGGGAATTGCAGAACAACAGAATCAGTCAATCACAGAATCAGAGAATCACAGAATCACTGACTCAGAGAATCACAGCATTGGAGAATCACAAAATCAGAGAATCACAGAATCACTGAATCAGAGAATCACAGAATCAGATCATTAGCGAAACAGATTATCAGAGAATCACAGAATCAGGGAATCCAACAATGACAGAATCAGAGAATCACGGAATTAGAGAATCACAAAATCAGGGAATCAGAGAACAGCAGAATCAGTGAATCACAGAATCACAGAATCACAGAATCATGGACTCACAGAATCAGAGAATCGCAAAACTAGAAAATCAGTGAACCATAGAATCAGAGACTCAGAGAATCACCGAATCAGCAAATCACAGAATCAGAGTATAACAGAATCAGAGAATGACACAATCACAGAATCAGAGAATAACAGAATCGGAGAATCACAAAATCAGAGAATCACAGAATCACTGAATCAGAGAATCACAGAATCAGATCATCAGCGATACAGATAATCAGAGAATCACAGAATCAGGGAATCCAACAATGACAGAATCAGAGAAACACAGAATTAGAGAATCACAAAATCAGGGAATCAGAGAACAACAGAATCAGTGAATCACAGAATCAGAGAATCACAGAATCAGGGAATCACAGAATCAGAGAATCACAAAATTAGACAATCAGAGAACCACCGAATCAGCAAATCACAGAGTCAGAGAATAGCAGAATCGGAGAATGACACAATCACAGAATCAGAGAATAACAGAATCGGAGAATCACAAAATCAGAGAATCACAGAATCACTGAATCAGAGAATCAAAGAATCAGATAATCAGCGAAAGAGATAGTCAGAGAATCAGGGAATCCAACAATGACAGAATCAGAGAATCACTGAATTAGAGAATCACAAAATCAGGGAATCAGAGAACAACAGAATCAGTGAATCACAGAATCAGAAAATCACAGAATCAGAGAATCACAGAAAAAGAGTATAACAGTCTCAGAGAATAACAGAATCAGAGAAATGGGGAATCGCAGAATCAGAGAATGATACAATCACAGAATCAGTGAATCACAGAATCAGGGAATCCGATAATGACAGATTCAGAGAATCAAAGAATTAGACAATCAGAAAATTAAACAATCAGGGGAGCACAGAATCAGAGACTCAGATAATCAACGAATCACAAATCATGAATCAAAAAATCACTGAATTAGAGAAGTAGACAATCAGAGAACAGCAGAAACAGAGAATAACAGTTTCAGAGAATCACAGAATCAGAATATAATAGAATCACAAAATCACAAAATCAGAGAATCACAGAATCACTGAATCAGAGAATCACAGAATCAGATAATCAGCGTAACGGATAATCAGAGAATCACAGAATCAGGGAAGTCAACAATGACAGAATCAGAGAAACACAGAATTAGAGAAACACAAAATCGGGGAATCAGAGAACAACAGAATCAGTGAATCACAGAATCAGAGAATCACAGAATCAGGGAATCACAGAATCAGAGAATCACAAAATGAGACAATCAGAGAACCACCGAATCGGCAAATCACAGAGTCAGAGAATAGCAGAATCGGAGAATGAAACAATCACAGAATCAGGGAATAACAGAATCAGAGAATCACAAAATCAGAGAATCACAAAATCACTGACTCAGAGAATCACAGAATTGGAGAATCACAAAATCAGAGAATCACAGAATCACTGAATCAGAGAATCAAAGAATCAGATAATCAGCGAAAGAGATAATCAGAGAATCAGGGAATCCAACAATGACAGAATCAGAGAATCACTGAAGTAGAGAATCACAAAATCAGGGAATCAGAGAACAACAGAATCAGTGAATCAAAGAATCAGAGAATCACAGAATCAGAGAATCACAGAAAAAGAGAATAACAGTCTCAGAGAATAACAGAATCAGAGAAATGGAGAATCGCAGAATCAGAGAATGATACAATCACAGAATCAGTGAATCACAGAATCAGAGAATCAGATAATCAGCGAAATAGATAATCAGAGAATCACAGAATCAGGGAATCCGATAATGACAGAATCAGAGAATCAAAGAATTAGACAATCAGAAAATTAAACAATCAGGGGAGCACAGAATCAGAGACTCAGATAATCAACGAATCACAAATCATGAATCAAAGAATCACTGAATTAGAGAAGTAGACAATCAGAGAACAGCAGAAACAGAGAATAACAGTTTCAGAGAATCACAGAATCAGAATATAATAGAATCACAAAATCACGTAATCAGAGAAGCACACAAGCAAAGAATCAGAGAATTAGAGAATCATATAATCAGGGAATTGGAGAACAACAGAATCAGTGAAACACAGAATCAGAGAATCACAGAATCAGATAATCACAGACATACAGAATCAGAGAATCACAGAATCAGAGAATCAAAAAATTAGACAATCAGCGAACCATAGAATCAGAGACTCCGAGAATCACAGAATCAGCGAATCACAGAATCAGAGAATAATAGAATCAGAGAATGACACAATCACAGAATCAGAGAATCATAGAATCGGAGAATCACAAAATCAAAGAATCACAGAATCACTGAATGAGAATCACAGAAGCAGATAATCAGCGAAATAGATAATCACAGGATCAGGGAATCCAACAATGACAGAATCAGAGAATCAGTGAATCACAAAATTGGACAATCAGAGAACCATAGAATCAGAGACTCAGAGAATCACAGAATCCGCAAATCACAGAATGAGAGAATCACAGAATCAGAAAATCACAGATATACAGAAACAGAAAATCATAGAGTCAGAGAATAACGGAATCAGAGAATGACACAATCACAGAATCAGAGAATCACTGAATTGGAGAATCACAAAATCAGAGAATCACAGAATCACTGAATCATAGAATCACAGAATCAGATAATCAGTGAAACAGGTAACCAGAGAATCACAGAATCAGGGAATCCAACAATGACAGAATCAGAGAATCACAGAATTAGAGAATCACAAAATCAGGGAATCAGAGAACAACAGAATCAGTGAATGACAGAATCAGAGAATCACAGAATCAGGGAATCACAGAAACAGAGAATCACAAGATTAGTCAATCAGGGAACCTTAGAATCACAGACTCAGAGAATCAAAGATTCAGCAAATCAGAGAATCAGAGAACAACAGAATCAGTGAATCACAGAATCAAAGAACAACAGAATCAGGGAATCACAGAAATAGAGAATCACAAAATTAGACAATCAGAAAACCATAGAATCAGAGACTCAGAGAATCACAGAATCAGCAAATCACAGAATCAGAGTACAACAGAATCGGAGAATGACACAATCACATAATCAGAGAATCACAGAATTGGAGAATCACAGAATCAGCAAATCACAGAATCACTGAATCAGAGAATCACAAAATTGGAGAATCACAAAATCAGAGAATCACAGAATCACTGAATCAGAAAATGACTGAATCAGATAATCAGCGAAACAGATAATCAGAGAATCACGGAATCAGCGAATCCAACAATGACAGAATCAGAGAATCACAGAATTAGAGAATCACAAAATCAGGGAATCAGAGAACAACAGAATCAGTGAATCACAGAATCAGAGAATCACAGAATCAGGGACTCACAGAATCTGAGAATCACAAAATTAGACAATCAGAGAACCATAGAATCAGAGACTCAGAGAATCACCGAATCAGCAAATCACAGAATCAGAGAACAACAGAATCGGAGAAAGATACAATCACAGAATCAGATAAACAGCGAAACAGATAATCAGAGAATCACAGAATCAAGAAATCCAACAATGACAGAATCAGAGAATCACAGAATTAGACAATCACAAAATAAGGGAATGAGAGAACAACAGAATCAGGGAATCACAGAAACAGAGAATCACAAAATTAGACAATCAGAGAACCATAGAATTAGAGAATCACAGAATCAGCAAATCACAGAGTCAGTGAATAACAGAATCAGAGAATGAAACAATCACAGAAACAGAGAATAACAGAATCAGAGAATCACAAAATCAGAGAACCACAGAATCACTGACTCAGAGAATCACAGAATTGAAGGATCACAAAATCAGAGAATCACAGAATCACTGAATCAGGGAATCACAGAATCTGATAATTAGCGAAACAGATAATCAGAGAATCACAGAATCAGGGAATCCAACAATGACAGAATCAGAGAATCACAGAATTAGAGAATCACAAAATCAGGGAATCAGAGAACAACAGCATCAGTGAATCACAGAATCACAGAATCACAGAATCAGGGACTCACAGAAACAGAGAATCACAAAATTAGACAATCAGAGAACCATAGAATCAGACAATCAGAGAATCACAGAATCAGCAAATCACAGAATCAGAGAATAACAGAATCGGAGAATGACACAATCACAGAATCAAAGAATTACAGAATCGGAGAATCACAAAATCGGAGAATCACAGAATCACTGAATCAGAGAATCACAGAATTGGAGAATCACAAAATCAGAGAATCACAGAATCACTGAATCAGAGAATCACAGAATCAGATAATTAGCGAAACAGATAATCAGAGAATCACAGAATCAGTGAATCAAACAATATCAGAATCAGAGTATCACAGAATTAGAGAATTACAAAATCAGGGAATCAGAGAACAACAGAATCAGTGAATCACTGAATCAGAGAATCACAGAATCATGGAATCACCGAATCAGAGAATCACAAAATTAGACAATCAGAGAACCATAGAATCAGAGATTCAGAGAATCACAGAATCAGCAAATCACAGAATCAGAGTACAACAGAATCGGAGAATGACACAATCACATAATCAGAGAATCACAGAATTGGATAATCACAAAATCAGAGAATCACAGAATCACTGAATCAGAAAATCACAGAATCAGATAATCAGCTAAACAGATAATCAGAGAATCACAGAATCAAGGAATCCAACAATGACAGAATCAGAGAATCACAGAATTAGAGAATCACAAAATCAGGGACTCAGAGAACAACAGAATCAGTGAATCACAGAATCAGAGAATCACAGAATCAGGGAATCACAGAAACAGATAATCACAAAATTAGACAATCAGACAACCATCGAATCAGAGACTCAGAGAATCACAGAATCAGCAAATCACAGAATCAGAGTATAACAGAATCGGAGAATGACACAATCACATAATCAGAGAATCACAGAATTGGAGAATCACAAAATCAGAGAATCACAGAATCACTGAATCAGAGAATCACAGAATTGGAGAATCACAAAATCAGAGAATCACAGAATCACTGAATCAGAAAATCACAGAATCAGATAATCAGAGAAAAACAGAATCAGAGAATGACACAATCACAGAATCAGAGAATCGGAGAACCACAAAATCAGAGAATCACAGAATCAGATAAAAAGCGAAACAGATAATCAGAGTATCACAGAATCAAGAAATCCAACAATGACATAATCAGAGAATCACAGAATTATACAATCACAAAATAAGGGAATCAGAGAACAACAGAATCAGGGAATCACAGAATCAGAGAATCACAAAATCAGAGAACCACAGAATCATAGAGTCAGAGAATCACAGAATTGGAGGATCACAAAATCAGAGAATCACAGAATCACTGAATCAGAGAATCACAGATTCTGATAATTAGCGAAACAGATAATCAGAGAATCACAGAATCAGGGAATCCAACAATGAAAGAATCAGAGAATCACAGAATTAGAGAATAACAAAATCAGGGAATCAGAGAAAAACAGAATCAGTGAATCACAGAATCAGAGAATCACAGAATCAGGGGCTCACAGAATTATAGAATCACAAAATTAGACCATCAGAGAACCATAGAATCAGAGACTCAGAGAATCACCGAATCAGCAAATCACAGAATCAGAGTATAACAGAATTGGAGAATGACACAATCACAGAATCAAAGAATCACAGAATTGGAGAATCACAAAATCAGAGAATCACAGAATCACTGAATCAGAGAATCACAGAATTTGAGAATCTCAAAATCACTGAATCACAGAATCACTGAACCAGAAAATCACAGAATCAGATAATCAGCGAAACAGATAATCAGAGAATCACGGAATCAGCGAATCCAACAATGACAGAATCATAGAATCACAGAATTAGAGAATCACAAAATCAGGGAATCAGAGAACAACAGAATCAGGGACTCAAAGAATCAGAGAATCACAACATTAGACAATCAGAGAACCATAGAATCAGAGACTCAGAGAATCACCGAATCAGCAAATCACAGAATCAGAGAATAACAGAATCAAAGAATGACACAATCGCAGAATCAGAGAATCAGAGAACCACAAAATCAGAGAATCACAGAATCACTGAATCAGAGAATCACAGAATCAGATAAACAGCGAAACAGATAATCAGAGAATCACAGAATCAAGAAATTCAACAATGACAGAATCAGAGAATCACAGAATTAGACAATCACAAAATAAGGGAATCAGAGAACAACAGAATCAGGGAATCACAGAAGCAGAGAATCACAAAATTAGACAATCAAAGAACCATAGAATCAGAGAATCACAGAATCAGCAAATCACAGAGTCAGTGAATAACAGAATCAGAGAATGAAACAATCACAGAAACAGAGAATAACAGAATCAGAGAATCACAAAATCAGAGAACCACAGAATCACAGACTCAAAGAATCACATAATTGGAGGATCACAAAATCAGAGAATCACAGAATCACTGAATCAAAGAATCACAGATTCTGATAATTAGCGAAACAGATAATCAGAGAATCACAGAATCAGGGAATCCAACAATGACAGAATCGGAGAATCACAGAATTAGAGAATCACAAAATCAGGGAATCAGAGAACAACAGAATCAGTGAATCACAGAATCTGAGAATCACAGAATCTGGGACTCACAGAATCAGAGAATCACAAGATCAGACAATCAGACAACCATAGAATCGGAGACTCAAAGAATCACCGAATCAGCAAATCACAGAATCAGAGTACAACAGAATCGGAGAATGACACAATCACAGAATCAGAGAATCACAGAATCGGAGAATCACAAAATCAGAGAATCACAGAATCACTGAATCAAAGAATCACAGAATCAGATAATCAGCGAAACAGATAATCAGAGAATCACAGAATCAGGGAATCCAACAATGACAGAATCGGAGAATCACAGAATTAGAGAATCACAAAATCAGGGAATCAGAGAACAACAGAATCAGTGAATCACAGAATCTGAGAATCACAGAATCTGGGACTCACAGAATCAGAGAATCACAAGATCAGACAATCAGACAACCATAGAATCGGAGACTCAAAGAATCACCGAATCAGCAAATCACAGAATCAGAGTACAACAGAATCGGAGAATGACACAATCACAGAATCAGAGAATCACAGAATCGGAGAATCACAAAATCAGAGAATCACAGAATCACTGAATCAGAGAATCACAGAATCAGATAATCAGCGAAACAGATAATCAGAGAATCACAGAATCAGGGAATCCAACAATGTCAGAACCAGAGAAACACAGAATTAGAGAATCACAAAATCAGGGAATCAGAGAACAACAGAATCAGTGAATCACAGAATCAGAGAAGCACAGAATCCGGGAATCACAGAATCAGAGAATCACAAAATAAGGGAATCAGAGAACAACTGAATCAGGGAATCACAGAAATAGAGAATCACAAAATTAGACAATCAGAAAACCATAGAATCAGAGACTCAGAGAATCACAGAATCAGCAAATCACAGAGTCAGAGAATAACAGAATCGTAGAATGAAACAATCACAGAATCAGAGAATAACAGAATCAGAGAATCACAAAATCAGAGAATCACAGAATCACTGACTCAGAGAATCACAGAATTGGAGAACCACAAAATCAGAGAATCACAGAATCACTGAATCAGTGAATCACAGAATCAGATAATTAGCGAAACAGATCATCAGAGAATCACAGAATCAGGGAATCCAACAATGACAGAATCAGAGAATCATGGAATTAGAGAAACAAAAAATCAGGGAATCAGAGAACAACAGAATCAGTGAATCACAGAATCAGAGAATCACAGAATCAGGGACTCACAGAATCAGAGAATCACAAGATTAGACAATCAGAGAACCATAGAATCAGACACTCAGAGAATCACAGAATCAGCAAATCACAGAATCAGAGTATAACTGAATCGGAGAATGACACATTCACAGAATCAGAGAATCACAGAATCGGAGAATCACAAAATCAGGGAATCAGAGAACAACAGAATCAGTGAATCACAGAATCAGAGAAGCACAGAATCAGGGAATCACAGAATCAGAGAATCACAAAATAAGGGAATCAGAGAACAACTGAATCAGGGAATCACAGAATTAGACAATCACAAAATAAGGGAATGAGTGAACAACAGAATCAGGGAATCACAGAATCAGAGAATCACAGAATCAGGGAATCACAGAATAAGAGAATCACAAAATTAGACAATCAGAGAACCACCGAATCAGCAAATCACAGAGTCAGAGAATAGCAGAATCGGAGAATGAAACAATCACAGAATCAGAGAATAACAGAATCGGAGAATCACAAAATCAGAGAATCACAAAATCACTGACTCAGAGAATCACAGAATTGGAGAATCACAAAATCAGAGAATCACAGAATCACTGAATCAGAGAATCAAAGAATCAGATAATCAGCGAAAGAGATAATCAGAGAATCAGGGAATCCAACAATGACAGAATCAGAGAATCACAGAATTAGAGAATCACAAAATCAGGGAATCAGAGAACAACAGAATCAGTGAATCACAGAATCAGAGAATCACAGAATCAGAGAATCACAGAAAAAGAGAATAACAGTCTCAGAGAATAACAGAATCAGAGAAATGGAGAATCGCAGAATCAGAGAATGATACAATCACAGAATCAGTGAATCACAGAATCAGGGAATCCGATAATGACAGAATCAGAGAATCAAAGAATTAGACAATCAGAAAATTAAACAATCAGGGGAGCACAGAATCAGAGACTCAGATAATCAACGAATCACAAATCATGAATCAAAGAATCACTGAATTGGAGAAGTAGACAATCAGAGAACAGCAGAAACAGAGAATAACAGTTTCAGAGAATCACAGAATCAGAAAATAATAGAATCACAAAATCACGTAATCAGAGAATCACACAAGCAAAGAATCAAAGAATTAGAGAATCATATAATCAGGGAATTGCAGAACAACAGAATCAGTCAATCACAGAATCAGAGAATCACAGAATCACTGACTCAGAGAATCACAGCATTGGAGAATCACAAAATCAGAGAATCACAGAATCACTGAATCATGGACTCACAGAATCAGAGAATCGCAAAACTAGAAAATCAGTGAACCATAGAATCAGAGACTCAGAGAATCACCGAATCAGCAAATCACAGAATCAGAGTATAACAGAATCAGAGAATGACACAATCACAGAATCAGAGAATAACAGAATCGGAGAATCACAAAATCAGAGAATCACAGAATCACTGAATCAGAGAATCACAGAATCAGATCATCAGCGATACAGATAATCAGAGAATCACAGAATCAGGGAATCCAACAATGACAGAATCAGAGAAACACAGAATTAGAGAATCACAAAATCAGGGAATCAGAGAACAACAGAATCAGAGAATAACAGAATCGGAGAATCACAAAATCAGAGAATCACAGAATCACTGAATCAGAGAATCAAAGAATCAGATAATCAGCGAAAGAGATAGTCAGAGAATCAGGGAATCCAACAATGACAGAATCAGAGAATCACTGAATTAGAGAATCACAAAATCAGGGAATCAGAGAACAACAGAATCAGTGAATCACAGAATCAGAAAATCACAGAATCAGAGAATCACAGAAAAAGAGTATAACAGTCTCAGAGAATAACAGAATCAGAGAAATGGGGAATCGCAGAATCAGAGAATGATACAATCACAGAATCAGTGAATCACAGAATCAGAGAATCAGATAATCAGCAAAACAGATAATCAGAGAATCACAGAATCAGGGAATCCGATAATGACAGATTCAGAGAATCAAAGAATTAGACAATCAGAAAATTAAACAATCAGGGGAGCACAGAATCAGAGACTCAGATAATCAACGAATCACAAATCATGAATCAAAGAATCACTGAATTAGAGAAGTAGACAATCAGAGAACAGCAGAAACAGAGAATAACAGTTTCAGAGAATCACAGAATCAGAATATAATAGAATCACAAAATCACAAAATCAGAGAATCACAGAATCACTGAATCAGAGAATCACAGAATCAGATAATAAGCGTAACGGATAATCAGAGAATCACAGAATCAGGGAAGTCAACAATGACAGAATCAGAGAAACACAGAATTAGAGAAACACAAAATCGGGGAATCAGAGAACAACAGAATCAGTGAATCAGAGAATCACAGAATCAGGGAATCACAGAATCAGAGAATCACAAAATGAGACAATCAGAGAACCACCGAATCAGCAAATCACAGAGTCAGAGAATAGCAGAATCGGAGAATGAAACAATCACAGAATCAGGGAATAACAGAATCAGAGAATCACAAAATCAGAGAATCACAAAATCACTGACTCAGAGAATCACAGAATTGGAGAATCACAAAATCAGAGAATCACAGAATCACTGAATCAGAGAATCAAAGAATCAGATAATCAGCGAAAGAGATAATCAGAGAATCAGGGAATCCAACAATGACAGAATCAGAGAATCACTGAAGTAGAGAATCACAAAATCAGGGAATCAGAGAACAACAGAATCAGTGAATCAAAGAATCAGAGAATCACAGAATCAGAGAATCACAGAAAAAGAGAATAACAGTCTCAGAGAATAACAGAATCAGAGAAATGGAGAATCGCAGAATCAGAGAATGATACAATCACAGAATCAGTGAATCACAGAATCAGAGAATCAGATAATCAGCGAAATAGATAATCAGAGAATCACAGAATCAGGGAATCCGATAATGACAGAATCAGAGAATCAAAGAATTAGACAATCAGAAAATTAAACAATCAGGGGAGCACAGAATAAGAGACTCAGATAATCAACGAATCACAAATCATGAATCAAAGAATCACTGAATTAGAGAAGTAGACAATCAGAGAACAGCAGAAACAGAGAATAACAGTTTCAGAGAATCACAGAATCAGAATATAATAGAATCACAAAATCACGTAATCAGAGAAGCACACAAGCAAAGAATCAGAGAATTAGAGAATCATATAATCAGGGAATTGGAGAACAACAGAATCAGTGAAACACAGAATCAGAGAATCACAGAATCAGATAATCACAGACATACAGAATCAGAGAATCACAGAATCAGAGAATCAAAAAATTAGACAATCAGCGAACCATAGAATCAGAGACTCCGAGAATCACAGAATCAGCGAATCACAGAATCAGAGAATAATAGAATCAGAGAATGACACAATCACAGAATCAGAGAATCATAGAATCGGAGAATCACAAAATCAAAGAATCACAGAATCACTGAATGAGAATCACAGAAGCAGATAATCAGCGAAATAGATAATCACAGGATCAGGGAATCCAACAATGACAGAATCAGAGAATCAGTGAATCACAAAATGGGACAATCAGAGAACCATAGAATCAGAGACTCAGAGAATCACAGAATCCGCAAATCACAGAATGAGAGAATCACAGAATCAGAAAATCACAGATATACAGAAACAGAAAATCATAGAGTCAGAGAATAACGGAATCAGAGAATGACACAATCACAGAATCAGAGAATCACTGAATTGGAGAATCACAAAATCAGAGAATCACAGAATCACTGAATCATAGAATCACAGAATCAGATAATCAGTGAAACAGGTAACCAGAGAATCACAGAATCAGGGAATCCAACAATGACAGAATCAGAGAATCACAGAATTAGAGAATCACAAAATCAGGGAATCAGAGAACAACAGAATCAGTGAATGACAGAATCAGAGAATCACAGAATCAGGGAATCACAGAAACAGAGAATCACAAGATTAGTCAATCAGGGAACCTTAGAATCACAGACTCAGAGAATCAAAGATTCAGCAAATCAGAGAATCAGAGAACAACAGAATCAGTGAATCACAGAATCAAAGAACAACAGAATCAGGGAATCACAGAAATAGAGAATCACAAAATTAGACAATCAGAAAACCATAGAATCAGAGACTCAGAGAATCACAGAATCAGCAAATCACAGAATCAGAGTACAACAGAATCGGAGAATGACACAATCACATAATCAGAGAATCACAGAATTGGAGAATCACAGAATCAGCAAATCACAGAATCACTGAATCAGAGAATCACAAAATTGGAGAATCACAAAATCAGAGAATCACAGAATCACTGAATCAGAAAATGACTGAATCAGATAATCAGCGAAACAGATAATCAGAGAATCACGGAATCAGCGAATCCAACAATGACAGAATCAGAGAATCACAGAATTAGAGAATCACAAAATCAGGGAATCAGAGAACAACAGAATCAGTGAATCACAGAATCAGAGAATCACAGAATCAGGGACTCACAGAATCTGAGAATCACAAAATTAGACAATCAGAGAACCATAGAATCAGAGACTCAGAGAATCACCGAATCAGCAAATCACAGAATCAGAGAACAACAGAATCGGAGAATGATACAATCACAGAATCAGATAAACAGCGAAACAGATAATCAGAGAATCACAGAATCAAGAAATCCAACAATGACAGAATCAGAGAATCACAGAATTAGACAATCACAAAATAAGGGAATGAGAGAACAACAGAATCAGGGAATCACAGAAACAGAGAATCACAAAATTAGACAATCAGAGAACCATAGAATTAGAGAATCACAGAATCAGCAAATCACAAAGTCAGTGAATAACAGAATCAGAGAATGAAACAATCACAGAAACAGAGAATAACAGAATCAGAGAATCACAAAATCAGAGAACCACAGAATCACTGACTCAGAGAATCACAGAATTGAAGGATCACAAAATCAAAGAATCACAGAATCACTGAATCAGGGAATCACAGAATCTGATAATTAGCGAAACAGATAATCAGAGAATCACAGAATCAGGGAATCCAACAATGACAGAATCAGAGAATCACAGAATTAGAGAATCACAAAATCAGGGAATCAGAGAACAACAGCATCAGTGAATCACAGAATCACAGAATCACAGAATCAGGGACTCACAGAAACAGAGAATCACAAAATTAGACAATCAGAGAACCATAGAATCAGACAATCAGAGAATCACAGAATCAGCAAATCACAGAATCAGAGAATAACAGAATCGGAGAATGACACAATCACAGAATCAAAGAATTACAGAATCGGAGAATCACAAAATCAGAGAATCACAGAATCACTGAATCACAGAATCACAGAATTGGAGAATCACAAAATCAGAGAATCACAGAATCACTGAATCAGAGAATCACAGAATCAGATAATTAGCGAAACAGATAATCAGAGAATCACAGAATCAGTGAATCAAACAATATCAGAATCAGAGTATCACAGAATTAGAGAATTACAAAATCAGGGAATCAGAGAACAACAGAATCAGTGAATCACTGAATCAGAGAATCACAGAATCAGGGAATCACCGAATCAGAGAATCACAAAATTTGACAATCAGAGAACCATAGAATCAGAGATTCAGAGAATCACAGAATCAGCAAATCACAGAATCAGAGTATAACAGAATCGGAGAATGACACAATCACATAATCAGAGAATCACAGAATTGGATAATCACAAAATCAGAGAATCACAGAATCACTGAATCAGAAAATCACAGAATCAGATAATCAGCTAAACAGATAATCAGAGAATCACAGAATCAAGGAATCCAACAATGACAGAATCAGAGAATCACAGAATTAGAGAATCACAAAATCAGGGACTCAGAGAACAACAGAATCAGTGAATCACAGAATCAGAGAATCACAGAATCAGGGAATCACAGAAACAGATAATCACAAAATTAGACAATCAGACAACCATCGAATCAGAGACTCAGAGAATCACAGAATCAGCAAATCACAGAATCAGAGTATAACAGAATCGGAGAATGACACAATCACATAATCAGAGAATCACAGAATTGGAGAATCACAAAATCAGAGAATCACAGAATCACTGAATCAGAGAATCACAGAATTGGAGAATCACAAAATCAGAGAATCACAGAATCACTGAATCAGAAAATCACAGAATCAGATAATCAGCGAAACAGATAATCAGAGAATCACGGAATCAGCGAATCCAACAATGACAGAATCAGAGAATCACAGAATTAGAGAATCACAAAATCAGGGAATCAGAGAACAACAGAATCAGTGAATCACAGAATCAGAGAATCACAGAATCAGAGAAAAACAGAATCAGAGAATGACACAATCACAGAATCAGAGAATCGGAGAACCACAAAATCAGAGAATCACAGAATCAGATAAAAAGCGAAACAGATAATCAGAGTATCACAGAATCAAGAAATCCAACAATGACATAATCAGAGAATCACAGAATTATACAATCACAAAATAAGGGAATCAGAGAACAACAGAATCAGGGAATCACAGAATCAGAGAATCACAAAATCAGAGAACCACAGAATCATAGAGTCAGAGAATCACAGAATTGGAGGATCACAAAATCAGAGAATCACAGAATCACTGAATCAGAGAATCACAGATTCTGATAATTAGCGAAACAGATAATCAGAGAATCACAGAATCAGGGAATCCAACAATGAAAGAATCAGAGAATCACAGAATTAGAGAATAACAAAATCAGGGAATCAGAGAAAAACAGAATCAGTGAATCACAGAATCAGAGAATCACAGAATCAGGGGCTCACAGAATTATAGAATCACAAAATTGGACCATCAGTGAACCATAGAATCAGAGACTCAGAGAATCACCGAATCAGCAAATCACAGAATCAGAGTATAACAGAATTGGAGAATGACACAATCACAGAATCAAAGAATCACAGAATTGGAGAATCACAAAATCAGAGAATCACAGAATCACTGAATCAGAGAATCACAGAATTTGAGAATCTCAAAATCACTGAATCACAGAATCACTGAACCAGAAAATCACAGAATCAGATAATCAGCGAAACAGATAATCAGAGAATCACGGAATCAGCGAATCCAACAATGACAGAATCATAGAATCACAGAATTAGAGAATCACAAAATCAGGGAATCAGAGAACAACAGAATCAGGGACTCAAAGAATCACAGAATCACAACATTAGACAATCAGAGAACCATAGAATCAGAAACTCAGAGAATCACCGAATCAGCAAATCACAGAATCAGAGAATAACAGAATCAAAGAATGACACAATCGCAGAATCAGAGAATCAGAGAACCACAAAATCAGAGAATCACAGAATCACTGAATCAGAGAATCACAGAATCAGATAATTAGCGAAACAGATCATCAGAGAATCACAGAATCAGGGAATCCAACAATGACAGAATCAGAGAATCACGGAATTAGAGAATCAAAAAATCAGGGAATCAGAGAACAACAGAATCAGTGAATCACAGAATCAGAGAATCACAGAATCAGGGACTCACAGAATCAGAGAATCACAAGATTAGACAATCAGAGAACCATAGAATCAGACACTCAGAGAATCACAGAATCAGCAAATCACAGAATCAGAGTATAACTGAATCGGAGAATGACACAATCACAGAATCAGAGAATCACAGAATCGGAGAATCACAAAATCAGGGAATCAGAGAACAACAGAATCAGTGAATCACAGAATCAGAGAAGCACAGAATCAGGGAATCACAGAATCAGAGAATCACAAAATAAGGGAATCAGAGAACAACTGAATCAGGGAATCACAGAATTAGACAATCACAAAATAAGGGAATGAGTGAACAACAGAATCAGGGAATCACAGAATCAGAGAATCACAGAATCAGGGAATCACAGAATAAGAGAATCACAAAATTAGACAATCAGAGAACCACCGAATCAGCAAATCACAGAGTCAGAGAATCACAGAATTGGAGGATCACAAAATCAGAGAATCACAGAATCACTGAATCAGAGAATCACAGATTCTGATAATTAGCGAAACAGATAATCAGAGAATCACAGAATCAGGGAATCCAACAATGACAGAATCAGAGAATCACAGAATTAGAGAATAACAAAATCAGGGAATCAGAGAAAAACAGAATCAGTGAATCACAGAATCAGAGAATCACAGAATCAGGGGCTCACAGAATTATAGAATCACAAAATTAGACCATCAGAGAACCATAGAATCAGAGACTCAGAGAATCACCGAATCAGCAAATCACAGAATCAGAGTATAACAGAATCGGAGAATGACACAATCACAGAATCAAAGAATCACAGAATTGGAGAATCACAAAATCAGAGAATCACAGAATCACTGAATCAGAGAATCACAGAATTTGAGAATCTCAAAGTCACTGATTCACAGAATCACTGAACCAGAAAATCACAGAATCAGATAATCAGCGAAACAGATAATCAGAGAATCACGGAATCAGCGAATCCAACAATGACAGAATCATAGAATCACAGAATTAGAGAATCACAAAATCAGGGAATCAGAGAACAACAGAATCAGGGACTCAAAGAATCAGAGAATCACAAAATTAGACAATCAGAGAACCATAGAATCAGAGACTCAGAGAATCACCGAATCAGCAAATCACAGAATCAGAGAATAACAGAATCAAAGAATGACACAATCGCAGAATCAGAGAATCAGAGAACCACAAAATCAGACAATCACAGAATCACTGAATCAGAGAATCACAGAATCAGATAAACAGCGAAACAGATAATCAGAGAATCACAGAATCAAGAAATCCAACAATGACAGAATCAGAGAATCACAGAATTAGACAATCACAAAATAAGGGAATCAGAGAACAACAGAAGCAGAGAATCACAAAATTGGACAATCAAAGAACCATAGAATCAGAGAATCACAGAATCAGCAAATCACAGAGTCAGTGAATAATAGAATCAGAGAATGAAACAATCACAGAAACAGAGAATAACAGAATCAGAGAATCACAAAATCAGAGAACCACAGAATCACAGATTCAAAGAATCACAAAATTGGAGGATCACAAAATCAGAGAATCACAGAATCACTGAATCAAAGAATCACAGATTCTGATAATTAGCGAAACAGATAATCAGAGAATCACAGAATCAGGGAATCCAACAATGACAGAATCGGAGAATCACAGAATTAGAGAATCACAAAATCAGAGAATCAGAGAACAACAGAATCAGTGAATCACGGAATCGGAGAATCACAGAATCAGGGACTCACAGAATCAGAGAATCACAAAATTAGACAATCAGAGAACCATAGAATCGGAGACTCAAAGAATCACCGAATCAGCAAATCACAGAATCAGAGTACAACAGAATCGGAGAATGACACAATCACAGAATCAGAGAATCACAGAATTGGAGAATCACAAAATCAGAGAATCACAGAATCACTGAATCAGAGAATCACAGAATCAGATAATCAGCGAAACAGATAATCAGAGAATCACAGAATCAGGGAATCCAACAATGACAGAATCAGAGAAACACAGAATTAGAGAATCACAAAATCAGGGAATCAGAGAACAACAGAATCAGTGAATCACAGCATCAGAGAAGCACAGAATCAGGGAATCACAGAATCAGAGAATCACAAAATAAGGGAATCAGAGAACAACTGAATCAGGGAATCACAGAAATAGAGAATCACAAAATTAGACAATCAGAAAACCATAGAATCAGAGACTCAGAGAATCACAGAATCAGCAAATCACAGAGTCAGAGAATAACAGAATCGTAGAATGAAACAATCACAGAATCAGAGAATAACAGAATCAGAGAATCACAAAATCAGAGAATCACAGAATCACTGACTCAGAGAATCACAGAATTGGAGAACCACAAAATCAGAGAATCACAGAATCACTGAATCAGAGAATCACAGAATCAGATAATTAGCGAAACAGATAATCAGAGAATCACAGAATCAGGGAATCCAACAATGACAGAATCAGAGAATCACGGAATTAGAGAATCAAAAAATCAGGGAATCAGAGAACAACAGAATCAGTGAATCACAGAAGCAGAGAATCACAAAATTGGACAATCAAAGAACCATAGAATCAGAGAATCACAGAATCAGCAAATCACAGAGTCAGTGAATAACAGAATCAGAGAATGAAACAATCACAGAAACAGAGAATAACAGAATCAGAGAACCACAAAATCAGAGAATCACAGAATCACTGAATCAGAGAATCACAGAATCAGATAAACAGCGAAACAGATAATCAGAGAATCACAGAATCAAGAAATCCAACAATGACAGAATCAGAGAATCACAGAATTAGACAATCACAAAATAAGGGAATCAGAGAACAACAGAATCAGGGAATCACAGAAGCAGAGAATCACAAAATTGGACAATCAAAGAACCATAGAATCAGAGAATCACAGAATCAGCAAATCACAGAGTCAGTGAATAACAGAATCAGAGAATGAAACAATCACAGAAACAGAGAATAACAGAATCAGAGAATCATAAAATCAGAGAACCACAGAATCACAGACTCAAAGAATCACATAATTGGAGGATCACAAAATCAGAGAATCACAGAATCACTGAATCAAAGAATCACAGATTCTGATAATTAGCGAAACAGATAATCAGAGAATCACAGAATCAGGGAATCCAACAATGACAGAATCGGAGAATCACAGAATTAGAGAATCACAAAATCAGAGAATCAGAGAACAACAGAATCAGTGAATCACAGAATCGGAGAATCACAGAATCAGGGACTCACAGAATCAGAGAATCACAAAATTAGACAATCAGAGAACCATAGAATCGGAGACTCAAAGAATCACCGAATCAGCAAATCACAGAATCAGAGTACAACAGAATCGGAGAATGACACAATCACAGAATCAGAGAATCACAGAATCGGAGAGTCACAAAATCAGAGAATCACAGAATCACTGAATCAGAGAATCACAGAATCAGATAATCAGCGAAACAGATAATCAGAGAATCACAGAATCAGGGAATCCAACAATGACAGAATCAGAGAAACACAGAATTAGAGAATCACAAAATCAGGGAATCAGAGAACAACAGAATCAGGGAATCACAGAATCAGAGAAGCACAGAATCATGGAATCACAGAATCAGAGAATCACAAAATAAGGGAATCAGAGAACAACTGAATCAGGGAATCACAGAAATAGAGAATCACAAAATTAGACAATCAGAAAACCATAGAATCAGAGACTCAGAGAATCACAGAATCAGCAAATCACAGAGTCAGAGAATAACAGAATCGTAGAATGAAACAATCACAGAATCAGAGAATAACAGAATCAGAGAATCACAAAATCAGAGAATCACAGAATCACTGACTCAGAGAATCACAGAATTGGAGAACCACAAAATCAGAGAATCACAGAATCACTGAATCAGAGAATCACAGAATCAGATAATTAGCGAAACAGATAATCAGAGAATCACAGAATCAGGGAATCCAACAATGACAGAATCAGAGAATCACGGAATTAGAGAATCAAAAAATCAGGGAATCAGAGAACAACAGAATCAGTGAATCACAGAATCAGAGAATCACAGAATCAGGGACTCACAGAATCAGAGAATCACAAGATAAGACAATCAGAGAACCATAGAATCAGACACTCAGAGAATCACAGAATCAGCAAATCACAGAATCAGAGTATAACTGAATCGGAGAATGACACAATCACAGAATCAGAGAATCACAGAATCGGAGAATCACAAAATCAGGGAATCAGAGAACAACAGAATCAGTGAATCACAGAACCAGAGAAGCACAGAATCAGGGAATCACAGAATCAGAGAATCACAAAATAAGGGAATGAGTGAACAACAGAATCAGGGAATCACAGAATCAGAGAATCACAGAATCAGGGAATCACAGAATAAGAGAATCACAAAATTAGACAATCAGAGAACCACCGAATCAGCAAATCACAGAGTCAGAGAATAGCAGAATCGGAGAATGAAACAATCACAGAATCAGAGAATAACAGAATCGGAGAATCACAAAATCAGAGAATCACAAAATCACTGACTCAGAGAATCACAGAATTGGAGAATCACAAAATCAGAGAATCACAGAATCACTGAATCAGAGAATCAAAGAATCAGATAATCAGCGAAAGAGATAATCAGAGAATCAGGGAATCCAACAATGACAGAATCAGAGAATCACAGAATTAGAGAATCACAAAATCAGGGAATCAGAGAACAACAGAATCAGTGAATCACAGATTCAGAGAATCACAGAATCAGAGAATCACAGAAAAAGAGAATAACAGTCTCAGAGAATAACAGAATCAGAGAAATGGAGAATCGCAGAATCAGAGAATGATACAATCACAGAATCAGTGAATCACAGAATCAGGGAATCCGATAATGACAGAATCAGAGAATCAAAGAATTAGACAATCAGAAAATTAAACAATCAGGGGAGCACAGAATCAGAGACTCAGATAATCAACGAATCACAAATCATGAATCAAAGAATCACTGAATTGGAGAAGTAGACAATCAGAGAACAGCAGAAACAGAGAATAACAGTTTCAGAGAATCACAGAATCAGAAAATAATAGAATCACAAAATCACGTAATCAGAGAATCACACAAGCAAAGAATCAAAGAATTAGAGAATCATATAATCAGGGAATTGCAGAACAACAGAATCAGTGAATCACAGAATCAGAGAATCACAGAATCACTGACTCAGAGAATCACAGCATTGGAGAATCACAAAATCAGAGAATCACAGAATCACTGAATCAAAGAATCACAGAATCAGATCATTAGCGAAACAGATTATCAGAGAATCACAGAATCAGGGAATCCAACAATGACAGAATCAGAGAATCACGGAATTAGAGAATCACAAAATAAGGGAATCAGAGAACAGCAGAATCAGTGAATCACAGAATCACAGAATCATGGACTCACAGAATCAGAGAATCGCAAAACTAGAAAATCAGAGAACCATAGAATCAGAGACTCAGAGAATCACCGAATCAGCAAATCACAGAATCAGAGTATAACAGAATCGGAGAATGACACAATCACAGAATCAGAGAATAACAGAATCGGAGAATCACAAAATCAGAGAATCACAGAATCACTGAATCAGAAAATCACAGAATCAGATCATCAGCGATACAGATAATCAGAGAATCACAGAATCAGGGAATCCAACAATGACAGAATCAGAGAAACACAGAATTAGAGAATCACAAAATCAGGGAATCAGAGAACAACAGAATCAGTGAATCACAGAATCAGAGAATCACAGAATCAGGGAATCACAGAATCGGAGAATCACAAAATCAGAGAATCACAGAATCACTGAATCAGAGAATCAAAGAATCAGATAATCAGCGAAAGAGATAGTCAGAGAATCAGGGAATCCAACAATGACAGAATCAGAGAATCACTGAATTAGAGAATCACAAAATCAGGGAATCAGAGAACAACAGAATCAGTGAATCACAGAATCAGAAAATCACAGAATCAGAGAATCACAGAAAAAGAGTATAACAGTCTCAGAGAATAACAGAATCAGAGAAATGGGGAATCGCAGAATCAGAGAATGATACAATCACAGAATCAGTGAATCACAGAATCAGAGAATCAGATAATCAGCAAAACAGATAATCACAGAATCACAGAATCAGGGAATCCGATAATGACAGATTCAGAGAATCAAAGAATTAGACAATCAGAAAATTAAACAATCAGGGGAGCACAGAATCAGAGACTCAGATAATCAACGAATCACAAATCATGAATCAAAGAATCACTGAATTAGAGAAGTAAACAATCAGAGAACAGCAGAAACAGAGAATAACAGTTTCAGAGAATCACAGAATCAGAATATAATAGAATCACAAAATCACAAAATCAGAGAATCACAGAATCACTGAATCAGAGAATCACAGAATCAGATAATCAGCGTAACGGATAATCAGAGAATCACAGAATCAGGGAAGTCAACAATGACAGAATCAGAGAAACACAGAATTAGAGAAACACAAAATCAGGGAATCAGAGAACAACAGAATCAGTGAATCACAGAATCAGAGAATCACAGAATCAGGGAATCACAGAATCAGAGAATCACAAAATGAGACAATCAGAGAACCACCGAATCAGCAAATCACAGAGTCAGAGAATAGCAGAATCGGAGAATGAATCAATCACAGAATCAGAGAATCACAAAATCAGAGAATCACAAAATCACTGACTCAGAGAATCACAGAATTGGAGAATCACAAAATCAGAGAATCACAGAATCACTGAATCAGAGAATCAAAGAATCAGATAATCAGCGAAAGAGATAATCAGAGAATCAGGGAATCCAACAATGACAGAATCAGAGAATCACTGAAGTAGAGAATCACAAAATCAGGGAATCAGAGAACAACAGAATCAGTGAATCACAGAATCAGAGAATCACAGAATCAGAGAATAACAGAAAAAGAGAATAACAGTCTCAGAGAATAACAGAATCAGAGAAATGGAGAATCGCAGAATCAGAGAATGATACAATCACAGAATCAGTGAATCAGAGAATCAGAGAATCAGATAATCAGTGAAATAGATAATCAGAGAATCACAGAATCAGGGAATCCGATAATGACAGAATCAGAGAATCAAAGAATTAGACAATCAGAAAATTAAACAATCAGGGGAGCACAGAATCAGAGACTCAGATAATCAACGAATCACAAATCATGAATCAAAGAATCACTGAATTAGAGAAGTAGACAATCAGAGAACAGCAGAAACAGAGAATAACAGTTTCAGAGAATCACAGAATCAGAATATAATAGAATCACAAAATCACGTAATCAGAGAATCACACAAGCAAAGAATCAGAGAATTAAAGAATCATATAATCAGGGAATTGGAGAACAACAGAATCAGTGAATCACAGAATCAGAGAATCACAGAATCAGATAATCACAGACATACAGAATCAGAGAATCACAGAATCAGAGAATCAAAAAATTAGACAATCAGCGAACCATAGAATCAGAGACTCCGAGAATCACAGAATCAGCGAATCACAGAATCAGAGAATAATAGAATCAGAGAATGACACAATCACAGAATCAGAGAATCATAGAATCGGAGAATCACAAAATCAAAGAATCACAGAATCAGAGAATAATAGAATCAGAGAATGACACAATCACAGAATCAGAGAATCATAGAATCGGAGAATCACAGAATCAGCGAATCACAGAATCAGAGAATAATAGAATCAGAGAATGACACAATCACAGAATCAGAGAATCATAGAATCAGAGAATCACAGAATCAGCGAATCACAGAATCAGAGAATAATAGAATCAGAGAATGACACAATCACAGAATCAGAGAATCATAGAATCGGAGAATCACAAAATCAAAGAATCACAGAATCACTGAATGAGAATCACAGAAGCAGATAATCAGCGAAATAGATAATCACAGGATCAGGGAATCCAACAATGACAGAATCAGAGAATCAGTGAATCACAAAATTGGACAATCAGAGAACCATAGAATCAGAGACTCAGAGAATCACAGAATCCGCAAATCACAGAATGAGAGAATCACAGAATCAGAAAATCACAGATATACAGAAACAGAAAATCATAGAGTCAGAGAATAACGGAATCAGAGAATGACACAATCACAGAATCAGAGAATCACTGAATTGGAGAATCACAAAATCAGAGAATCACAGAATCACTGAATCATAGAATCACAGAATCAGATAATCAGTGAAACAGGTAACCAGAGAATCACAGAATCAGGGAATCCAACAATGACAGAATCAGAGAATCACAGAATTAGAGAATCACAAAATCAGGGAATCAGAGAACAACAGAATCAGTGAATGACAGAATCAGAGAATCACAGAATCAGGGAATCACAGAAACAGAGAATCACAAGATTAGTCAATCAGGGAACCTTAGAATCACAGACTCAGAGAATCAAAGATTCAGCAAATCAGAGAATCAGAGAACAACAGAATCAGTGAATCACAGAATCAAAGAACAACAGAATCAGGGAATCACAGAAATAGAGAATCACAAAATTAGACAATCAGAAAACCATAGAATCAGAGACTCAGAGAATCACAGAATCAGCAAATCACAGAATCAGAGTACAACAGAATCGGAGAATGACACAATCACATAATCAGAGAATCACAGAATTGGAGAATCACAGAATCAGCAAATCACAGAATCACTGAATCAGAGAATCACAAAATTGGAGAATCACAAAATCAGAGAATCACAGAATCACTGAATCAGAAAATGACTGAATCAGATAATCAGCGAAACAGATAATCAGAGAATCACGGAATCAGCGAATCCAACAATGACAGAATCAGAGAATCACAGAATTAGAGAATCACAAAATCAGGGAATCAGAGAACAACAGAATCAGTGAATCACAGAATCAGAGAATCACAGAATCAGGGACTCACAGAATCAGAGAATCACAAAATTAGACAATCAGAGAACCATAGAATCAGAGACTCAGAGAATCACCGAATCAGCAAATCACAGAATCAGAGAACAACAGAATCGGAGAATGATACAATCACAGAATCAGAGAATCGGAGAACCACAAAATAAGAGAATCACAGAATCACTGAATCAGAGAATCATAGAATCAGATAAACAGCGAAACAGATAATCAGAGAATCACAGAATCAAGAAATCCAACAATGACAGAATCAGAGAATCACAGAATTAGACAATCACAAAATAAGGGAATGAGAGAACAACAGAATCAGGGAATCACAGAAACAGAGAATCACAAAATTAGACAATCAGAGAACCATAGAATTAGAGAATCACAGAATCAGCAAATCACAAAGTCAGTGAATAACAGAATCAGAGAATGAAACAATCACAGAAACAGAGAATAACAGAATCAGAGAATCACAAAATCAGAGAACCACAGAATCACTGACTCAGAGAATCACAGAATTGAAGGATCACAAAATCAGAGAATCACAGAATCACTGAATCAGGGAATCACAGAATCTGATAATTAGCGAAACAGATAATCAGAGAATCACAGAATCAGGGAATCCAACAATGACAGAATCAGAGAATCACAGAATTAGAGAATCACAAAATCAGGGAATCAGAGAACAACAGCATCAGTGAATCACAGAATCACAGAATCACAGAATCAGGGACTCACAGAAACAGAGAATCACAAAATTAGACAATCAGAGAACCATAGAATCAGACTATCAGAGAATCACAGAATCAGCAAATCACAGAATCAGAGAATAACAGAATCGGAGAATGACACAATCACAGAATCAAAGAATTACAGAATCGGAGAATCACAAAATCAGAGAATCACAGAATCACTGAATCAGAGAATCACAGAATTGGAGAATCACAAAATCAGAGAATCACAGAATCACTGAATCAGAGAATCACAGAATCAGGGAATCCAACAATGACAGAATCAGAGAATCACAGAATTAGAGAATCACAAAATTAGACAATCAGAGAACCATAGAATCAGAGACTCAGAGAATCACCGAATCAGCAAATCACACAATCAGAGAATAACAGAATCAGCAAATCACAGAATCAGAGTATAACAGAATCGGAGAATGACACAATCACATAATCAGAGAATCACAGAATTGGATAATCACTGAATCAGAGAATCACAGAATTGGAGAATCACATAATCATAGAATCACAGAATCACTGAATCAGAAAATCACAGAATCAGATAATCAGCTAAACAGATAATCAGAGAATCACAGAATCAAGGAATCCAACAATGACAGAATCAAAGAATCACAGAATTAGAGAATCACAAAATCAGGGACTCAGAGAACAACAGAATCAGTGAATCACAGAATCAGAGAATCACAGAATCAGGGACTCACAGAATCAGAGAATCACAAAATTAGACAATCAGAGAACCATAGAATCAGAGACTCAGAGAATCACCGAATCAGCAAATCACACAATCAGAGAATAACAGAATCAGAGAATCACAGAATCACAGAATCAGAGAATCGGAGAACCACAAAATCAGAGAATCACAGAATCAGAGCATCACAGAATCAGATAATCGGCGAAACAGTTGATCAGAATCTGACAATGACGGAATCAGAGAATCACAGAATTTGAGAAACACATATTTGGACAATTAGAGAACCATCGAATCAGAGACTCAGGGAATCACACAATCAATGAATCAATGAATCACTGAATTAGAGAATAAGACAATCAGAGAATCAAAGAACCCGAGAATAACAGAATCACAGAATCAGAGACTCACAGAATTGGAGAATCACAAAATCAGAAAATCAATGAATCAGATAATCAGCGAAACAGATACTCAGAGAATCACAGAATAAGGGAATCTGACAATGACAGAATCAGAGACTCAGATAATCACAGAATCAGCAAATCACAGAATGAGAAAATCAAAGAATCATAAAATCACAGAAACAGAAAATCAGAGAACCACAGAATTGGAGAATTACAAAATCAGAGAATCACAGAATCATGGAATCAGAGAATCACAGACTCAGATAATCAGCAAAACAGATAATCAGAGAATCACAGAATCAAGAAATCCAACAATGACAGAATCAGAGAATCACAGAATTAGACAATCACAAAATAAGGGAATGAGAGAACAACAGAATCAGGGAATCACAGAAACAGAGAATCACAAAATTAGACAATCAGAGAACCATAGAATTAGAGAATCACAGAATCAGCAAATCACAAAGTCAGTGAATAACAGAATCAGAGAATGAAACAATCACAGAAACAGAGAATAACAGAATCAGAGAATCACAAAATCAGAGAACCACAGAATCACTGACTCAGAGAATCACAGAATTGAAGGATCACAAAATCAGAGAATCACAGAATCACTGAATCAGGGAATCACAGAAACTGATAATTAGCGAAACAGATAATCAGAGAATCACAGAATCAGGGAATCCAACAATGACAGAATCAGAGAATCACAGAATTAGAGAATCACAAAATCAGGGAATCAGAGAACAACAGCATCAGTGAATCACAGAATCACAGAATCAGGGACTCACAGAAACAGAGAATCACAAAATTAGACAATCAGAGAACCATAGAATCAGACAATCAGAGAATCACAGAATCAGCAAATCACAGAATCAGAGAATAAAAGAATCAGAGAATGACACAATCACAGAATCAAAGAATTACAGAATCGGAGAATCACAAAATCAGAGAATCACAGAATCACTGAATCAGAGAATCACAGAATTGGAGAATCACAAAATCAGAGAATCACAGAATCACTGAATCAGAGAATCACAGAATCAGATAATTAGCGAAACAGATAATCAGAGAATCACAGAATCAGTGAATCCAACAATATCAGAATCAGAGTATCACAGAATTAGAGAATTACAAAATCAGGGAATCAGAGAACAACAGAATCAGTGAATCACAGAATGAGAGAATCACAGAATCAGGGAATCACTGAATCAGAGAATCACAAAATTAGACAATCAGAGAACCATAGAATCAGAGATTCAGAGAATCACAGAATCAGCAAATCACAGAATCAGAGTATAACAGAATCGGAGAATGACACAATCACATAATCAGAGAATCACAGAATTGGATAATCACTGAATCAGAGAATCACAGAATTGGAGAATCACATAATCATAGAATCACAGAATCACTGAATCAGAAAATCACAGAATCAGATAATCAGCGAAACAGATAATCAGAGAATCACAGAATCAAGGAATCCAACAATGACAGAATCAGAGAATCACAGAATTAGAGAATCACAAAATCAGGGACTCAGAGAACAACAGAATCAGTGAATCACAGAATCAGAGAATCACAGAATCAGGGACTCACAGAATCAGAGAATCACAAAATTAGACAATCAGAGAACCATAGAATCAGAGACTCAGAGAATCACCGAATCAGCAAATCACACAATCGGAGAATAACAGAATCAGAGAATCACAGAATCACAGAATCAGAGAATCGGAGAACCACAAAATCAGAGAATCACAGAATCAGAGCATCACAGAATCAGATAATCGGCGAAACAGTTAATCAGAATCTGACAATGACGGAATCAGAGAATCACAGAATTTGATAAACTCATATTTGGACAATTAGAGAACCATCGAATCAGAGACTCAGGGAATCACACAATCAATGAATCAATGAATCACTGAATTAGAGAATAAGACAATCAGAGAATCAAAGAACTAGAGAATAACAGAATCACAGAATCAGAGACTCACAGAATTGGAGAATCACAAAATCAGAAAATCAATGAATCAGATAATCAGCGAAACAGATACTCAGAGAATCACAGAATAAGGGAATCTGACAATGACAGAATCAGAGACTCAGATAATCACAGAATCAGCAAATCACAGAATGAGAAAATCAAAGAATCATAAAATCACAGAAACAGAAAATCAGAGAACCACAGAATTGGAGAATTACAAAATCAGAGAATCACAGAATCATGGAATCAGAGAATCACAGACTCAGATAATCAGCAAAACAGATAATCAGAGAATCACAGAATCAAGAAATCCAACAATGACAGAATCAGAGAATCACAGAATTAGACAATCACAAAATAAGGGAATGAGAGAACAACAGAATCAGGGAATCACAGAAACAGAGAATCACAAAATTAGACAATCAGAGAACCATAGAATTAGAGAATCACAGAATCAGCAAATCACAAAGTCAGTGAATAACAGAATCAGAGAATGAAACAATCACAGAAACAGAGAATAACAGAATCAGAGAATCACAAAATCAGAGAACCACAGAATCACTGACTCAGAGAATCACAGAATTGAAGGATCACAAAATCAGAGAATCACTGAATCAGGGAATCCAACAATGACAGAATCAGAGAATCACAGAATTAGAGAATCACAAAATCAGGGAATCAGAGAACAACAGCATCAGTGAATCACAGAATCACAGAATCACAGAATCAGGGACTCACAGAAACAGAGAATCACAAAATTAGACAATCAGAGAACCATAGAATCAGACAATCAGAGAATCACAGAATCAGCAAATCACAGAATCAGAGAATAACAGAATCGGAGAATGACACAATCACAGAATCAAAGAATTACAGAATTGGAGAATCACAAAATCAGAGAATCACAGAATCACTGAATCAGAGAATCACAGAATTGGAGAATCACAAAATCAGAGAATCACAGAATCACTGAATCAGAGAATCACAGAATCAGATAATTAGCGAAACAGATAATCAGAGAATCACAGAATCAGTGAATCCAACAATATCAGAATCAGAGTATCACAGAATTAGAGAATTACAAAATCAGGGAATCAGAGAACAACAGAATCAGTGAATCACAGAATCAGAGAATCACAGTATCAGGGAATCACCGAATCAGAGAATCACAAAATTAGACAATCAGAGAACCATAGAATCAGAGATTCACAGAATCACAGAATCAGCAAATCACAGAATCAGAGTATAACAGAATCGGAGAATGACACAATCACAGAATCAGAGAATCACAGAATCAGGGACTCACAGAATCAGAGAATCACAAAATTAGATAATCAGAGAACCATAGAATCAGAGACTCAGAGAATCACCGAATCAGCAAATCACACAATCAGAGAATAACAGAATCAGAGAATCACAGAATCACAGAATCAGAGAATCGGAGAACCACAAAATCAGAGAATCACAGAATCAGAGCATCACAGAATCAGATAATCGGCGAAACAGTTAATCAGAATCTGACAATGACGGAATCAGAGAATCACAGAATTTGAGAAACACATATTTGGACAATTAGAGAACCATCGAATCAGAGACTCAGGGAATCACACAATCAATGAATCAATGAATCACTGAATTAGAGAATAACACAATCAGAGAATCAAAGAACCAGAGAATAACAGAATCACAGAATCAGAGACTCACAGAATTGGAGAATCACAAAATCAGAAAATCAATGAATCAGATAATCAGCGAAACAGATACTCAGAGAATCACAGAATAAGGGAATCTGACAATGACAGAATCAGAGACTCAGATAATCACAGAATCAGCAAATCACAGAATGAGATAATCAAAGAATCATAAAATCACAGAAACAGAAAATCAGAGAACCACAGAATTGGAGAATTACAAAATCAGAGAATCACAGAATCATGGAATCAGAGAATCACAGACTCAGATAATCAGCAAAACAGATAATCAGAGAATCACAGAATCAAGAAATCCAACAATGACAGAATCAGAGAATCACAGAATTAGACAATCACAAAATAAGGGAATGAGAGAACAACAGAATCAGGGAATCACAGAAACAGAGAATCACAAAATTAGACAATCAGAGAACCATAGAATTAGAGAATCACAGAATCAGCAAATCACAAAGTCAGTGAATAACAGAATCAGAGAATGAAACAATCACAGAAACAGAGAATAACAGAATCAGAGAATCACAAAATCAGAGAACCACAGAATCACTGACTCAGAGAATCACAGAATTGAAGGATCACAAAATCAGAGAATCACAGAATCACTGAATCAGGGAATCACAGAAACTGATAATTAGCGAAACAGATAATCAGAGAATCACAGAATCAGGGAATCCAACAATGACAGAATCAGAGAATCACAGAATTAGAGAATCACAAAATCAGGGAATCAGAGAACAACAGCATCAGTGAATCACAGAATCACAGAATCACAGAATCAGGGACTCACAGAAACAGAGAATCACAAAATTAGACAATCAGAGAACCATAGAATCAGAGACTCAGAGAATCACAGAATCAGCAAATCACAGAATCAGAGTATAACAGAATCGGAAAATGACACAATCACATAATCAGAGAATCACAGAATTGGATAATCACTGAATCAGAGAATCACAGAATTGGAGAATCACATAATCATAGAATCACAGAATCACTGAATCAGAAAATCACAGAATCAGATAATCAGCTAAACAGATAATCAGAGAATCACAGAATCGAGGAATCCAACAATGACAGAATCAAAGAATCACAGAATTAGAGAATCACAAAATCAGGGAATCAGAGAACAACAGAATCAGTGAATCACAGTATCAGAGAATCACAGAATCAGGGACTCACAGAATCAGAGAATCACAAAATTAGACAATCAGAGAACCATAGAATCAGAGACTCAGAGAATCACCGAATCAGCAAATCACACAATCAGAGAATAACAGAATCAGAGAATCACAGAATCACAGAATCAGAGAATCGGAGAACCTCAAAATCAGAGAATCACAGAATCAGAGCATCACAGAATCAGATAATCGGCGAAACAGTTAATCAGAATCTGACAATGACGGAATCAGAGAATCACAGAATTTGAGAAACACATATTTGGACAATTAGAGAACCATCGAATCAGAGACTCAGGGAATCACACAATCAATGAATCAATGAATCACTGAATTAGAGAATAAGACAATCAGAGAATCAAAGAACCAGAGAATAACAGAATCACAGAATCAGAGACTCACAGAATTGGAGAATCACAAAATCAGAAAATCAATGAATCAGATAATCAGCGAAACAGATACTCAGAGAATCACAGAATAAGGGAATCTGGCAATGACAGAATCAGAGACTCAGATAATCACAGAATCAGCAAATCACAGAATGAGATAATCAAAGAATCATAAAATCACAGAAACAGAAAATCAGAGAACCACAGAATTGGAGAATTACAAAACCAGAGAATCACAGAATCATGGAATCAGAGAATCACAGACTCAGATAATCAGCAAAACAGATAATCAGAGAATCACAGAATCAGGGAATCCAACAATGACAGAATCAGAGAATCACAGAATTAGACAATCACAAAATAAGGGAATCAGAGAACAACTGAATCAGGGAATCACAGAATTAGACAATCACAAAATAAGGGAATGAGAGAACAACAGAATCAGGGAATCACAGAAACAGAGAATCACAAAATTAGACAATCAGAGAACCATAGAATTAGAGAATCACAGAATCAGCAAATCACAGAGTCAGTGAATAACAGAATCAGAGAATCACAAAATCAGAGAACCACAGAATCACTGAATCAGAGAATCACAGAATCTGATAATTAGCGAAACAGATAATCAGAGAATCACAGAATTAGAGAATCACAAAATCAGGGAATCAGAGAACAACAGCATCAGTGAATCACAGAATCAGAGAATCACAGAATCACAGAATCACAGAATCAGGGACTCACAGAAACAGAGAATCACAAAATTAGACAATCAGAGAACCATAGAATCAGACAATCAGAGAATCACAGAATCAGCAAATCACAGAATCAGAGAATAACAGAATCGGAGAATGACACAATCACAGAATCAAAGAATTACAGAATCGGAGAATCACAGAATCTGATAATTAGCGAAACAGATAATCAGAGAATCACAGAATTAGAGAATCACAAAATCAGGGAATCAGAGAACAACAGCATCAGTGAATCACAGAATCAGAGAATCACAGAATCACAGAATCACAGAATCAGGGACTCACAGAAACAGAGAATCACAAAATTAGACAATCAGAGAACCATAGAATCAGACAATCAGAGAATCACAGAATCAGCAAATCACAGAATCAGAGAATAACAGAATCGGAGAATGACACAATCACAGAATCAAAGAATTACAGAATCGGAGAATCACAAAATCAGAGAATCACAGAATCACTGAATCAGAGAATCACAGAATCAGAGAATCAAGAAACAGAGCATCAGAGAATCACAGAATCAGAGAATCACAGTCAGGGAATCACGGAATCAGGGAATCACACAATCACAGAATCAGAGTATTGGAGAATCAAGGAAACAGAGAAACACAGAACTGGACAATAAGAGATCCACAGAATCAGAGACTCAGAGAATCAAAGTATAAGCGAATCACAGAGTCAGTGAATCACAGAATCAGAGAAGCACACAATCACAGATTCAGAAAATCATGGTATCACAGAATCAGAGAATCACAGAATCACAGAATGAGATAATCAGAGAATCACAGAAACACAGAGTGAGATATTCAGAGAATCTTAGAATTGGAGAATCAGAGAATCACAGAATCAGAGAAACACAGAATCAGAGAATCACAGAATCTGAAAATCACAGAATCAATGAATCAGAAAATCATAGATTTAGAGAATCAGAGAATCACAGAATCAGCGAATCACAGAATAAGAGAATTGGAGAGTCAGGGAAACAGAGAAAAACAGAATCAGAGCATCCAAGAATCAAAGAACCACTGAATCAGTGATTCAGGGAATCACTGCATCAGAGAACCACAGAATCACAGAATTACAGACAGCTGCAAGAAAAATAGGGTGGTAATAGTAGGGGACTTTAACTTTCCCAACATTGACTGGGACAGCCATAGCATTAGGGGCTTGGATGGAGAGAAATTTGTTGAGTGTATTCAGGAGGAATTTCTCATTCAGTATGTGGATGGCCCGACGAGAGAGGGGGCAAAACTTGACCTCCTCTTGGGAAATAAGGAAGGGCAGGTGACAGAAGTGTTAGTGAGGGATCACTTTGGGACCAGTGATCATAATTCCATTAGTTTTAAGATAGCTATGGAGAAGGATAGGTCTGGCCCAAAAGTTAAAATTCTAAATTGGGGAAAGGCCAATTTTGATGGTATTAGACAGGAACTTTCAGAAGTTGATTGGGAGAGTCTGTTGGCAGGCAAAGGGACGTCTGGTAAGTGGGAGGCTTTCAAAAGTGTGTTAACCAGGGTTCAGGGTAAGCACATTCCTTATAAAGTGAAGGGCAAGGCTGGTAGAAGTAGGGAACCTTGGATGACTCGGGAGATTGAGGCACTAGTCAAAAAGAAGAAGGAGGCATATGACATGCATAGGCAGCTGGGATCAAGTGGATCCCTTGAAGAGTATAGAGATTGCCGGAGTAGAGTTAAGAGAGAAATCAGGAGGGCAAAAAGGGGATATGAGATTGCTTTGGCAGATCAGGCAAAGGTGAATCCAAAGAGCTTCTACAAATACATAAAGGGCAAAAGGGTAACTAGGGAGAGAGTAGGGCCTCTTAAGGATCAACAAGGTCATCTATGTGCGGAACCACAAGAGATGGGTGAGATCCTGAATGAGTATTTCACATCGGTATTTACGCTTGAGAAAGGCATGGAGGTTAGGGAACTTGGGGAAATAAATAGTGATGTCTTGAGGAGTGCACATATTACAGAGAGGGAGGTGCTGGAAGTCTTAACGCGCATCAAGATAGATAAATCTCCGGGACCTGATGAAATGTATCCCAGGACCTTATGGGAGGTTAGGGAGGAAATTGCGGGTCCCCTAGCAGAGATATTTGAATCATCCACCGCTACAGGTGAGGTGCCTGAAGATTGGAGGGTAGCAAATGTTGTGCCTTTGTTTAAGAAGGGCGGCAGGGAAAAGCCTGGGAACTACAGACCAGTGAGCCTGACATCTGTTGTGGGTAAGTTGTTAGAGGGTATTCTGAGGGACAGGATCTACAGGCATTTGGAGAGGCAGGGACTAATTAGGAACAGTCAGCATGGTTTTGTGAGAGGAAAATCATGTCTCACGAATTTGATTGAGTTTTTTGAAGGGGTAACCAAGAAGATAGATGAGGGGTGTGCAGTAGACGTGGTCTACATGGACTTCAGCAAAGCCTTTGACAAGGTACCGCATGGTAGGTTGTTACATAAGGTTAAATCTCATGGGATCCAAGGTGAGGTAGCCAATTGGATACAAAATTGGCTTGACGACAGAAGACAGAGGGTGGTTGTAGAGGGTTGTTTTTCAAACTGGATGCCTGTGTCCAGCGGTGTGCCTCAGGGATCGGTGCTGGGTCCGCTGTTATTTGTTATTTATATTAATGATTTGGATGAGAATTTAGGAGGCATGGTTAGTAAGTTTGCAGATGACACCAAGATTGGTGGCATTGTGGACAGTGAAGAAGGTGATCTAGGATTGCAACGGGATCTTGATAAATTGGGCCAGTGGGCCGATGAATGGCAGATGGAGGTTAATTTAGATAAATGTGAGGTGATGCATTTTGGTAGATCGAATCGGGCCAGGACCTACTCCGTTAATGGTAGGGCGTTGGGGAGAGTTATAGAACAAAGAGATCTGGGAGTACAGATTCATAGCTCCTTGAAAGTGGAGTCACAGGTGGATAGGGTGGTGAAGAAGGCATTCAGCATGCTTGGTTTCATTGGTCAGAACATTGAATGCAGGAGTTGGGATGTCTTGTTGAAGTTGTACAGGGCATTGGTGAGGCCACACTTGGAGTACTGTGTACAGTTCTGGTCACCCTATTATAGAAAGGATATTATTAAACTAGAAAGAGTGCAGAAAAGATTTACTAGGATGCTACCGGGACTTGATGGTTTGACTTACAGGGAGAGGTTAGACAGACTGGGACTTTTTTCCCTGGAGAGTAGGAGGTTAAGGGGTGATCTTATAGAAGTCTATAAAATAATGAGGGGCATAGATAAGGTCGATAGTCAAAATCTTTTCCCAAAGGTAGGGGAGTCTATAACGAGGGGGGCATAGATTTAAGGTGAGAGGGGAGAGATACAAAAGGGTCCAGAGGGGCAATTTTTTCACTCAAAGGGTGGTGAGTGTCTGGAACGAGCTGCCAGAGGCAGTAGTAGAGGCGGGTACAATTTTGTCTTTTAAAAAGCATTTGGACAGTTACATGGGTAAGATGGGTATAGAGGGATATGGGCCAAGTGCAGGCAATTGGGACTAGCTTAGTGGTATAAACTGGGCGACATGGACATGTTGGGCCGAAGGGCCTGTTTCCATGTTGTAACTTCTATGATTCTATGATTCTATAAGCATATCACAGAATCAGAGAATCACAGAATCACATAATCAGAGAATCACACAAACAAAGAATCACCGAATCAGAGAATCACAGAATCAGAGAATCACCGAATCAGAGAATCACAGAATCAGAGCATCAAAGAATCAAAGGATCACTGAATCAGAGAATCACAGAATCACCCAATCAGAGATTCGGGAAAACACAAAATCAGAGAATCAGAGAGTCACAGTATCTCAGAATCAGAGAATCACAGAATCAGAGAATCACAGAATCAGAGAATTACAGAATTGGACAATCAGAGAACCACAGAATCAGAGACTCAGAGAATCAAAGTACCAGCAAATCACAGAATCACAGAATCAGTGAATCACAGAATCAGAGAATCACAGAATCACAGAATGAGATAATCGAAAATCACAGAATTGGAGAATCAGAGAATCACATAATCAGGGAATCACTGATTTCCAGAATCACAGAATCAGAGAATCATTTAATTCAGAGAATCACAGCATCAACAAATCACAGAATCAGAGAATCACAGAATCAAAAAATCACAGAATCAAAAAAATCACAGATTGACAGAATCAGAGAATCACAGAATCAGAGAATCGCAGAATCAGAGAACAACAGAATCACAGAATCTGAGAATCATGGAATTGGAGAATCAGGGAAATGGAGAAGCACAGAGTCAAGGCATCAGATCATCACAGAACTATTGAATCAGAGATTCAGGGAATCACAGAATCACAGAATTACAGCATCAAAGAAACACAGAATCACAGAATCAAAGAATCACAGATGCAGAGAATCAGAGAATCACATAATCAGAGAATCACACAAAAAAAGAATCACCGAATCAGAGAATCATAGAATCACAGAATCAGAGCATCACAGAATCACAGAATCACAGAATCAGAGAATCAGAGAATCACAGAATCAGAGAATCACATAATCAGAGAATCACACAAAAAAAGAATCACCGAATCAGAGAATCATAGAATCACAGAATCAGAGCATCACAGAATCAGAGAATCACAGAAGCAGAGAATAACAGAATCACAGAATCACAGAATCACAAAATCAGAGATTCGGGGAATCAGAGAATCACAGAATCAGAGAATCACAGATTTAAAGAATCAGAGACTCACAGAACCAAAGAATCACAGAATCAGAGAATCAGCTAATCAGGGAATTACAGAATCTCTGAATCAGAGAATCACAGGATCAGAGAATAACAGAATCAGAGAATCAATGAATCACAGAATCAGAGAATCACACAGTCAGAGAATCGCAGAAACAGAGAATCAGAGAATCACAGAATCAGAAAATCACAGATTTACTGATTAACGATTTGGGCTCGGGAATCGGAAGTACAATTTCAAAATTTGTGGACAGCACATATAATTAATACAAAGGAAGGCAACATTAATAAACTTGCAGAATGGCCATGTAATTGGCAAATTAATTTCAAAAGAGATGTGTGAGGTGGTGCATTTTGGTAGGAAGAATAAGGAGGCCACACACTGCTTGGATAATAAGAGTCTGAATGGGGTCGAGGAGCAGAGGGATCTGGGGGTACAGATACACAAATCACTAAAAGTAGCGACACAGGTTAATAAGGACATAAAAAGACAAAACAAGCACTGGGGTTCATTTTTAGAGGATAGAATTGAAAAACAGAGAAGTTATGTTAAACTTGTATAGAACCTTGGCTAGGCCACAGTTCTCATCTCCATATTATAAAAAGGATATAGAGGCATTGGAGAAGGTGCAAAAAAGATTCATAAGGATGATACCAGAACTGAAAAGATATACTAATCAAGAACAGGCTGGGGCTCTTTTCTCTAGAAAAGAGAAGGCTGCGGGGTGACTTGATCAAGGTCTTTAAGATAAAAGAAGGGTTTGATAGTGTAGTCATAGAGGAGATGTTTCCACTTGCAGGGGAGACCAGAACTAGGGGGCCATAAATATAAGATAGTCACTAATAAATCCAATAGGGAATTCAGGAGAAACTTCTTTAGCTAGAGAGTGGTTAGAATGTGGAATTTTTATTCGTTCATGGGATGTGGGTGTCGCTGGCGAGGCCGGCATTTATTGCCCATCCCTAATTGCCCTTGAGAAGGTGGTGGTGAGCCGCCTTCTTGAACCGCTGCAGTCCGTGTGGTGAAGGTTCTCCCATACTTAAGAAAAGACATACTTGCTCTCTAGGCAGTATAAAGAAGGTTCACTCGGTTAATCCCGGGGATGAGGGGGTGGACATATGAGGAGAGGTTGAGTAGATTGGGACTCTACTCATTGGAGTTCAGAAGAGTACCATTATTCAAGAAGGGGAGTAGGGAAAAACCGGGGAACTACAGGCCAGTGAGCCTAACATCAGTGGTAGGAAAATTATTGGAAAAAATTCTGAAGGACAAAATTAGTCTCCACTTGGAGAAGCAAGGATTAATCAGGGATAGTCAACATGGCTTTGTCAAGGGAAGATCATGTCTGACTAATTTGATTGAATTTTTTGAGGGGGTGACTAGGCGTGTGGATGAGGGTAACGCAGTGGATGTGGTATACATGGATTTCAGTAAGGCCTTCGATAAAGTCCCCCACAGGAGACTGGTCAAGAAGGTACGAGCCCATGGAATCCAGGGTGCCTTGGCACTTTGGATACAAAACTGGCTTAGTGGCAGAAGGCAGAGGGTGATGGTCGAAGGTTGTTTTTGTGACTGGAAGCCTGTGGCCAGTGGGGTACCACAGGGATCGGTGCTGGGTCCCTTGCTGTTTGTGGTCTACATTAATGACTTGGATATGAATGTAAAAGGTATAATCAGTAAGTTCGCTGATGATACAAAAATTAGTAGGGTGGTAAATAGCGAGGAGGATAGCCTCAGTCTGCAGGACGATATAGATGGGTTGGTCAGATGGGCGGAACAGTGGCAAATGGAATTTAACCCGGAAAAGTGCGAGGTGATGCACTTTGGAGGGACTAACAAGGCAAGGGAATACACAATGAATGGGAGGACCCTAGGCAAGACAGAGGGTCAGAGGGATTTTGGTGTGCAAGTTCACAGATCCCTGAAGGCGGCGGAACAGGTAGATAAGGTGGTAAAGAAGGCATATGGGATACTTGCCTTTATTAGCCGAGGCATAGAATATAAGAGCAAGGAGGTTATGATGGAGCTGTATAAAACACTGGTTGGGCCACAGCTGGAGTACTGTGTGCAGTTCTGGTCGCCGCACTACAGGAAGGATGTGATCACTTTGGAGAGGGTGCAGAGGAGATTCACCAGGATGTTACCAGGGCTGGAGCGCTTCAGCTATGAAGAGAGACTGGGAAGATTGGGTTTGTTTTCCTTGGAGCAGAGGAGGCTGAGGGGGGACATGATTGAGGTGTACAAAATTATGAGGGGCATAGATAGGATGGATACTAAGGAGCTTTTTCCCTTCGTTGAGGGTTCTATAACAAGGGGGCATAGATTCAAGGTAAAAGGCGGGAGGTTTCGAGGGGATTTGAGAAAGAACATTTTCACTCAGAGGGTGGTTGGAGTCTGGAACTCACTGCCTGAGAGGGTTGTGGAGGCAGGAACCCTCACAACATTCAAGAAGCATTTGGATGAGCACTTGAAATGCCATAGCATACAAGGCTACAGACCAAATGCTGGAATATGCGATTAGAGTAGACAGGGCTTGATGGCTGGCGCGGACACGATGGGCCGAAGGGCCTCTATCCGTGCTGTATAACTCTATGACTCTATGACTCTATAAGAATGAGAGGCGATCTTATTGAAACATATAAGATTGTGAAGGGGCTTGATCGGGTGGATGCGGTAAGGATGTTCCCAAGGATGGGTGAAACTAGAACTAGGGGGCATAATCTTAGAATAAGGGGCTGCTCTTTCAAAACTGAGATGAGGAGAAACTTATTCACTCAGAGGGTAGTAGGTCTGTGGAATTTGCTGCCCCAGGAAGCTGTGGAAGCTACATCATTAAATAAATTTAAAACAGAAATAGACAGTTTCCTAGAAGTAAAGGGAATTAGGGGTTACGGGGAGCGGGCAGGAAATTGGACATGAAGCTGAGTTCGGATCGGTCAATGCCCTGTGGGTGGCGGAGAGGGCCCAGGGGCTGAGTGGCCGGGTCCTGCTCCGACTTCTTGTGTTCTTTAGATTTGAGGTTAGGATCAGATCAGCCATGATCTTATTGAATGGCGGAGCAGGCTCGAGGGGCCAATTGGCCTACTCCTGCTCCTATTTCTTATGTTCTTACAGTGCTGTTAGGAAGGGAGTTCCAGGATTTTGACCCAGCCACGATGAAGGAACGGCGATATATTTCCAAGTCAGGATGGTGTGTGACTTGGAGGGGAACGTGCAGGTGGTGTTGTTCCCATGTGCCTGCTCCCCTTGTCCTTCTAGGTGGTTGAGGTCGCGGGTTTGGGAGGTGCTGTTGCTGATGCCTTGGCGAGTTGCTGCAGTGCATCCTGTGGATGGTACACACTGCAGTCACGGTGCGCCAGTGGTGAAGGGAGTGAATGTTTAGGGTGGTGGATGGGGTGCCAATCAAGCAAGCTGCTTTGTCCTGGATGGTGTCGAGCTTCTTGAGTGTTGTTGGAGCTGCACTCATCCAGGCAAGTGGAGAGTATTCCATCATACTCCTGACTTGTGCCTTGTAGATGGTGGAAAGGCTATAGGGAGTCAAGAGGTGAGTCACTCGCTGCAGAATACCCAGCCTCTCACCTGCTCTTGTAGCCACAGTATTTATATGGCTGGTCCAGTTAAGTTTCTGGTCAATGGTGACCCCCAGGATGTTGATGGTGGGAGATTCGGTGATGGTAATGCTGTCGAATGTCAAGGGGAGGTGTTTAGACTCTCTCTTGTTGGAGATGGTCACTGCCTGGCACTTGTCTGGCGCGAATGTTACTTGCCACTTATCAGCCCAAGCCTGGATGTCGTCCAGGTCTTGCTGCATGCAGGCTCGGACTGCTTCATTATCTGAGGGGTTGCAAATGGAACTGAACACTGTGCAATCGTCAGCGAACATCCCCATTTCTGACCTTATGATGGAGGGAAGGTCATGGATGAAGCAGCTGAAGATGGTTGGGCCTAGGACACTACCCTGAGGAACTCCTGCAGCAATGTCCTGGGGCTGAGATGATTGGCCTCCAACAACCACTACCATCTTCCTTTGTGCTAGGTATGACTCCAGCCACTGGTGAGTTTTCCCCTGATTCCCATTGATTTCAATTTTACTAGGGCTCCTTGGTGCCACACTCGGTCAAATGCTGCCTTGATGTCAAGGGCAGTAACTCTCCCCTCACCTCTGGAATTCAGCTCTTTTGTCCATGTTTGGACCAAGGCTGTAATGAGGTCTGGAGCCGAGTGGTCCTGGCGGAACCCAAACTGAGCATCGGTGAGCAGGTTATTGGTGAGTAAGTGCCGCTTGATAGCACTGTCGATGACACCTTCCGTCACTCGCTACCACAAGGAGGAGTTGAGATGGATAGATTTTTGGACTCTGAGGGAATCAAGGCCTGAGGAGATCGGGCAGAAAAGTGGAGTTGAGGTGGAAGATCAGCCATGATCTGATTGAATGGTGAAGCAGACTCGAGTGGCCGTATGGCCTACTCCTGCTCCTATTTCTTGTGTTCTTATGTTGAGGCAAATAGCATACATGCATTTAAGGAGAAGCTGGATAGTACATGAGGGAGAAAAGAATAGAAGGATTGGACCATTTTGCCAAATGGCCTGTTTCTGTATTCATCGTGAAAATCAAGATCAAGTGAGCTTTTGCCCTTCTGTTCCACGGGAGGTTTCTGTGCTGGAGACTTAATGTAACTCTACACCAGCCCATCAATCACTCCCAGGGCAGATACCGCAGGGCTTAGATACAGAGTAAAGCTCCCTCTACACCAGCCCATCAATCACTCCCAGGGCAGATACCGCAGGGCTTAGATACAGAGTAAAGCTCCCTCTACACTGTCCCATCAAACACTCCCAGGGCAGGTACAGGGTTAGATACAGAGTAAAGATCCCTCTACACTGTCCCATCAAACACTCCCAGGGCAGGTACAGGGTTAGATACAGAGTAAAGATCCCTCTACACCCAACTAACAGTGTGTTTTCTCTGACTATTATTGCCAATACAGTCCTGAATTGGGAACACATTTTCTGTATTCCCAGGCCTGTTACAAATGGGATTGAGGGAGTCGGGAGCGGTGAGCAGAGATCAGGGAAGGAGGGAGCCAGGAGCCTGGAGTTGGGATCTGGGATCTGGGATCCTGTTCCACAGACGCAAGGGACTGGCCACCAGATTATTGCTGATAAAATGGCAACAATTGGAGGACTGGGCGATTGGGATTTTAAAATAATGAGAATGTGGAGTCTGGAGGGAAAAGCAGAGACAGAGCGGTGTGTTGCTTAGTGAGAGGCCGCTTTAAGGATCAGGGAGGGAGGGACCGGGCGGTGAGAGGCCGCTTTAAGGATCAGGGAGGGAGGGACCGGGCAGTGAGAGGCCGCTTTAAGGATCAGGGAGGGAGGGACCGGGCGGTGAGAGGCCGCTTTAAGGATCAGGGAGGGAGGGACCGGGCGGTGAGAGGCCGCTTTAAGGATCAGGGAGGGAGGGACCGGGCGGTGAGAGGCCGCTTTAAGGATCAGGGAGGGAGGGACCGGGCGGTGAGAGGCCGCTTTAAGGATCAGGGAGGGAGGGACCGGGCGGTGAGAGGCCGCTTTAAGGAGCCGGGAGGGAGGGACCGGGCGGTGAGAGGCCGCTTTAAGGAGCCGGGAGGGAGGGACCGGGCGGTGAGAGGCCGCTTTAAGGAGCCGGGAGGGAGGGACCGGGCGGTGAGAGGCCGCTTTAAGGAGCTGTCCCCGGGTCTCGGTGCTGAATTGCTCGGGGTTTAATCAACTCTCCAGCCCCGGAAGGAGAATCTCGGAGCCGGAGCTCGGAACCCGCAGATTCGAGACTCAGAGTGAACCGGAATCAGAGAGGCGGCGGAGGGAGGAGGAGGAGGAGGGTCCGAGGCGGAGGGAGGAGGAGGAGGAGGGTCCGAGGAGGAGGAGGGTCCGAGGCGGAGGGAGGAGGAGGAGGAGGGTCCGAGGCGGAGGGAGGAGGAGGAGGGTCCGAGGCGGAGGGAGGAGGAGGAGGGTCCGAGGCGGAGGGAGGAGGAGGAGGAGGGTCCGAGGCGGAGGGAGGAGGAGGAGGAGGGTCCGAGGCGGAGGGAGGAGGAGGAGGGTCCGAGGAGGAGGAGGGTCCGAGGCGGAGGGAGGAGGAGGAGGAGGGTCCGAGGCGGAGGGAGGAGGAGGAGGGTCCGAGGAGGAGGAGGGTCCGAGGCGGAGGGAGGAGGAGGAGGGTCCGAGGAGGAGGAGGGTCCGAGGCGGAGGGAGGAGGAGGAGGAGGGTCCGAGGCGGAGGGAGGAGGAGGAGGGTCCGAGGCGGAGGGAGGAGGAGGAGGGTCCGAGGCGGAGGGAGGAGGAGGAGGGTCCGAGGCGGAGGGAGGAGGAGGAGGAGGGTCCGAGGCGGAGGGAGGAGGAGGAGGGTCCGAGGCGGAGGGAGGAGGAGGAGGAGGAGGAGGAGCGACCCCGGGCTCCACAACCGGGGGAGAAAATAACCAAATAAACACATCGAGCGGCTCGGAGACCGGACCCGGAGCGGACTCGGACTCGATCCCGGACCCGGACCCGGAGCGGACTCGGACTTGATCCCGGACCCGGACCCGGACCCGGAGCGGACTCGGACTCGATCCCGGACCCGGACCCGGACCCGGAGCGGACTCGGACTCGATCCCGGACCCGGACCCGGAGCGGACCCGGACTCGATCCCGGACCCGGAGCCGCTGCTTCCACCTTTCGATTTATCGATTTATTGATTTCAATTCACTGCAAAACGCGCGACTCTGAAACTGATCGAATGACGATGCGTTTATTCACCAACCGATTTATCGACACCGACCCGAGAGGAACAGCAGAAATCGACTTAAAATCGACTTAAAATCGGCTCCATATTTGTGATTCCCGAGACCCGGAGCGGACCCGGACCCGGACCCGGAGCGGACTCATTCCCGATCGGTTCTGTTCGGGGAAAGAAAGAAATTCAATAATAAATCGATCAATAAATCGGCTCATTTCGAGCTCCGGAGGCCCCGGGACTCTGACCCGGGCTGGGATCGGTCCAGGACCCGGACCCGGGCTGGGATCGGTCCAGGACCCTGACCCGGACCGGGCTGGGATCGGTCCAGGACCCTGACCCGGGCTGGGATCGGTCCGAGGACCCTGACCCGGGCTGGGATCGGTCCGAGGACCCTGACCCGGGCTGGGATCGGTCCGGGGACTCTGACCCGGGCTGGGATCGGTCCGGGGACTCTGACCCGGGCTGGGATCGGTCCAGGACCCGGACCCGGGCTGGGATCGGTCCAGGACCCTGACCCGGACCGGGCTGGGATCGGTCCAGGACCCTGACCCGGGCTGGGATCGGTCCGAGGACCCTGACCCGGGCTGGGATCGGTCCGAGGACCCTGACCCGGGCTGGGATCGGTCCGGGGACTCTGACCCGGGCTGGGATCGGTCCGGGGACTCTGACCCGGGCTGGGATCGGTCCAGGACCCGGACCCGGGCTGGGATCGGTCCAGGACCCTGACCCGGGCTGGGATCGGTCCGAGGACCCTGACCCGGGCTGGGATCGGTCCGAGGACTCTGACCCGGGCTGGGATCGGTCCGGGGACTCTGACCCGGGCTGGGATCGGTCCGGGGACTCTGACCCGGGCTGGGATCGGTCCGGGGACTCTGACCCGGGCTGGGATCGGTCCAGGACCCGGACCCGGGCTGGGATCGGTCCAGGACCCTGACCCGGACCGGGCTGGGATCGGTCCAGGACCCTGACCCGGGCTGGGATCGGTCCGAGGACCCTGACCCGGGCTGGGATCGGTCCGGGGACTCTGACCCGGGCTGGGATCGGTCCGGGGACTCTGACCCGGGCTGGGATCGGTCCAGGAGCCGGACCCGGGCTGGGATCGGTCCGGGGACTCTGACCCGGGCTGGGATCGGTCCAGGACCCTGACCCGGGCTGGGATCGGTCCAGGACTCTGACCCGGGCTGGGATCGGTCCAGGAGCCGGACCCGGGCTGGGATCGGTCCAGGACTCTGACCCGGGCTGGGATCGGTCCAGGACTCTGACCCGGGCTGGGATCGGTCCAGGAGCCGGACCCGGGCTGGGATCGGTCCAGGACCCTGACCCGGGCTGGGATCGGTCCAGGAGCCGGACCCGGGCTGGGATCGGTCCAGGAGCCGGACAGATGTTGCGCCAAGTCCGCCTCAAATGCCGCGGCCGCGTGTTGAATGAGCTGAAGCTTCTGTCACTCCGCCGACCTCCTCCTCCGGCTCCTCTGATGAACGATCAAATCACTCGGCCGATTAACCACGGGGTCCCGTCCAACAACACGCTGCCTCCGGCCGGCAAAGGGAGCGAGCCGCGGGCAGGCGGCGCCGCGGGGGAGGAGCGCTGCCCCCAGGACCATCAACACATCGGGGCTGAGCCGCCCACGGCCCTCGGCAGCCCCTCCGCCGAGGACTCTGACCGGAGGAAAGGCGAGGACAGGCTGTCTCTCAGCAGCAGCATCGCCAGCGGCTGTCGGTCCCCTCAGTGCCGGATCTGCTTCCAGGGACCTGAGCAGGTGAGTGACGGGCCGTTCCCCATCACCAACTCCCCTTGTGGGACCCGCTCTCCCCGCTCCCCAACTCCAAAGGGGAAGGAAGAAACGGGAGGGAGAGGATCAGCTGGGCCCGGTTACATGGCTTCACATCGAACTGGGATGATATTCGGAGTTGGCTTTGATGCTGTCGTTGGATTGTTGACTTGCGAACACTTTTTAAAAAATGGTCAAATCCTTGGTCTTGAGACAGGGCCCTTTTTACCCGCACCGGGAGAAGTGACAGCTCCTGGGGTACAATGCAGGATCCGCTCTCCCACCTCCCCTGGACAGCAGTGGTGAGGAGACACCATAGGTGAACCTGGTGTAAACACATTCACACACACACAGCTCCAACAGAAATGTTCACACACACACAGCTCCAACAACGCTCAAGAAGCTCGACACCATCCAGGACAAAGCAGCCCGCTTGATTGGCACCCCATCCACCACCTTAAACATTCACTCCCTTTACCACCGGCGCACTGTGGCTGCAGTGTGCACCATCCACAGGATGCACTGCAGCAACTCGCCAAGGCTTCTTCGACAGCACCTCCCAAACCCGCGACCTCTACCACCGAGAAGGACAAGAACAGCAGGCACATGGGAACAACACCACCTGCACGTTCCCCTCCCAGTCACACACCATCCCGACGAGGAAATATATCAACGTTCCTTCACCGTCGCTGGGTCAAAATCCTGGAACTCCCTTCCTAACAGCACTGTGGGAGAACCGTCACCACACAGACTGCAGCGGTTCAAGAAGGCGGCTCACCACCACCTTCTCAAGGGCAATTAGGGATGGGCAATAAATGCTGGCCTCGCCAGCGACGCCCACATCATAGAATCATAGAAGTTACAACATGGAAACAGGCCCTTCGGCCCAACATGTCCATGTCACCCAGTTTATACCACTAAGCTAGTCCCAATTGCCTGCACTTGGCCCATATCCCTCTATACCCATCTTACCCATGTAACTGTCCAAATGCTTTTTAAAAGACAAAATTGTACCCGCCTCTACTACTGCCTCTGGCAGCTCGTTCCAGACACTCACCACCCTTTGAGTGAAAAAATTGCCCCTCTGGACCCTTTTGTATCTCTCCCCTCTCACCTTTAATCTATGCCCCCTCGTTATAGACTCCCCTACCTTTGGGAAAAGATTTTGACTATCTACCTTATCTATGCCCCTCATTATTTTATAGACTTCGATAAGATCACCCCTAAACCTCCTACTCTCCAGGGAAAAAAGTCCCAGTCTATCTAACCTCTCCCTATAAGTCAAACCATCAAGTCCCGGTAGCATCCTAGTAAATCTTTTCTGCACTCTTTCTAGTTTAATAATATCCTTTCTATAATAGGGTGACTAGAACTGTACACAGTATTCCAAGTGTGGCCTCACCAATGCCCTGTACAACTTCAACAAGACATCCCAACTCCTGCATTCAATGTTCTGACCAATGAAACCAAGCATGCCGAATGCCTTCTTCACCACCCTATCCACCTGTGACTCCACTCTCAAGGAGCTATGAACCTGTACTCCTAGATCTCTTTGTTCTATAACTCTCCCCAATGCCCTACCATTAACGGAGTAGGTCCTGGCCCAATTCGATCTACCAAAATGCATCACCTCACATTTACCTAAATTAAACTCCATCTGCCATTAATCGGCCCACTAGATAACCTTCTTCACTGTCCACAATGCCACCAATCTTGGTGTCATCTGCAAACTTACGAACCATGCCTCCTAAATTCTCATCCAAATCATTAATATAAATAACAAATAACAGCGGACCCAGCACCGATCCCTGAGGCACACCGCTGGCCTCCAGTTTGAAAAACAACCATCTACAACCACCCTCTGTCTTCTGTCGTCAAGCCAATTTTGTATCCAATTGGCTACCTCACCTTGGATCCCGTGAGATTTAACCTTATGTAACAACCTACCATGCGGTACCTTGTCAAAGGCTTTGCTGAAGTCCATGTAGACCACGTCTACTGCACAGCCCTCATCTATCTTCTTGGTTACCCCTTCAAAAAACTCAATCAAATTCGTGAGACATGATTTTCCTCTCACAAAACCATGCTGACTGTTCCTAATCAGTCCCTGCATCTCCAAATGCCTGTAGATCCTGTCTCTCAGAATACCCTCTAACAACTTACCCACTACAGATGTCAGGCTCACCGGTCTGTAGTTCCCAGGCTTTTCCCTGCCGCCCTTCTTAAACAAAGGCACAACATTTGCGACCCTCCAATCTTCAGGCACCTCACCTGTAGCTGTCGATGATTCAAATATCTCTGCTAGGGGACCCGCAATTTCCTCCCTAACCTCCCATAAGGTCCTGGGATACATTTCATCAGGTCCCGGAGATTTATCTACCTTGATGCGCGTTAAGACTTCCAGCACCTACCTCTCTGTAATATGTACACTCCTCAAGACATCACTATTTATTTCCCCAAGTTCCCTAACATCCATGCCTTTCTCAACCGTAAATACCGATGTGAAATATTCATTCAGGATCTCACCCATCTCTTGTGGTTCCGCACATAGATGACCTTGTTGATCCTTAAGAGGCCCTACTCTCTTCCTAGTTACTCTTTTGCCCTTTATGTATTTGTAGAAGCTCTTTGGATTCTCCTTTGCCTTATCTGCCAAAGCAATCTCATGTCCCTTTTTTGCCCTCCTGATTTCTCTCTTAACTCTACTCCGGCAATCTCTATACTCTTCAAGGGATCCACTTGATCCCAGCTGTCTATGCATGTCATATGCCTCCTTTTTGACTAGGGCCTCAATCTCCCGAGTCATCCAAGGTTCCCTACTTCTACCAGCCTTGCCCTTCACTTTATAAGGAATGTGCTTACCCTGAACCCTGGTTAACACACTTTTGAAAGCCTCCCACTTACCAGACGTCCCTTTGCCTGCCAACAGACTCTCCCAACCAACTTCTGAAAGTTCCTGTCTAATACCATCAAAATTGGCCTTTCCCCAATTTAGAATTTTAACTTTTGGGCCAGACCTATCCTTCTCCATAGCTATCTTAAAACTAATGGAATTATGATCACTGGTCCCAAAGTGATCCCTCACTAACACTTCTGTCACCTGCCCTTCCTTATTTCCCAAGAGGAGGTCAAGTTTTGCCCCCTCTCTCGTCGGGCCATCCACATACTGAATGAGAAATTCCTCCTGAATACACTCAACAAATTTCTCTCCATCCAAGCCCCTAATGCTATGGCTGTCCCAGTCAATGTTGGGAAAGTTAAAGTCCCCTACTATTACCACCCTATTTTTCTTGCAGCTGTCTGTAATCTCCTTACATATTTGCTCCTCAATTTCCCGTTGACTATTTGGGGGTCTGTAGTACAATCCGATCAAAGTGATCTCTCCCTTCTTATTTTTCAGTTCCACCCATATGGACTCAGTGGGCGAACCCTCGGATATATCCCCTCTCACTACTGCCGTGATGTTCTCCCTAATCAAGAACGCAACTCCCCCTCCTCTCTTACCTCCTGCTCTATCTTTCCTATAGCATCTGTACCCTGGAACATTGAGCTGCCAGTCCTGCCCCTCCCTTAGCCATGTTTCAGTAATAGCTATAACATCCCAGTCCCATGTACCCATCCATGCCCTGAGTTCATCTGCCTTGCCCATCAGACTTCTGAGTTCATCTGCCTTGCCCATCAGACTTCTTGCATTGTAATAAATGCAGTTTAATCTAGACTTCCCTTGGTCTTTGCCCTGCTTTCCCAGACCATCTGTCCGGTCATGTTCTGTACACTCTCCCTTCCTGCCTTTTGTTTCTGTCACCACTTTATTTCCCACTGACTTCCTGCATCGGTTCCCATCCCCCTGCCACATTAGTTTAAACCCTCCCCAACAGCACTAGCAAACACTCCCCCTAGGACATTGATTCCAGTCCTGCCCAGATGCACACCGTCCAATTTGTACTGGTCCCATCTCCCCCAGAACCAATGGCCCAGGAATTTGAATCCCTCCCTCTTGCACCATCTCTCAAGCCACGTATTCATCTTAGCTATCCTGTCATTCCTACTCTGACTAGCCCGTGGCACTGGTAGCAATCCTGAGATTACTACCTTTGAGGTCCTACTCTTTAGTTTAACTCCTAACTCCCTAAATTCAGCTTGTAGGACCTCATCCTGTTTTTTACCTATATCGTTGGTGCCTATATGCACCACGACAACTGGCTGTTCACCCTCCCCCTCCAGAATGTCCTGCAGCCGCTCCGAGACATCCCTGACCCTTGCACCATGGAGGCAACATACCATCCTGGAGTCTCGGTTGCGTCCGCAGTTCCGCCTGTCTATTCCCCTTACAATCGAGTCCCCTATCACTATAGCTCTGCCACTCTTTTTCCTGCCCTCCTGTGCAGCAGAGCCAGCCACGGTGCCATGAACCTGGCCACTGCCACCTTCCCCTGGTGAGCCATCTCCCCCAACAGTATCCAAAACGGTATACCTGTTTTGAAGGGAGATGACCGCAGGGGACCCCTGCACTGCCTTCCTACTCTTCCTCTGTCTGTTGGTCACCCATTCACTATCTCCCTCAGTAATTTTTATCTGTGGTGTGACCAACTCACTGAACGTGCTATCCACGACTTTCTCAGCATCGCGGATGCTCCAAAGTGAGTCCATCCGCAGCTCCAGAGCCGTCAAGCGGTCAAACAGTAGCTGCAGCTGGACACATTTCCCGCAGGTGAAGGAACCAGGGACACAGGAAGGATCCCTGAATTCCCACATCCCACAAGAGGAACATGACACGGCCCTGGGATCTCCTGCCATGACTTAACCCTTAAGTTAGCTTAACAACAACTACAATGTCAAGAGAAAAAAAAAGGAAAGAAAAACTACATCCCTCTCCCACGAATGAATAAAAAAGTGTTCACACACACACCTCCAACAGAAGTGTTCACACTCACACACACACCTCGGAACATAGGAACAGGAGTAGGCCATTCAGCCCCTCGTGCCTGCTCCGCCATTTAATAAGATCATGGCTGATCTGTGATCTAACTCCATATACCTGCTTTTGGCCCATATCCCTTAATACCTTTGGTTGCCAAAAAGCTATCCATCTCAGATTTAAATTTAGCAATTGAGCTAGTATCAATTGCCGTTTGCGGAAGAGAGTTCCAAACTTCTACCACCCTTTGTGTGTAGAAATGTTTTCAAATCTCGCTCCTGAAAGGTCTGGCTCTAATTTTTAGACTGTGCCCCCTCCTCCCAAAATCCCCAACCAGCGGAAATAGTTTCTCTCTATCCACCCTATCCGTTCGAGTCCCCTATCACTATAGCTCTGCCACTCTTTTTCCTGCCCTCCTGTGCAGCAGAGCCAGCCACGGTGCCATGAACCTGGCCACTGCCACCTTCCCCTGGTGAGCCATCTCCCCCAACAGTATCCAAAACGGTATACCTGTTTAAGAGGGGGATGGACACAGGGGACCCCTGCACTACCTGCCTGCACCTCTTACTCTGCCTGGTGGTCACCCATTCACTTCCTGCCTGTATACCCTTTACCTGCGGTGTGACCAACTCGCTAAACGTGCTATCCACGAGTTTCTCTGCATCGCGGATGCTCCACAGTGAGTCCACCCGCAGCTCCAGCTCCGAGATACGATCGGTCAGTAGCTGCAGGTGGACACACTTCCCGCACACATGGTCGGCAGGGACACTGGTAGTGTCCATGACTTCCCACATCTTGCAGGAGGGGCATATCACGGGTGCGAGGTCTGCTGCCATGACTTGCCTTAGCTTAGTTACCCCTTTTAAATTACGTTGAAATTAGAAAATGTTAACTATACTAGGGACCTAGGTTCACTAAAAAAAACACGACCTGCTATAAAACCTGCAGACCTTAAGTTTAGTTAATTATTTAATTATAAATGTGGTTATGTTACCTGGTTTTATTGTAACTTAGCCCATAGTTCTAAGAAAAAGAAATACTCACCACCAACCACCCACCTGCTTTACCTGTGACGTCACTCTTTGATTTTTTTTTTTATCAGAACCCGGTTGGTCCGCTCTCTCGCTCTGCGCTGTTTTTATCCCCACTCCGCTCTCGCTGTTTCCCACCGCTCTGGTCCGCTCTCTCTCTGCGCTGTTTTTATCCCCACTCCGCTCTCGCTGTTTCCCACCGCTCTGGTCCGCTCTCTCTCTGCGCTGTTTTTATCCCCACTCCGCTCTCGCTGTTTCCCACCGCTCTGGTCCGCTCTCTCTCTGCGCTGTTTTTATCCCCACTCCGCTCTCGCTGTTTCCCACCGCTCTGGTCCGCTCTCTCTCTGCGCTGTTTTTATCCCCACTCCGCTCTCGCTGTTTCCCACCGCTCTGGTCCGCTCTCTCGCTCTGCGCTGTTTTTATCCCCACTCCGCTCTCACTGTTTCCCACCGCTCTGGTCCGCTCTCTCTCTGCGCTGTTTTTATCCCCGCTCCGCTCTCACTGTTTCCCACCGCTCTGGTCCGCTCTCTCTCCGATTATAGTTAGGGCATCCGCAATGTGCTCACCTACTTCCTTTAAAACCCTGGGATGGAAACCATCTGGTCCTGGGGATTTGTCACTCTTTAGTGCTATTATTTTCTTCATTACTGTTGTTTTACTTATGTTAATTTTATCGAGTCCCTGTCCCTGATTCAATATTAGTTTTCTTGGGATTTCCGGCATGCTATCCTCTTTCTCTACTGTAAATACTGACGCAAAATAATTGTTCAACATGTCCGCCATTTCCCCATTGTCAATGACAATATCCCCACTTTCAGTTTTTAAGGGGCCAACACTGCTCCTGACCACCCTCTTTTTCCGAATGTAACTATAAAAGTTCTTCGTATTGGTTTTGATATCCCTTGCAAGTTTCTTTTCATACTCTCTTTTTGTAGCTCTTACTGTCTGTTTTGTGACCCTTTGTTGATCTTTGTATCTTTCCCATTCGCCAGGATCTGTGCCATTTTTTTGCCTTTTTGTATGCCCTTTCCTTTTGTCTTATACTGTCCCTTACCTCTAGTTGTCCAGGGCTGTTTTTTTTGGCAAGTAGAGTTCTTGCCCCTCAGGGGTATAAACCGGTTCTGTATCACGTTAAATGTTTCTTTAAACATTTCCCACTGATCATCAGTCCTTTTACCCATTAACAGATTTGCCCAGTTTACTGTGGACAGTCTCTGTCTCATCCCATTGAAGTCGGCTTTGCCCAAGTCTAGAATCTAAGCAGCTGATTCACTTTTTTCCCTTTCAAACACTACATTGAACTCGATCATGTTATGATCACTATTGGATAGATGTTCACACACAGTTAAGCTGTTAACTAAATCTGGTTCATTACTCATTACTAAATCTAGTATGGCTTGCCCCCTTGTTGCCTCTAGGACATTCCGCTGTAGAAAACTATCCTGGACACACTCAAGAAATTTACTACCTTTCTGACAGTTGTTAGTCTGCTTTTCCCAATCTATGTGAAGGTTAAAGTCCCCCATTAAGACCACTATGACTTTCTTACATGCTTGTCTAATCTCTGCATTTATACAATCTGGCACTTCAGAGCTGCTGCCAGGGGTCCTATACACAACTCCCACGATAGTCTTAGATTCTTTCCTATTTCTCAATTCAACCCATAAGGTCTCTGTTGGCTGCTTATCTCTCGTTATATCATCCTTTATTATTGAAGTGATTTCATCTCTAATCATTAAGGCTGCTCCTCCCCCTCTTCCATTTTCCCTGACTCTCCTGTAGACCTTATATTTAGTTCCCAATCCTGACCATCCTGCAGCCAAGTCTCAGTAATAGCTATCGTGTCATACCCTCCAATTTGAATTTGAACCTGTAGTTCATTTAATTTATTCCTTATACTTCGTGCATTTGTATGTAGAACTCTTAGTTGGGCCACACATCCTAGCCTGACCTTCTCGTTTTCACTTTACCTGTAGTGTCTGAAGTACACTTTCTTTCTGCTGCTCTACGCTTTTCCCTTTCACTTGTTCTTGAACAACTGTTTGTACTATTTGTATTGTAGATTTCCCCTGGGTCTTCCCCTCTCTTGCTGCTCTCAACTTTACTCCCTTCTGTCTCCCCGCTCAGGTTCCCATTCCCCTGCCACTCTAGTTTAAACCTTCCCCAACAGCACTAGCAAACACCCCCGCGAGGACATTGGTCCCGGTCCTGCTCGGGTGTAACCCGTCACGCTTGTACAGGTCCCACCTTCCCCAGAACCGGTCCCAATGTCCCAGGAATCTAAATCCCTCCCTCCTACACCATCCCTGCAGCCACGCATTCATCCTGTCTATTCTCCTGTTCCTATACTCACGAGCACGTAGCACCGGTAGTAATCCTGAGATCACTACTTTTGAAGTCCTGCTTTTTAATTTATCTCCTAACTCCTTAAATTCACCTTGCAGGACCTCATCCCTTTTTTTACCTATGTCGTTGGTACCAATATGGACCACGACTACTGACTGTTCACACTCCCCCTCCAGAATGTCCTGTAGCCGCTCCGCAACATCCTTGACCCTAGCACCAAGAAGGCAACATACCATTCTGGAGTCACATTTGTGGCCACAGAAACACCTATCTGTTCCCCTTACAATTGAATCCCCTATCACTATAGCCCTGCCACTCATCTTCCTCCCCTCCTGTGCACCAGAGCCCCCAATGGTGCCACGAACTTGGCTCTTGCTGCTTTCCCCTGATAAGCCATCTCGCTCAACACTCTCCAAAGCGGTATATCTGTTTGAGAGGGAGATGGCCCCAGGGGACCCCTGCTCTACCTGCCGAGTTCTTTTACCTTACAGCAGTGTTCACACTCACAGCTCCAACAGCAGTGTTCTCACACAAAGGAACATAGGAACAGGAGTAGGCCATTCAGTCCCTTGTGCCTGCTCCGCCATTTGATAAGATCATGGCTGATCTGTGATCTAACTCCATATACCCGCCTTTGGCCCATATCCCGTAATACCTGTGGTTGCCAAAAAGCTATCTATCTCAGATTTAAATTTAGCAATTGAGCTAGTATCAATTGCCATTTGCGGAAGAGAGTTCCAAACTTCTACAACCCTTTGTGTGTAGAAATGTTTTCTAATCTCACTCCTGAAAGGTCTGGCTCTAATTTTTAGACTGTGCCCCCTACTCCTAGAATCCCCAACTAGCGGAAATAGTTTCTCTCTATCCACCCTATCCATTCCCCTTAATATCTTATAAACTTCGATCAGATCACCCCTTAACCTTCGAAACTCTAGAGAATACAACCCTAATTTGTGTAATCTCTCCTCGTAACTTAACGCTTGAAGTCTGGGTATCATTCTAGTAAACCTACGCTGCACTCCCTCCAAGGCCAATATGTCCTTCCGAAGGTGCGGTGCCCAGAACTGCTCACAGTACTCCAGGTGCGGTCTAACCAGGGTTTTGTATAGCTGCAGCATAACTTCTGCCCCTTGTACTCTAGTCCTCTCGATATAAAGGCCAGTAGTCCATTAGCCTTATTGATTATTTTCTGCACCTGTTCATGACACTTCAATGATCTATGTACCTGAACCCCTAAGTCCCTTTGGACATCCACAGTTTTTAACTTTTTACCATTTAGAAAGTACCCTGTTCTATCCTTTTTTGATCCAAAGTGGATGACCTCACAATTGTCTACATTGAATTCCATTTGCCACCGTTTTGCCCATTCACCTAATCTATCGATATCGCTTTGTAATTTTATGTTTTCATCTACACTGCTTTTTTTTTATTCGTTCACGGGATGTGGGCGTCGCTGGCAAGGCCGGCATTTATTGCCCATCCCTAATTGCCCTCGAGAAGGTGGTGGTGAGCCGCCTTCTTGAACCGCTGCAGTCCGTGTGGTGACGGTTCTCCCACAGTGCTGTTAGGAAGGGAGTTCCAGGATTTTGACCCAGCGACGATGAAGGAACGGCGATATATTTCCAAGTCGGGATGGTGTGTGACTTGGAGGGGAACGTGCAGGTGGTGTTGTTCCCATGCGCCTGCTGCCCTTGTCCTTCTAGGTGGTAGAGGTCGCGGGTTTGGGAGGTGCTGTCGAAGAAGCCTTGGCGAGTTGCTGCAGTGCATCCTGTGGATGGTGCACACTGCAGCCACAGTGCGCCGGTGGTGAAGGGGGTGAATGGAGTTAGGTCACAGATCAGGCATGATCTCACTGAATGGTGGAACAGGCTTGAGGGGCTAAATGGCCTCCTCCTGTTCCTATGTTCCTCTAATAAAGTTTCATTACTCTACAGGGAGTGGGCTGGCTAGCTGACAGGCAACAGCAAGGGCACTGGTGGCGTGGCAGTGGCAGGTCAGGAATGCTGTCATCCTGAGAGACGACAGCAGGTTCATGTTCCATGGAGCCACTGCCACTTGCTGCCTCCTGTAATACGGCATCTTCTGCTGCAAGAAGCGGTGCATGTGTCAGAGAGTGCCCTGCAAGATGTTTGGTTGAATAGCTGCCAGTGTGTGTGACCTGTGAGTTGTAGGTGTGCGGCTTGCAACAGTGGTAATGTATGAGGATGAGAGGAAGCATCTGATTGGAAGAGTTAAGTACTGATTGAAAGAGTTTGTTGGCAGGTGGTGAGGGGAGTGTCAAGCTGAGCAACCTTTGTTCAATGTTTTGAAGGAACTCAACAGTTTGTAAACATAAGGACGAGACCTGCATCTGTGTTTTACATGTGCAAATTCTGATCTCCGTTCAGACACCGTTCAGACCCGTATCTTATATTTTGAAAATATAACAGTCCCGCAAACTTTGAACAGTTAAGTTATTACTCATTAAAAATTCCAGAGTTCCCATCATCACGGAGCAGCAGTCTGAGGTTTAGTGGCCGGCCTGCCCTGAGGCCACTGCTCAGGTGCTCCCTGTGGGGAAGTGGTCTAAAAACGGTCCTGAGGTTTATTTGTTACTATTTATTCTGGGGATGTGGGCGTCGCTGGCGAGGCCGGCCTTTATTGCCTATCCCTAGTTGCCCCTTGAGAAGGTGGTGGTGAGCTTTTCTTCAACCGCTGAACCACTGAATGGCTTGCTAGGTTACTTCAGAGACCATAAGAGTCAATCACATAGTGTGAAACTGGAGTCACGTGCAGGCCAGAGCGGGTAGGGGTGGAAAATTCCCTTCCCTGAGGGGCACTAGTACGCCAGTTGGCTTTTTACCACATTCCGGTAGTTTTCCTGGTCAGTTTTATTCTGGTGCCAGCCCACAAATGACCAGATTTATTGAATTCCACCTCAAGCTCTGGAATCCCCCAGCTGGAGTATTGTGTTCAATTCTGGGCACCACACTTTGGTAAGGATGTCAAGGTTTCAGAGAGGGTGCAAAGGAGATTTACTAGAATGGTTCCAGGGATGAGGGACGTGGAATCATAGAAAATCATCGAAAATTTATGGCACAGAAGGAGGCCATTCTGCCCATTGTGTCCGCACCGGCTGAGAAACGAGCCCCCCAGCCTAATCCCACTTTCCCGCATTTGGTCCGTAGCCCTGCAGGTCACGGCTCTTCAGGTGCACATCCAGGTATTTTTTAAATGAGTTGAGGGTTTCTGCCTCTACCACCCTCTCAGGCAGTGAGTTCCAGACCCCACCACCCTCTGGGTGAACAAACCTTTCCTAATTTCTGCTCTAATCCTTCTACCAACCACTTTAAATCTATGCCCCCTGGTCACTGACCCTACCGCTAAGGGAAATAGGTCCTCCCTATCCACTCTATCTAGGCCCCTCATAATTTTATACACCTCAATCAAATCACCCCTCAGCTTCCTCTGTTCCAAGGAAAACAACACCAGCCTATCCAATCTTTCCTCATAGCTAAAATTCTCCAGTCCTGGCAACATCCTCGTAAATCTCCTCTGTACCCTCTCTAGTGCAATCACATCTTTCCTGTAATGTGGTGACCAGAACTGTACACAGTACTCAAGCTGTGGCCTAACTCGTGTTTTATATAGTTCCAGCATAACCTCCCTGCTCTTATATTCTATGCCTCGGCTAATAAAAGAAAGTATCCCATATGCCTTCTTAACCATCTTATCTACCTGTCCTGCTACCTTCAGGGATCTGTGGACATGCACTCCAAGGTCCCTCACTTCCTCTACACCTCTCAGTATCCTCCCATTTATTGTGTATTCCCTTGCCTTGTTTGCCCTCCCCAAATGTATTACCTCACACTTCTCTGGATTGAATTCCATTTGCCACTTTTCTGCCCATCTGACCAGTCCATTGATATCTTCCTGCAGTCTACAGCTTTCCTCCTCACTATCAACCACACGACCTATCTTTGTGTAATCCGCAAATTTCTTAATCATGCCCCCTACGTTTAAGTCCAAATCGTTAATGTATACCACAAAAAGCAAAGGACCCAGTACTGAGTCTTGTGGAACCCCACTGGAAACAGCCTTCCAGTCGCAAAAACACCCGTCGACCATTACCCTTTGCTTCCTGCCACTGAGCCAATTTTGGATCCAATTTACCACATTCCCTTGGATCCCATGGGCCTTTACTTTTGTGACCAGTCTGCCATGTGGGATCTTGTCAAAAGCCTTGGATAAAATCCATGTAGACTACATCAATTACACTACCCTCATCGAACCTCCAAGACACCTACTCGAAAAATTCAATCAAGTTAGTCAGACACGACCTCCCCTTAACAAATCTGTGCTGACTGTCCTTGATCAGTCCGTGCCTTTCCAAGTGACAGTTTATCAAGTCCCTCAGAATTGATTCCAATAATTTGCCCACCGAGGTTAGACTGACTGGCCTGTAATTACTCGGTCTATCCTTCGCTCCCCTTTTAAACAACTGTACAACATTAGCTCCTCTGGCACTACGCCCGTATCCAGTGAAGTTTGGAAAATGACGGTCAGAGCCTCCGTTATTTCCTCTCTTGCTTCTTTTAACAACCTGGGATACATTTCATCCGGTCCTGGTGATTTATCCACTTTCAAAGATGCTAATCCCCTTAATACTTCCTCTCTCACTGTGTTCATCCCATCCAATATTTCACACTCCTCCTCCTTAACTACAATCTCTGCATCATCCCTCTCCTTTGTGAAGACAGATGCAAAATATTCATTAAGAACCATGCCCACATCTTCCGCCTTCACACATAGTTTACCTTTTTGGTCTATAATAGGCCCTATTCTTTCCTTAGTTCAGTTATGTGGAGAGACTGGAGAAGCTGGGATTGTTCTCCTTAGAACAGAGAAGGTTAAGGGGAGATTTGATAAAGTTGTTCAAAATCATGAATGGTTTTGATAGAGTAAATAAGGAGAAACTGTTTCCAGTGGCAGAAGGGTCGGTAACCAGATTATGAAAATAAATTAGCAAAAAATATAAAAACAGATAGCAAGAGTTTCTACAGTTATATAAAAAGAAAAAGGGTGGCTGAGGCAAACTTAGGTCCCTCAGAGGATGAGACCGGTAAATTAATGGTGGGAAACATGGAGATGGCAAAAATGCTGAACAAATATTTTGTTTCAGTCTTTACGGTAGAGGACACTAAGAATATCCCAACACTGGACAAACAGGGGGCTCTAGGGGGGAGGAGCTAAATACGATTAAAATCACTAAGGAATTGGTACTCAGTAAATTAATGGGACTCAAGGCGGATAAATCCCCTGGACCTGATGGCTTACATCCTAGGGTCTTGAGGGATTGTGGATGCTTTGGTAATAATTTTCCAAAATTCTCTGGACTCAGCAAAGGTCCCGGCAGATTGGAAAACTGCTAATGTAACACCCTTATTTTAAAAGGGTAGTAGGCAGAAGGCTGGAAATTATAGACCAGTTAGCCTAACATCTGTGGTGGATAAAGTTTTGGAGTCTATTATTAAGGAGACAGTAGCGGAACATTTGGATAAACATAATTTAATAGGACAAAGTCAGCATGGCTTTATGAAGGAGAAGTCATGTCTGACAAATTTGCTTGAGTTCTTTGAGGACATAACGTACAGGGTGGATAAAGGGGAACCAGTGGACGTCGTGTATTTAGACTTCCAGAAGGCATTCGACAAGGAGCCACATAAAAGATTATTGCTCAAGATAAAGAATCACTGGATTGGGGGTAATATTCTGGCATGGGTGGAGGATTGGTTATCTAACAGGAAGCAGAGAGTTGGGAGAAATGGTTCATTCTCGGATTGCCATTGGTGTTCCGCAGGGGTCGGTGCTGGGTCCCCAACTCTTTACAATCTATATTAACGAGGAGGAGGGGACCGAGTGTAACATATCAAAGTTTGCAGATGATACAAAGGTGGGAGGGAAAGTAGAGAGTGAGGAGGACATAAAAAACCTACAAGGGGATATAGACAGGCTGGGTGAGTGGGCGGAGATTTGGCAGATGCAATACAATATTGGAAAATGTGAGGTTATGTACTTTGGCAGGAAAAATCAGAGAGCAAGTTATTATCTTAATGGCGAGAGACTGGAAAGTACTGCAGTGCAAAGGGATCTGGGGGTCCTAGTGCAAGAAAATCAAAAAGTTAGCATGCAGGTGCAGCAGGTGATCAAGAAGGCCAATGGAATGTTGGCTTTTATTGCTAGGGGGATAGAATATAAAAACAGGGAGGTATTGCTGCAGGTATATAAGGTATTGGTGAGACCACACCTGGAATACTGCATACAGTTTTGGTGTCCATACTTAAGAAAAGACATACTTGCTCTCGAGGCAGTACAAAGAAGGTTCACTCGGTTAATCCCGGGGATGAGGGGGTGGACATATGAGGAGAGGTTGAGTAGATTGGGACTCTACTCATTGGAGTTCAGAAGAATGAGAGGCGATCTTATTGAAACATATAAGATTGTGAAGGGTCTTGATCGGGTGGATGCAGTAAGGATGTTCCCAAGGATGGGTGAAACTAGAACTAGGGGGCATAATCTTAGAATAAGGGGCTGCTCTTTCAAAACTGAGATGAGGAGAAACTTCTTCAGTCAGAGGGTGGTAGGTCTGTGGAATTTGCTGCCCCAGGAAGCTGTGGAAGCTACATCATTAAATAAATTTAAAACAGAAATAGACAGTTTCCTAGAAGTAAAGGGAATTAGGGGTTACGGGGAGCGGGCAGGAAATTGGACATGAATTTAGATTTGAGGTTAGGATCAGATCAGCCATGATCTTATTGAATGGCGAAGCAGGCTCGAGGGGCCGATTGGCCTACTCCTGCTCCTATTTCTTATGTTCTTATTAACCAGAGGACGCAGATTTAAGGTGATCGGCAAAAGAGCCAGAGGGGAGATGAGGAAACATTGTTTTTACACAGTGAGTTGTGATGATCTGGAATTCACTGCCTGAAAGGGCAGTGGAAGCAGATTCAATAGTAATTTTCAAAAGGGAATTGGATAAATACTCAAAAGGAAAAATTTACAGGGCTATGGGGAAAGAGGAGGGAAATGGGACTAATTGGGTAGCTCTTTCAAAGAGCTGGCACAGGCACAATGGGCTGATTGGCCTCCTCCTGTGCTGTACTTACTATGATATTATGGTCATCGTGCTTCACTATATCGCAGCACAGATTAACTTCACCACTGACTTCCACCACTTCCTGCAGCCACAGTGCACCTTCCCTTTAAGAGTGATGTGGAGATGCCGGTGATGGACTGGGGTTGACAATTGTAAACAATTTTACAACACCAAGTTATAGTCCAGCAATTTTATTTTAAATTCACAAGCTTTCAGAGGCTTCCCCCTTCCTCAGGTTTTAAGAGTTGCAGGCTGCTTTTAATTGGTGCTCGCCACTCACATATCTGGGCCCCCTACTGGTGAGCAGCCACTCAACAGCACAGGTCGAGCAGACTGCACGCAGCAATCATACAAATCACCCATGCTGCCTGCATTTAAACGACTGGGCGCAGGTTAATCGCGTACTGCAATCCCTGTGCAAATTTAACCCCCTCTGTCCCTTCCTGACACATTTCTTGTTTTTACCCAAATCGCTACTCTGCTCTACAGCCTTGACTTTTGTCTTTGGACTTATAAATTTACCCTTATCTGAACCCTTCCCCCCTCTTATTAGTTTAAAGCCCCATCTACCGCCCTAGTTATTCGATTCGCCAGCACACTGGTCCCAGCCCAGTTTAAGTGGAGCCCGTCCCAACGGAACAGCATTTCCCCAGTCCTGGTGTCAGTGCCCCATGAATTGAAACCCCTGTCTCCCACACCACTCTTTCAGCTGTGTGTTTAACCATCTGGTCTGTTTGTTCCTAAGCCAATTTGCACATGGCTCAGGTAGTAATCCAGAGATTATTAGCTTTGAGATTCTGCTTTTTAATTTGAACCCTAGCTCCTCAAACTCTCTCAGCAGAACCTCATTCTTAGTTCTACCTATGTTGTTGGTTCCTATCCTTTATTACACCTTTTAGTGATCACCCTGTGTTGTATCTCCACATTCTCCACTGCTCTCCTGTTAGTCACACCTCCGTTGTGTCTCTTGTGGTTGTTTAGGGAGAGTTGCTGAGTCCATGTCGCTGTGATGGTTCCGTTCGCTGTACACACCAACCTTGCTTGATAAAGTGGATTGGGGAGCGGGGGTCTTGGAGCTGTGAGCTGTGTTACTACAAATACCACGTCATCGCTATCAGTGCAAAGAACCCCCTCCAGGTACGACCTCTTCTACTTTTGTTTCACTCTGCGTTTCTCTTCCCTTCCCTCCTGAAGGCACTGACTCTTTCAGACCAGGATCAGTTGCTCTCTGGTGCCTCACCAAAGGTGCCATTCCTCATAGGTCAGCCTAGACCATGGGCATCATTTCAACATGGTGACGGGAACTCAGCGAAGGGCTGAATAGTCATGTGGGAAACCCAGAAAAAATTTCTGTGCATCAGTTCAAGCGATCGCGGTTCAATTGAAGGCCCTTAATGTAACTTCCGGGTTTGGCGTCTCCAAGCTGCGCAGCGGGTGGACTGCGCACCCCAATGACACGTTGGGAACTGGAGTCTTTAAAGGGCCATTGCAAGCATGGATTTTGAAGGAGAAAGGAGGAATGTGAAGAGATGCAGCGTCACAGGTGTACAGCAGCACCCGACCTTAACGTCTCTTCTCTTGCCACTGCCTGGTGTGAGGAGCAGGAGGGACATACTATACCCAGCTGACCAGAGGAAACGCCCTGCCTCTGCCACCAAGAAGGCGTGGTTGGAGGTGGCAGAGGAGCTGAGCAGCAGGAGCACAGTGGCAAGGTCGTGGGTACAGTGCAGGAAGCGTTTTAATGACCTAACCAGGTCAGGAAAAGTGAGTACAGTTACTGATTCACCCACATCCTGTGGTGTACATTACCCCCCCTCTCACTCTGTCTTGCCAAGCCTACTCCATCACATCACTCCTCACACCCACTTAAGTCTCATCATCAACTTTCCTTCACTTTCTGTGCACTTCCTCACCTCCCCATTTGTGAACCCACCACTCCCACTCACCCCAATCCGGATGCAATGTGATGAATCTGTCTGATACTCACCCTCTGATGTATCTCTTTCATTGTCAGCCTGACCGAGAGCAATGCATCCATTGGGTGACCCCATCACCCTCACTCACTCACATGTCTGTTCTTTCTCCCCTTGTAGGAGAAGAGAGTGCAAAATGCATGGGAGAGGAGTCGGACAGATGTGGAGGAGGAGGTGTTGGATCTGAGCCAGACGGTGCAATGCCTGGCCATCGGAGATGGGGAGACTGGCAACCCGCCAGCAGCTGGTGACAGAACTTTAAGATCCCTCACACACATTGTGAATTGATGTTATCAATGATTGACCTGTTGCACACCTCAGTACGCTCATCACAAACTAACTTCTGCGATGATTATTTAATATTGCTTTATGCTCTCTTCCAGGTCCTTCAAGGATTGATGAAGAGGCAGGTGCCATGGAAGAGAGCTCCATGCCTCGGAGGATGCAGCGTCACATTATATCCAGCCAGGCACCAGCACAGATACTCACACTTTGGTGGGTCCTGTTGGGCAGATAGTTGGGTTTTCACTTGGTGATTCACCATTCACAAGTATGCACGAGCAGACACTGGTGACAGGGGCAGCTGTGGAGAATCCATGTCAGTGGGCGCACTCCTCTCCAAGCTCTGCTCAACTGGACACAGATGCTGAACCCTGGGGGCCATCGTTGAGAATGAGAATGATCAAGGGACAACTGCACCTTTGTGAGGTACTGGAAAACATGTCACGCTCTCTCTCCACGATAGCGGATTGGACGGAGGAGTCCAACCTCCAGTGTTGGTGGATTGGTGGCGCAGGTAAGTGTGGGAATGTCTGTGATGGAGGGAATGGCCGCCTCCATTGAGCTTCAAGCACAGCTCACTAATGAGTCCATGCAGGCCCTGACAACGGCCGTGCAGACTCTGGATGCCAACATGTCTGCTGCCTTAAACAGGCAGACAGATAATTTAGCCGTGGCCTTAGAACATGTTATCGATGTGCTCCAAGCTGTTGTCCAGCAGAGTGATGGGAGTGATGTGACCCTGGCCCAGGAGAGGGATGATGGCGAAAGGGAACATGGAAGTGGAGACTCCACTCAAAGCGCTCCCATCTCTCACCCGTTGCCCCCCTCTCAACCAGTACCCACAATGCTGCCTCCTTTCCCAATGGTCGAGTCTGCCCCTGCACAGGTGTAGGTGGAGCAGTCTTTGGCGGGGCCCGACGGGCTCCAGAGGGCACAGGCCGAAAGCATCTCAGCAGTCAGGGCAGGGACCTGAGCAGCCTGCCACTATCTCTGCTGAAGCTACAGGGATGCATCACGTAGAAGTGGGAGGAAGAGGAAGGCTAAGCTTTTGTAATCACTAATGGTTTGCACAAGGGTGGCTGATGGAATGTCACACTTCTCATTTCTATTTGTTTTTTGTTAAATGCACATTAAATCTTATAATTCTCACCACGACGGCCACGTCTTGTCCATTCTTGAGTCCCTTTTGTGAAAGTGCCCTTTCATGTGCTTCATCGTGAACACCAAGACTTGAATCCACCCATTGGCAGAAAATTAGTGAGTGAGTCTGGAAGGCAGAGGCGACAAAGGTTAGAAAATAAACAACAGAGGAGTTTGGCCGTCCTTAAATGTATTTACCTCAATGCAAGGAGTCTAGTGAATAAGGCGGATGAGCTGAGGGCACAGATAGACACGTACAAGTACGATGTCTTAGCGATTGCTGAAACATGGCTTAAAGAGGGGCAGGAATAGCAGCTCAACGTCCCTGGTTACAGAGTTTTCAGACGTGAGAGAGAGGGGGATAAAAAAGAAGGGGAGGGTGGCAATTTTGCTTAAGGAAACAATTACAGTTGTGAGGAGGGATGATATTTCAGAAGGATCATCGAATGAGGCTTTATGGGTTGAGCTAAAGAACAATAAAAGGGGCAATTACTCGACTGGAAGTGTACTATAGACCCCAAACAGTCAGAGGGAGATAGAGGAGCAAATGTGTAGGCAAATTTCAAAGAAGTGCAAAAACAATAGGGCAGTAATAGTAGGGGGATTTCAACTAGAACCACAGAACCATAGAACCATAGAAAACAGCACAGAAGGGGGCCATTCGGCCCATCGTGTCCGCGCCGGCTCGAAGAACAACCAGGTGCCCATTCTAATCCCACCTTCCAGCACCCGGTCCGTAGCCCTGCAGCTTACAGCACTTTAGGTGCAGGTCCAGGTACTTTTTAAAAGAGTTGAGGGTCCCTGCCTCTACCACCAATTCGGGCAGTGAATTCCATACACCCACCACCCTCTGGGTAAAAAAGTTTTTCCTCATGTCCCCTCTAATCCTTCCGCCAATCAGCTTAAATCTATGTCCTCTAGTTCTTGAACTCTCCGCTAGGGGAAGCAGGTACTTCCTGTCTACTCTATCTGGGCCCCTCATAATTTTCTATACCTCAATCAAGTCTCCCCTCAGCCTCCTCTGCTCCAAGGAAAACAACCCCAGCCTATCCAATCTCTCCTCATAGCTGCAATTTTCAAGCCCTGGCAACATTCTTGTAAATCTTCTCTGCACTCCCTCGAGAGCAATTACGTCCTTCCTGTAATGTGGTGACCAGAACTGCGCACAATACTCCAGCTGTGTCCTTACCAGCGTTTTATACAGTTCTATCATTACATCCCTGCTTTTGTAATCTATACCTCGGCTAATAACGGAGAGCATTCCGTATGCCTTCTTCACAACCTTATCTATCTGTACTGCCACCTTCAGGGACCTGTGCACATGCACTCCAAGGTCTTTCACTTCCTCTACCCCTCTCAATATATTCCCGTTTACTGCATATTCCCTTTTACTGTTTGCCCTCCCTAAGTGCATTACCTCACACTTCTCCAGGTTGAACTCCATTTGCCACTTTTCTGCCCACTCCACCAACCCATTGATATCTTCTTGGAGTCTACAGCTATCCTCTTCACTATCAACTACACGGCCAATTTTTGTGTCGTCTGCAAATTTGCCAATCATGCCCCCTACATTCAAGTCAAAATCATTAATATATACCACAAACAGCAAGGAACCCAACACTGAGCCCTGTGGCACACCACTGGAAATGGATTTCCATTCGCAAAGACATCCATCGACTTTTACCCCTTGTTTCCTGTTACTGAGACAATTTTGGATCCAATTTGCCACATTTCCCTGTATCCCATGGGCTTTTACCTTTCTGACCAGTCTGCCATGTGGGACCTTGTCAAATGCCTTACTAAAATCCATGTAGACAACATCCACTGCACTACCCTCATCAATCTTCCTTGTCACTTCCTCAAAGAATTCAATCAGATTAGTAAGGCATGACTTTCCCTGAACAAATCCATGCTGACTATCTCTGATTAAACCATGCTTTTCCAGTGACAGTTTATCCTATCTCTCAGTATTGATTCTAATAGTTTGCCCACCACTGAGGTAAGACTGACCGGCCTATAATTGTTCGGCCTTTCCCTCGTACCCTTTTTAAACAATGGTACTACGTTTGCAGTCTTCCAGTCCTCCGGTACCTCTCCTGTATCGAGTGAGGATTGGAAAATGATCCTCAGAGCATCCGCTATTTCCTCCCTGGCTTCCTTCAATAGCCTAGGAAACAATCCATCCGGCCCTGGTGACTTATCAACTTTCAAGGATTCCAGTCCCTCTAGTACTTCCTCTCTCGTAATGTTTACCTTATCCAAAATTTCACACCTCTCCTCTTTAACTACTACGTCTGGATCATCCCTTTCCTTTTTGAATACGGAGACAAAATATTCGTTTAAAACCCTACCCACATCCTCTGCTTCTACACATAAGTTACCCTAATCATCCCTGATAGGTCCCACCTTTTCCTTAGCTATCCTCTTGTTCTTAATTTTTTTATTATTCGTTCATGGGATCTGGGCGTCGCTGGCGAGGCCGGCATTTATTGCCCATCCCTAATTGCCCTGGAGAACATAAGAACATAAGAAATAGGAACAGGAGTAGGCCAATCGGCCCCTCGAGCCTGCTCCGCCATTCAATAAGATCATGGCTGATCTGATCGCAACTTCAAAACTAAATTCATGTCCAATTTCCTGCCCGCTCCCCGTAACCCCTAATTCCCTTTACTTCTCGGAAACTGTCGATTTCTGTTTTAAATTTATTTAATGATGTAGTTTCCACAGCTTCCTGGGGCAGCAAATTCCACAGACCTACTACCCTCTGAGTGAAGAAGTTTCTCCTCATCTCAGTTTTGAAAGAGCAGCCCCTTATTCTAAGATTATGCCCCCTAGTTCTAGTTTCACCCATCCTTGGGAACATCCTTACCGCATCCACCCGATCAAGACCCTTCACAATCTTATATGTTTCAATAAGATCGCCTCTCATTTTTCTGAACTCCAATGAGAAGAGTCCCAATCTACTCAACCTCTCCTCATATGTCCACCCCCTCATCCCCGGGATTAACCGAGTGAACCTTCTTTGTACTGCCTCGAGAGCAAGTATGTCTTTTCTTAAGTGTGGAGACCAAAACTGTATGCAGTATTCCAGGTGCGGTCTCACCAATACCTTATATAACTGCAGCAATACCTCCCTGTTTTTATATTCTATCCCCCTAGCAATAAAAGCCAACATTCCGTTGGCCTTCTTGATCACCTGCTGCACCTGCAAACTAACTTTTTGATCTTCTTGCACTAGGACCCCCAGATCCCTTTGTACTGCAGTACTTTCCAGTCTCTCGCCATTAAGATAATAACTTGCTCTCTGATTTTTCCTGCCAAAGTGCATCACCTTACATTTTCCAATATTGTATTGCATCTGCCAAATCTCCGCCCACTCACCCAGCCTGTCTATATCCCCCTGTAGGTTTTTTATGTCCTCCTCACTTTCCACTTTCCCTCCCATCTTTGTATCAAGGTGGTGGTGAGCCGCCTTCTTGAACCTCTGCAGTCCGTGTGGTGAAGGTTCTCCCACAGTGCTGTTAGGAAGGGAGTTCCAGGATTTTGACCCAGCGACGATGAAGGAACGGCGATATATTTCCAAGTCGGGATGGTGTGTGACTTGGAGGGGAACGTGCAGGTGGTGTTGTTCCCATGTGTCTGCTGCTCTTGTCCTTCTAGGTGGTAGAGGTCGCGAGTTTGAGAGGTGCTGTTGAAGAAGCCTTGGCGAGTTGCTGCAGTGCATCCTGTGGATGGTACACACTGCAGCCACTCTGCGCCGGTGGTGAAGGGAGTGAATGTTTAGGGTGGTGGATGGGGTGCCAATCAAGCGGGCTCCTTTGTCCTGGATGGTGTCGAGCTTCTTGAGTGTTGTTGGAGCTGCACTCATCCAGGCAAGTGGAGAGTATTCCATCACACTCCTGACTTGTGCCTTGTCGATGGTGGAAAGGCTTTGGGGAGTTAGGAGGTGCGTTACTCGCCACAGAATACCCAGCCTCTCACCTGCTCTTGTAGCCACAGTATTTATATGGCTGGTCCAGTTAAGTTTCTGGTCAATGGTGACCCCCAGGATGTTGATGGTGGGGGATTCGGCAATGGTAATGCCGTTGAATGTCAAGGGGAGGTGGTTAGACTCTCTCTTGTTGGAGATGGTCATTGCCTGGCACTTGTCTGGCGCGAATGTTACTTGCCACTTATGAGCCCAAGCCTGGATGTTGTCCAGGTCTTGCTGCATGCAGGCTCGGACTGCTTCATTATTTGAGTGGTTGCGAATGGAACTGAACACTGTGCAATCATCAGTGAACATCCCCCTTTTCTGACCTTATGATGGAGGGAAGGTCATTGATGAAGCAGCTGAAGATGGTTGGGCCTAAGTCACTGCCCTGAGGAACTCCTGCAGCAATGTCCTGGGGCTGAGATGTTTGGCCTCCAACAACCATTGCCATCTTCCTTTGTGCTAGGTATGACTCCAGCCACTGGAGAGTTTTCCCCCTGATTCCCATTGACTTCAATTTTACTAGGGCTCCTTGGTGCCACACTCGGTCAAATGCTGCCTTGATGTCAAGGGCAGTCACTCTCACCTCACCTCTGGAATTCAGCTCTTTTGTCCATGTTTGGACCAAGGCTGTAATGAGGTCCGGAGCCGAGTGGTCCTGGCGGAACCCAAACTGAGCATCGGTGAGCAGGTTATTGGTGAGTAAGTGCCGCTTGATAGCACTGTCGACGACACCTTCCATCACTTTGCTGATGATTGAGATTAGACTGATGGGGCGGTAATTGGCCAGATTGTACTGATAAAACATCTTTGGGTTTTCTTTAATCTTACTTGCTAATATTTTTTCATGCCCTCTCTTTGCTTTCCTTATTTCCTTTTTTACGTCATCCCTGTACTTTCTATACTCCTCTAGGCTTTCTGCAGTATTTAGTTTTCTGTGACAGTCATAAGCTTTCTTTTTCTGCTTTATCTTGCCCTCTATACTTCGAGACAACCAGAGGGCTCTAAATTTGGCAGTGCCACCCTTTTTCTTTGAGGGGATGTGTCTGCATTGTACCCGTAGAATTTCACTTTTTAGTGCCTCCCACTGGCTTGCCGCTGATTTCCCCTCAAGTAGTTGTGTCCAGTCCACTTCTGCTAAATCACCTCTTAGTTCTTTAAAATTTGCTTTCCTCCAATTTAAAACGTTTACTCCTGATTTAATTCTGTCCTTTTCCATAATAATGCTAAAACTAACTGAATTCTGGTCGCTATCCCCAATACGGTCACTCACTGTCACTTCACTTGCCCATCTTTATTTCCCAGGACTAAATCTAGAATTGCATCCCCTCTTGTTGGGCTTGTCACGTACTGGCTAAAAAGGTTCTCCTGGACACTGATCAAGAATTTTGCGCCCTCTGTGCCCCTCACACTGTTTGAATCCCAGTTGATGTTAGGGTAGTTGAAGTCCCCGACTATTATTGCCCTCTTATTTTTGCACTCAGAAATTTGCCGACATATTTGTTCTTCTATCTCCCTTTCGCTATTCGGGGGTCTATAGTACACTCCTAGTAGTGTGACTGCCCCTTTTTTATTTCTTAGCTCAATCCATGTGGCCTCGATTGATGATCCATTTAGCAGATCATCCCTTCTCACAAATGGAATTGATTCTTTAACCAATAATGCTACCCCCGTCCTTTTTTATCACCCACTCTATCCTGCCTGAAAACTCTATATCCAGGGATATTGAGCTGCCAATTATCCCCCTCTTTAAGCCAGGTTTCCGTTATAGCAATGATATCATTCTGCCATGTGTCTATCTGTGCCCTTAGCTCATCTGCTTTGTTTGTAATACTCCTTGCATTGAGGTATATCCCCTTTAACCCCGTCAAATTCCTGTGCTGAACACTATTTAACCTTTGCTTCTTTTGCCTTTCTGAGTCGCTAACTACGTCACTAACTGCTTTTCTGCTTCCCGTTTCCTGGTCTGAATTTGACCTATCTGTACCTGCCCTTTGGTTCCATCCCCCTGCCATACTAGTTTAAACCCTCCCCAACAGAACTAGCAAATGCCCCCGTGAGGATATTGGTCCCAGTTCTGCTTGGGTGCAACCCGTCCAGCTTGTACAGGTCCCGCCTTTCCCAGAATCGGTCCCAATGCCTCAAGAATTTAAACCCCTCCCTCCTACACCATCTCTCAAGCCACGCATTCATCTGGTCTATTCTCCTATTTCTGCTCTCGATAGCACGTGGCACTGGGAGTAATCCTGAGATTACTACCTTAGAGGTCCTGCTTTTTAATTTATTTCCTAACTCCCTATATTCTGCTTGCAGGACCTCATCCCTTTTTTTTCCGATGTCGTTGGTACCGATATGGACCACGACCTCTGGCTGTTCACCCTCCCCCTTAAGAATGTCCTGCAGCCACTCCGTGACATCCTTGACCCTAGCACCAGGGAGGCAACATACCATCCTGGAGTCACGTCTGCGGCCGCAGAAATGCCTATCTGTTCCCCTTACGATGGAATCCCCTATCACTATTGCTCTCCCATTGTTTTTCCTCCCCTACCCTAATATTAACTGGGATACAAACGGTGTGAATGGTATAGCGGACGCAGAATTCTTAAATTGTATACAGAAGAATTTTTTTAGCCAATATATAGCAAGGCCAATGAGAGGGGAGGCAGTTCTGGATTTAGTTCTAGGAAATAAAGAGGGGCAAGTGGAAGAAGCCGCAGTGGGAGAGCAGTTTGGTGGTAGTGATCATAATACAGTTAGTTTTAGCATAGTTATGGAAAAGGACAAAGACAGAGCAAGAGTTAGAGTTTTCAACTGGGGAAAGGCCAATTTTACTAAACTGAGAAGTGATTTAGCAGAAGTAAACTGGAAACAGCTACTTGAAGGTAAATCAGTGTCAGAGCAGTGGGAGGCGTTCGAGGGGGTGATTCAAGGTACATAAGAACATAAGAACATAAGAAATTGGAGCAGGAGTAGGCCAATCGGCCCCTCGAGCCTGCTCCGCCATTCAATAAGATCATGGCTGATCTGATCCCAACCACAAATCTAAAGAACACAAGAAGTCGGAGCAGGACCCGGCCACATAGCCCCTGGGCCCTCTCCGCCACCCACAGGGCATTGACCGATCCGAACTCAGTAGAGGCGGGTACAATTTTGTCTTTTAAAAAGCATTTGGACAGTTACATGGGGAAGATGGGTATAGAGGGATATGGGCCAAGTGCAGGCAATTGGGACTAGCTTAGTGGTATAAACTGGGCGACATGGACATGTTGGGCCGAAGGGCCTGTTTCCATGTTGTAACTTCTATGATTCTATGATTCTATGATTCATGTCCAATTTCCTGCCCGCTCCCCATAACCCCTAATTCCCTTTACTTCTAGGAAACTGTCTATTTCTGTTTTAAATTTATCTAATGATGTAGCTTCCACAGCTTCCTGGGGCAGCAAATTCCACAGACCTACCACCCTCTGAGTGAAGAAGTTTCTCCTCATCTCAGTTTTGAAAGAGCAGCCCCTTATTCTAAGATTATGCCCCCAAGTTCTAGTTTCACCCATCTTTGGGAACATCCTTACTGCATCCACCCGATCAAGACCCTTCACAATCTTATATGTTTCAATAAGATCGCCTCTCATTCTTCTGAACTCCAATGAGTAGAGTCCCAATCTACTCAACCTCTCCTCATATGTCCGCCCCCTCATCCCCGGGATTAACCGAGTGAACCTTCTTTGTACTGCCTCGAGAGCAAGTATGTCTTTTCTTAAGTATGGAGACCAAAACTGTATGCAGTATTCCAGGTGCGGTCTCACCAATACCTTATATAACTGCAGCAATACCTCCTTGTTTTTATATTCTATCCCCCTAGCAATAAAAGCCAACATTCCGTTGGCTTTCTTGATCACCTGCTGCACCTGCATACCAACTTTTTGATTTTCTTGCACTAGGACCCCCAGATCCCTTTGTACTGCACTACTTTCCAGTCTCTCGCCATTAAGAAAATAACTTGCTCTCTGATTTTTCCTGCCAAAGTGCATAACCTCACATTTTCCAATATTATATTGCATCTGCCAAATCTCCGCCCACTCACCCAGCCTGTCTATATCCCCTTGCAGGTTTTTTATGTCCTCCTCACTCTCTACTTTCCCTCCCATCTTTGTATCATCTGCAAATTTTGATATGTTGCACTCGGTCCCCTCCTCCAAATCGTTAATATAGATTGTAAAGAGTTGGGGACCCAGCACTGACCCCTGTGGAACACCACTGGTGACTGGTTGCCAGTCCGAAAATGAACCATTTATCCCAACTCTCTGCTTCCTGTTTGATAACCAATCCTCCACCCATGCCAGAATATTACCCCCAATCCCGTGATTTTTTATCTTAAGTAATAATCTTTTATGTGGCACCTTGTCGAATGCCTTCTGGAAGTCTAAATACACTACGTCCACTGGTTCCCCTTTATCCACCCTATACATTATATCCTCGAAGAACTCAAGCAAATTTGTCAGACATGACTTCCCCTTCATAAAGCCATGCTGACTTTGTCCTATTAAATTATGCTTATCTAAATGTTCCGTTACTGTCTCCTTAATAATAGACTCCAAAATTTTACCCACCACAGATGTTAAGCTAACTGGCCTATAATTTCCAGCCTTCTGCCTACTACCCTTTTTAAATAACGGTGTTACATTAGCAGTTTTCCAATCTGCCGGGACCTCTCCTGAGTCCAGGGAATTTTGGAAAACTATCACCAAAGCATCCACAATCCCTACTGCCACTTCCCTCAAGACCCTAGGATGGAAGCCATCAGGTCCAGGGGATTTATCCGCCTTGAGTCCCATTATTTTACTGAGTACCATCTCTTGAGTGATTTTAATCGTATTTAGCTCCTCCCCCCGTAGAGTCCCCTGTTTGTCCAGTGTTGGGATATTCTTAGTGTCCTCTACTGTAAAGACTGAAACAAAATATTTGTTCAGCATTTTTGCCATCTCCATGTTTCCCACCATTAATTTCCCGGTCTCATCCTCTAAGGGACCTATGTTTGCCTTAGCCACCCTTTTTCTTTTTATATAACTATAGAAACTCTTGCTATCTGTTTTTATATTTTTTGCTAATTTCTTTTCATAATCTAACTTCCCTTTCTTAATCAATCCTTTAGTTACTTTTTGCTGTCTTTTGAAGAATTCCCAATCTTCTATCCTCCCACTAAGTTTGGCTACCTTATATGTCCTTGTTTTTAGTCGGATACTATCCTTGATTTCTTTACTTAGCCACGGGTGGCTGTCATTTCTTTTACACCCTTTTTTCCTCAGTGGAATATATTTATTTTGAAAGCTGTAAAATAACTCCCTAAATGAACACCACTGCTCATGTACCGTCTTACCCTTTAATCTATTTTCCCAGTCCACTTTAATCAATTCCGCTCTCATACCATCATAGTCTCCTTTATTCAAGCTCAGTACGCTTGTTTGAGAATCAACCTTCTCACCCTCTAATTGGATATGGAATTCAACCATGTTGTGGTCGCTCGTTCCAAGGGGATCCTTAACTAGGACATTATTAATTAATCCTGACTCATTACACAGGACCAGGTCCAAGGTTGCCTGCCCCCTTGTAGGATCAGTTACATACTGCTCAAGAAATCCATCCCTGATGCACTCAATGAACTCGTCCTCAAGGCTGCTCTGCCCAATTTGATTTGTCCAGTTAATATGATAATTAAAATCCCCCATAATTATGGCTGTTCCCTTATTACATGCCCCGACTATCTCCTGATTAATACTTCTTCCAGCAGAGTTGCAACTATTAGGAGGCCTATATACTACGCCCACTAATGTTTTTTTTCCCTTATTATTCCTTATCTCCACCCAAACTGTTTCATTATCTTGATGCTTTGTCCCAATATCATTTCTCTGTATTACAGTGATTCCTTCCTTTATTAACATAGCCACCCCACCTCCCCTTCCTTCCTGCCTGTCCTTCCTGATTGTTAAATACCCTGGCATATTTAATTCCCAGTCGTTGTCACCCTGCAGCCATGTTTCTGTAATGGCCACAAGATCATACCCATACGTAGTTATTTGTGCCGTTAACTCGTCCATTTTATTACGAATGCTACGTGCATTCAGATAAAGAACTTTCAAATCTGTTTTGTGACGCTTAGTTCCTGCTTTTTCCTTTTTTAACACTTTACCTATTACTCCATACCTTCTGTCCCTTCCTGTTACGCTTTCCTCTCTCTCCCTGCTCAGGTTCCCAACCCCCTGCCACTTTAGTTTTGTAAACATGTTCCCACAAAGAAAAAGGAAGAGGCTGCCCAATCTAGAGCCCCCTGGATGTCATTTAGAAAGGCACAGACTAATGAAGGACAGTCAGCACAGATTTGTTAAGGGGAGGTCGTGTTTGACTAACTTGATTGAATTTTTCGAGACGGTGACAAGGAGGATCGATGTGAGTAGCCCAATTGATTTAGTCTACATGGATTTTTGCAAGGCGTTTGACAAGGTCCCACATATAGAAACATAGAAAATAGGAGCCATTTGGCCCTTCGAGCCTGCTCAGCTATTCAAAATCATCTTGGCTGATTCTCTATCTCAATACCATATTCCCACTCTCTCCCCATACCCCTTGATGCCTTTTGTGCCTCGAAATCTATCTAGCTCCTTCTTAAATATATTCAGTGACGTGGTAGAGAATTCCACAGGTTCACCACCCTCTGAGTGAAGAAATTTCTCCTCATCTCAATCCTAAATGACCTACCCCGTATCCTGAGACTGTGACCCCTCGTTCTGGACCCCCCAGCCAGGGGAAACACCCTCCCTGCATCTAGTCTGTCTAGCCCTGTCCGAATTTTATACGTTTCAATGAGATCCCCTCTCATTCTTCTAAACTCGAGTGAATACAGGCCGAGTTGACCCAATCTCTCCTCATACGATAGTCCTGCCATCCCAGGGATCAGTCTGGTGAACCTTCGCTGCACTCCCTCTATGGCAAGTATATCCTTTCTTAGGTAAGGAGACCAAAACTGCACACAATACTCCAGGTCTGGTCTCACCAAGGCCCTGTATAACTGCAGTAAGACATCCTTGCTCCTGTACTCAAATCCTCTTGCAATGAAGGCCAACATACCATTTACCTTCCTAACTGCTTGCTGCACCTGCATGTTTGCTTTCAGTGACTGGTGTACAAGGACACCCAGGTCTCTTTGTACATCAACATTTCCCAATCTATCACCATTTAAATAATACTCTGCCTTTCTGTTTTTCCTTCCGAAGTGGATAACTTCACATTTATCCACATTATACTGCATCTGCCATGTTCTTGCCCACTCACTCAACTTGTCTAAATCGCCTTGAAGCCTCTTTGCATCCTCCTCACAACTCACGATCCCACCTAGTTTTGTGTCATCAGCAAACTTGGAAATATTACATTTGCTTCCCTTATCCAAATCACTGCTATATATTGTGAATAGCTGGGGCCCAAGCACTGATCCCTGCGGTACCCCACTAGTCACTGCCTGCCACCCCGAAAAAGACCCATTTATTCCTACTCTCTGTTTCCTGTCTATTAACCAATTCTCAATCCATGCCAGTATATTCCCCCCAATCCCATGAGCTTTAATTTTGCACACTAACCTCTTGTGTGGGAATTTATCAAAGGCCTTCTGAAAATCCAAATAAACCACATCCACTGGTTCTCCCCTATCTATTCTACCAGTTACATCCTCAAAAAACTCCAGTCGGTTTGTCAAACATGATTTCCCTTTCATAAACCCATGTTGACTTTGTCTAATCCCGTTGATATTTTCTAAGTGTCCTGTTATCACATCCTTTATAATGGACTCCAGCATTTTCCCTGCTACTGATGTTAGGCTAACTGGTCTGTAGTTCCCTGATTTCTCTCTCCCTCCTTTTTTAAATAGTGAGGTAACATTTGCCACCCTCCAATCTGCAGGAACTGTTTGTAATCTATTGAATTTTGGAAGATGACAACTAATGCATCCACTATTTCCATGGCTACCTCTTTAAATACTCTGGGATGCAGATTATCAGGTCCTGGGGATTTATCGGCTTTCAGTCCCATTAATTTCTCCAACACTATTTTTTTACCAATACTAATTTCCTTTAATTCCTCCTTCTCACTAGTCCCTTGGTTCCCTAGCATTTCTGGGAAGTTATTTGTGTCCTCTTCCGTGAAGACAGAACCAAAGTATTTGTTTAATTGCTCTGTCATTTCCCTGTTCCCCATTATAAATTCTCCCGTTTCTGACTGGAAGGGACCTACATTTGTCTTCACTAATCTTTTTCTTTTTACATACTTGTAGAAGCTTTTACAGTCCACTTTTATGTTCCTTGCAAGTTTACTCTCATACTCTATTTTTCCCCTCTTAATCAATCTCTTGGTCCTTTTTTGCTGAATTCTAAACTGCTCCCAATCCTCAGGCTTGCTACTTTTTCTGGCAACTTTATATGACTCCTCTTTGGATCTAATACGATCATTAATTTCTTTTATTAGCCATGGGTGGGCCGCTTTTCCTTTTGTGTTTTTGCGCCAGAAAGGAATGCATAATTGTTGCAATTCATGCATTCGTTCCTTAAATGTCAGCCATTGCCTATCCACCGTCATGCCTTTTAATGAAGCTCCCCAATCTATCATAGCCAATTCACTCCTCATACCTTCGTAGTTTCCTTGGTTTAGATTTAGGACCCTAGTTTCAGATTGGACTACTTCACTTTCCATCCAATGAATAATTCTACCATATTATGGTCACTCTTCCCGAAAGCACCCCGCACAACAAGATTATTAATTAACCCCTTCTCATTGCTCAATACCCAATCTAGGATAGCCTGTTCCCTGGTTGGCTCCTCAACATTCTGGTCTAAAAAAAAATCTCGTACACACTCCAGGAATTCATCCTCCACAGTATTATTGCTAATTTGGTTTGGCCAGTCTATATGTAGTCACCCATGAATAAAACCGGATGGACCACCCGGCATCAGACCACTAGGCACCGGACACGACAAAGGCAAACCAAGCCCAGTCGACACTGCAAAGTCCTCCTCACGAACATCTGGGGACTTGTGCCAAAATTGGGAGAGCTGTCCCACAGACTAGTCAAGCAACAGCCTGACATAGTGGTACTCACAGAATCATACCTTTCAGCCAACGTCCCAGACTCTTCCATCACCATCCCTGGCTATGTCCTGACCCACCAGCAGAACAGACCCACCAGAGGTGGCGGTACAGTGATATACAGTCAGGAGGGAGTGGCCCTGGGAGTCCTCAACATTGACTCTGGACCCCATGAAATCTCATGGCATCAGGTCAAACATGGACAAGGAAACCTCCTGCTGATTACCACCTATCGCCCTCCCTCAGCTGATGAATCAGTCCTCCTCCATGTTGAGCACCACTTGGAGGAAGCACTGAGGGTAGCAAGAGCACAGAATGTACTCTGGGTGGGGGACTTCAATGTCCATCACCAAGGGTGGCTCGGTAGCACCACTACTGACCGAGCTGGCCGAGTCTTGAAGGACATAGCTGCTAGACTGGGCCTGCGGCAGGTGGTGAGCGAACCAACACGAGGGAGAAACTTACTTAACCTTGTCCTCACCAATCCACCTGTCGCAAATGCATCTGTCCATGACAGTACTGGTAGGAGTGACCACCGCACAGTCCTCGTGGAGATGAAGTCCCGTCTTCGCACTGAAGACACCGTCCAACGTGTTGTGTGGCACTACCACCGTGCTAAATGGGATAGATTCAGAACAGATCTAGCAGCTCAAAACTGGGCATCCATGAGGCGCTGTGGGCCATCAGCAGCAGCAGAATTGTATTCCAGCACAATCTGTAACCTCATGGCCCGGCATATTCCTCACTCTACCATTACCAACAAGCCAGGGGATCAACCCTGGTTCAATGAGGAGTGCAGAAGAGCATGACAGGAGCAGCACCAGGCGCACCTAAAAATGAGGTGCCAACCTGATGAAGCTACAACTCAGGACTGCATGCATGCTAAACAGCGGAAGCAACATGCTATAGACAGAGCTAAGCGATTCCACAACCAACGCATCAGATCAAAGCTCTGCAGTCCTGCCACATCCAGTCGTGAATGGTGGTGGATAATTAAACAACTAACGGGAGGAGGAGGCTCTGTAAACATCCCCATCCTCAATGATGGCGGAGTCCAGCACGTGAGTGCAAAAGACAAGGCTGAAGCGTTTGCAACCATCTTCAGCCAGAAGTGCCGAGTGGATGATCCATCTCGGCCTCCTCCCGATATCCCCACCATCACAGAAGCCAGTCTTCAGGCAATTCGATTCACTCCACGTGATATCAAGAAACGGCTGAGTGCACTGGATACAGCAAAGGCTATGTGCCCCGACAACATCCCAGCTGTCGTGCTGAAGACTTGTGCTCCAGAACTAACTGCGCCTCTCGCCAGGCTGATCCAGTACAGCTAAAACACTGGCATCTACCCGACAATGTGGAAAATTGCCCAGGTCTGTCCTGTCCACAAAAAGCAGGACAAATCCAATCCGGCCAATTACCGCCCCATCAGTCTACTCTCAATCATCAGCAAAGTGATGGAAGGTGTCGTCGACAGTGCTATCAAGTGGCACTTACTCACCAATAACCTGCTCACCGATGCTCAGTTTGGGTTCCGCCAGGACCACTCGGCTCCAGACCTCATTACAGCCTTGGTCCAAACATGGACAAAAGAGCTGAATTCCAGAGGTAAGGTGAGAGTGACTGCCCTTGACATCAAGGCAGCATTTGACCGAGTGTGGCACCAAGGAGCCCTAGTAAAATTGAAGTCAATGGGAATCAGGGGGGAAACTCTCCAGTGGCTGGAGTCATACCAAGCACAAAGAAAGATGGTAGTGGTTGTTGGAGGCCAATCATCTCAGCCCCAGGACATTGCTGCAGGAGTTCCTCAGGGCAGTGTCCTAGGCCCAACCATCTTCAGCTGCTTCATCAATGACCTTCCCTCCATCATAAGGTCAGAAATAGGGATGTTCGCTGATGACTGCACAGTGTTCAGTTCCATTCGCAACCCCTCAGATAATGAAGCAGTCCGAGCCTGCATGCAGCAAGACCTGGACAACATCCAGGCTTGGGCTCACAAGTGGCAAGTAACATTTGCGCCAGATAAGTGCCAGGCAATGACCATCTCCAACAAAAGAGAGTCTAACCACCTCCCCTTGACATTCAATGGCATTACCATCGCCGAATCCCCCACCATCAACATCCTGGGGGTCACCATTGACCAGAAACTTAACTGGACCAGCCATGTAAATACTGTGGCTACGAGAGCAGGTCAGAGGCTGGGTATTCTGCGGCGAGTGACTCACCTCCTGACTCCCCAAAGTCTTTCCACCATCGACAAGGCACAAGTCAGGAGTGTGATGGAATACTCTCCACTTGCCTGGATGAGTGCAGCTCCAACAACACTCAAGAAGCTCGACACCATCTAAGATAAAGCAGCCCGCTTGATTGGCACCCCATCCACCACCCTAAACATTCACTCCCTTCACCACCGGCACACTGTGGCTGCAGTGTGTACCATCCACAGGATGCACTGCAGCAACTCGCCAAGGCTTCTTCGACAGCACCTCCCAAACCCGCGACCTCTACCACCTAGAAGGACAAGAGCAGCAGGCACATGGGAACAACACCACCTGCACGTTCCCCTCCAAGTCACACACCATCCTGACTTGGAAATATATCGCCGTTCCTTCATTGTCACTGGGTCAAAATCCTGGAACTCCCTTCCTAACAGCACTGTGGGAGAACCTTCACCACACGGACTGCAGCGGTTCAAGAAGGCGGCTCACCACCACCTTCTCAAGGGCAATTAGGGATGGGCAATAAATGCCGGCCTCGCCAGCGACGCCCACATCCCAGGAACGAATAAAAAAAATGATTACTGTGGTACCATTGTTTCATGCATCTCTAATTTCCTGTTTGATCCCATCCCCTACATAACTACTACTAAGAATATCCCAACACTGGACAAACAGGGGGCTCTGGGGGGGAGGAGCGAAATACGATTAAAATCACTAAGGAATTGGTACTCAGTAAATTAATGGGACTCAAGGCGGATAAATCCCCTGGACCTGATGGCTTACATCCCAGGGTCTTGAGGGAAGTGGCAGCAGGGATTGTGGATGCTTTGGTAATAATTTTCCAAAATTCTCTGGACTCGGCAAAGGTCCCGGCAGATTGGAAAACTGCTAATGGAACACCCTTATTTAAAAAGGGTAGTAGGCAGAAGGCTGGAAATTGTAGACCAGTTAGCCTAACATCTGTGGTGGGTAAAATTTTGGAGTCTATTATTAAGGAGACAGTAACGGAACATTTGGATAAACATAATTTAATAGGACAAAGTCAGTATGGCTTTACGAAGGGGAAGTCATGTCTGACAAATTTGCTTGAGTTCTTTGAGGATAAAACGTGCAGGGTGAATAAAGGGGAACCAGTGGACGTCGTGTATTTAGACTTCCAGAAGGCATTCGACAAGGTGCCACATAAAAGATTATTGCTCAAGATAAAGAATCACTGGATTGGGGATAATATTCTGGCATGGGTGGAGGATTGGTTATCTAACAGGAAGCAGAGAGTTGGAACAAATGGTTCATTCTCGGACTGGCAACCAGTAACCAGTGGTGTTCCGCAGGGGTCGGTGCTGGGTTCCCAACTCTTTACAATCTACATTAACGATTTGGAGGAGGGGACCGAGTGCAACATATCAAAGTTTGCAGATGATACAAAGATGGGAGGGAAGGTAGAGAGTGAGGAGGACATAAAAAAACTACAAGGGGATATAGACAGGCTGGGTGAGTGGGCGGAGATTTGGCAGATGCAATATAATGTTGGAAAATGTGAGGTTATGCACTTTGGCAGGAAAAATCGGAGAGCAAGTTATTATCTCAATGGCGAGAAACTGGAAAGTGCTGCAGTACAAAGGGATCTGGGGGTCTTAGTGCAAGAAAATCTAAAGGTTAGTATGCAGGTGCAGCAGGTGATCAAGAAGGCCAACGGAATGTTGGCTTTTATTGCTAGGGGGATAGAATATAAAAACAGGGAGGTATTGCTGCAGTTATATAAGGTATTGGTGAGACCGCACCTGGAATACTGCATACAGTTTTGGTGTCCATACTTAAGAAAAGACATACTTGCTCTCGAGGCAGTACAAAGAAGGTTCACTCGGTTAATCCCGGGGATGAGGGGGCGGACATATGAGGAGAGGTTGAGTAGATTGGGACTCTACTCATTGGAGTTCAGAAGAATGAGAGGCGATCTTATTGAAACATATAAGATTGTGAAGGGGCTTGATCGGGTGGATGCGGTAAGGATGTTCCCAAGGATGGGTGAAACTAGAACGAGGAGGCATTATCTTAGAATAAGGGGCTGCTCTTTCAAAACTGAGATGAGGAGAAACTTCTTCACTCAGAGGGTGGTAGGTCTGTGGAATTTGCTGCCCCAGGAAGCTGTGGAAGCTCCATCATTAAATAAATTTAAAACAGAAATAGATAGTTTCCTGGAAGTAAAGGGAATTAGGGGTTACGGGGAGCGGGCAGGAAATTGGACATGAATTTAGTTTTGAAGTTGCGATCAGATCAGCCATGATCTTATTGAATGGCGGAGCAGGCTCGAGGGGCCGATTGGCCTACTCCTGCTCCTATTTCTTATGTTCTTATGTTCTTACTGTTTGGAGGCCTATCGACAACTCCCACCAGTGTTTTCTGCCCCTTGGTGCTTCTTAACTCCACCCAGACTGATTCTACATCTTGATTTTCTGAGCCAATATCCTTTCTCAGTATTGCTCTGATTTCATCCTTTACTAACAATGCCACACCACCTCCTTTTCCTTTTTGCCTGTCCTTCCCAAATACAAGAACATGAGAACATAAGAAATAGGAGCAGGAGTAGGCCAATCGGCCCCTCGAGCATGCTCCGCCATTCAATAAGATCATGGCTGATCTGATCCTAATCTCAAATTTAAATTCATGTCCAATTTCTTGCCCGCTCCCCGTAACCCCTAATTCCCTTTACTTTGAGGAAACTGTCTATTTCTGTTTTAAATTTATTTAATGATGTCGCTTCCACAGCTTGCTGGGGCAGCAAATTGCACAGACCTATCACCCTCTGAGTGAAGAAGTTTCTCCTCATCTCAATTTTGTAAGAGCAGCCCCTTATTCTAAGATTATGCCCCCGAGTTCTCGTTTCACCCATCCTTGGGAACATCCTTACCGCATCCACCCGATCAAGCCCCTTCACATTCTTATATGTTTCAATAAGATCGCCTCTCATTCTTCTGAACTCCAATGAGAAGAGTCCCAATCTACTCAACCTCTCCTCATATGTCCACCCCCTCATCCCCGGGATTAACCGAGTGAACTTTCTTTGTACTGCCTCGACAGCAAGTTTGTCTTTTCTTAAGTATGGACTCCAAAACTGTATGCAGTATTCCAGGTGCGGTCTCACCAATACCTTATATAACTGCAGCAATACCTCCCTGTTTTTATATTCTATCCCCCTAGCAATAAAGGCCAACATTCCGTTGGCCTTCTTGATCACCTGCTGCACCTGCATACTAACTTTTTGATTTTCTTGCACTCGGACCCCCAGATCCCTTTGTACTGCAGTACTTTCCAGTTTCTCGCTATTAAGATAATAACTTGCTCTCTGATTTTTCCTGCCAAAGTGCATAACCTCACATTATCCAATATTGTATTGCATCTGCCAAATCTCCGCCCACTCACCCAGCCTGTCTATATCCCCTTGTAGGGCTTTTATGTCCTCCTCACTCTCTACTTTCCCTCCCATCTTTGTATCATCTGCAAACTTTGATATGTTACACTCGGTCCCCTCCTCCAAATCGTTAATATAGATTGTAAAGAGTTGGGGACCCAGCACCGACCCCTGCGGAACACCACTGGTTACTGGTTGCCAGTCCGAGAATGAACCATTTGTTCCAACTCTCTGCTTCCTGTTAGATAACCAATCCTCCACCCATGCCAGAATATTACCCCCAATCCAGTGATTCTTTATCTTGAGCAATAATCTTTTATGTGGCACCTTGTCGAATGCCTTCTGGAAGTCTAAATACACTACGTCCACTGGTTCCCCTTTATCCACCCTGTACGTTATGTCTTCAAAGAACTCAAGCAAATTTGTCAGACATGACTTCCCCTTCATAAAGCCATGCTGACTTTGTCCTATTAAATTATGTTTATCCAAATGTTCCGCTGCTGTCTCCTTAATAATAGACTCCAAAATTTTACCCACCACAGATGTTAGGCTAACTGGTCTATAATTTCCAGCCTTCTGCCTACTACCCTTTTTAAATAACAGTGTTACATTAGCAGTTTTCCAATCTGCCAGGACCTTTGCTGAGTCCAGAGAATTTTGGAAAATTATTACCAAAGCATCCACAATCCCGACTGCCACTTCCCTCAAGACCCTAGGATGGAAGCCATCAGGTCCAGGGGATTTATCCGCCTTGAGTCCCATTAATTTACTGAGTACCAATTCCTTAGTGATTTTAATCGTATTTAGCTCCTACCCCCCGAGAGCCCCCTGTTTGTCCAGTGTTGGGATATTCTTCGTGTCCTCTACCGTAAAGACTGAAACAAAATATTTGTTCAGCATTTTTGCCATCTCCATGTTTCCCACCATTAATTTCCCGGTCTCATCCTCTAAGGGACCTACGTTTGCCTTAGCCACCCTTTTTCTTTTTATATAACTGTAGAAACTCTTGCTATCTGTTTTTATATTTTTTGCTAATTTATTTTCATAATCTATCTTCCCTTTCTTAATCAATCCTTTAGTTACTTTTTGCTGTCTTTTGAAGACTTCCCAATCTTCTATCCTCCCACTAAGTTTGGCTACCTTATATTTCATTGTTTTTAGTCGGATACTATCCTTAATTTCTTTACTTCGCCACAGATGGCTGTCATTTCTTTTGCACCCTTTTTTCCTCAGTGGAATATTTTTTTTTGAAAGTTGTAAAATAACTCCTTGAATGAACACCACTGCTCATGTACCGTCTTACCCTTTAATCTATTTTCCCAGTCCACTTTAATCAATTCCGCTCTCATACCATCATAGTCTCCTTTATTCAAGCTCAGTACGCTTGTTTGAGAGCCAACCTTCTCACCCTCTAATTGGATATGGAATGTAACCATGTTATGGTCGCTCGTTCCAAGGGGATCCTTAACTCGGACATTATTAATTAACCCTTGCTCATTACACAAGACCAGGTCCAAGGGTGCTTGCCCCCTTGTAGGATCAGTTACATACTGCTCAAGAAATCCATCCCTAATACACTCAATAAACTCTTCCTCAAGGCTGCCCTGCCCAATTTGATTTGTCCAGTTAATATGATAGTTAAAATCCCCCATAATTATAGCTGTTCCCTTATTACATGCCCCGACTATTTCCTGATTAATACTTCTTCCAGCAGAGTTGCAATTATTAGGAGGCCTATATACTACGCCCACAAGTGTTTTTTTCCCCTTATTATTCCTTATCTCTACCCAAACTGTTTCATTGTCCTGATCCTTTGTCCCAATATCATTTCTCTGTATTACAGTGATTCCTTCCTTTATTAACATAGCCACCCCACCTCCCCTTCCTTCCTGCCTGTCCTTCCTGATTGTTAAATACCCTGGCATATTTAATTCCCAGTCGTTGTCACCCTGCAGCCATGTTTCTGTAATGGCCACAAGATCATACCCATACATAGTTATTTGTGCCGTTAACTCGTCCATTTTGTTATGAATGCTATGTGCATTCAGATAAAGAACTTTCAAATATATTTTGTGACACTTAGTTCCTGCTTTTTCCTTTTTTAACACTTTACCTTTTACTCCATACCTTCTGTCCCTTCCTGACACGCTTTCCTCTGTCTCCCTGCTCAGGTTCCCAACCCCCTGCCACAGCTTTGATGCTGGGTTAATCAACTTACGCCTTCTAGTTTTTATTTTATCTGTTGTGCCTAAAGTACACTTTCTTTCCGCTGCTCTACGCTTTTCCCTTTCACTTGTTCTTGAACAACTGTTTGTACTATTTGTATTGTAGATTTCCCCTGGGTCTTCCCCTCTCTTGCTGCTCTCAACTTTACTCCCTTCTGACTCCCCGCTCAGGTTCCCATCCCCCTGCTACTCTAGTTTAAACCTTCCCCAACAGCACTAGCAAACACCCCCGCGAGGACATTGGTCCTGGTCCTGCTCGGGTGTAACCCGTCCTTTGTACAGGTCCCACTTTCCCCAGAACCGATCCCAATGTCCCAGGAATCTAAATCCCTCCTTCCTACACCATCCCTGCAGCCACGCATTCATCCTGTCTATTCTCCTGTTCCTATACTCACTAGCACGTGGCACCAGTAGTGTCGAATACCCTTGGATATTCGGCTCCCAGCCTTGGTCACCCTGCAGCCATGTCTCCGTAATTGCTATTACATCATATCCATTTACATCTATTTGCACTGTTAATTCATCTACTTTATTACGAATGCTTCGTGTGTTCAGATACACTGCCTTTAGATTTGTCTTTTTAACATTTTTAGACAACTTAGCATTTTTCTGTACTATGGCCATATTTGCCTTTCCATTTTTTCTTACCCGGACCCTATTTGTTGTCTTTTGTTTGTACGCTCTGTCCCTTCCTGTCACAATCTGGCTATCCTTACCCCAATCACTTTCCTGCACTGCTTTCTTGTCTTTTCTCTTTAGCATTCTAGATTTCTCTCCACCGGGACCTTTCCCCCACTTATTTAGTTTAAAGCCCTATCAACTCCCTAGTTATTTGATTCGTTTGAACTCTGGTCCCTGTATGGTTCAGGTGAAGCCCGTCCCAGTGGAACAGCTCCCTCTTTCCCCAGTACTGGTGCCTGTGCCCCACGAATCGAAACCCACTTCTCCCACACCAATCTTTGAGCCACACATTCATCTCTCTGATCTTATTGACCCTAAGCCAATTTGCTTGTGGCTCAGGTAATAATCCAGAGATTATTACCTTTGTGGTTCTGCTTTTTAATTTAGTCCCTAGCTGCTCAAACTCTCTCAGCAGAACCTTATTCTTAGTCCTACCTATGTCGTTGGTACCTACGTGGACCACGACAATTGGATCCTCCCCCTCCCACTCCAAGTTCTCCTCCAGCCCGGAGGAGATGTCCTTAACCCTGGCATCCTGTAGGCAACACAGCCTTCGGGGCTCATTCTCCTGGCTGCAGAGAGCAGTGTCTATCCCCCGAACTATACTGTCGCCTACTACAACCACCTTCCTTTTTACTCTTTTCCCCACTTGAACAGCTTCCTGTACTACGGTGCCGTGGTCAGTTTGCTCGCCCTCCCCGCAGTCCCTGCACTTGTCCACAAGGGTTGCAAGAACCTCAAATCTACTGGACAAGCGCAGGGACTGAGGCTCCTGCAATATTACCTCCTGGATCCCCGTACCTGCCTCACTCACAGTCACACCCTCCTGTCCCTGACCATGTGTCAATTCTGAAGTATTTAATCTAAGGGGTGTGGCTGCCTCCTGGAGCAAAAGGTCCAGGTAGCTTTCTCCGTCCCTGATGACTCACAATGTCCGCAGCTTGGACTCCAGCAGCAACAAATCTCCTGTTCTCCCATTATTTTATTTATTTAATTAATTAATTTAGTGTTAATTAAATTATTTACTTCATTTATTAGATTAATTAAATTAAGTCTAGTTTTTAAAATTTAGTTATATGCTATATGTTAACTTAAAACTTAGCTCACAGTCACTACCAATCACTTACCTGTCTCATCCGTAACGTCACACTGCAGTTTTCTTTTGTTGCAGGTCTGCTGCTTTTATCCCCTCTCTCGGTCTGCTGCTGCTTTTATCCCCACTCTCGGTCTGCTGCTTTTATCCCCACTCTCGGTCTGCTGCTGCTTTTATCCCCACTCTCGGTCTGCTGCTTTTATCCCCACTCTCGGTCTGCTGCTTTTATCCCCACTCTCGGTCTGCTGCTGCTTTTATCCCCACTCTCGGTCTGCTGCTTTTATCCCCACTCTCGGTCTGCTGCTGCTTTTATCCCCGCTCTTGGTCTGCTGCTGCTTTTATCCCCGCTCTTGGTCTGCTGCTGCTCAGGTGCGCTGCCGCTCTGTGGAAAAAGTTAGGAAAAGCGAGGCAAAGCAGCACCTCCTTCCCCCACTTCACCGAACTCCCACACTCACCAAACTCTCAAGTTGGTCACTCTGTGCCCGCTGCACTCAGTGCTGATTGCAATCACAGGCCCCCCGTATTTCTACTGCTTGCAACTGAGATGAGTCAGGCCTGCTCCACGACTGTATCAGGAACCAGTTTAATCTGGATAACTAATTAATTAACTACAGCTGCTTGTTTGTCTCTGCTTTAGCCTGACAGAAACTTAAAATTTTAAAGTTTAAAATTGAACTTAACAGTTGATCTTACTTAAAAGTTAATAGCAATTAACACTAGATTTTAATACGGATTAACCCTTAAACTCCCACACTCACCAAACTCTCAAGTTGCTCACCCTGTGCCCACTGCAGATTGGTGAAACAAGTAAAATCCCATGGGATCCTAGGGAATGTGGTAAATTGGATCCAAAATTGACTCAGTGGCAGGAAGCAAAGGGTAATGGTCGACGGGTGTTTTTGCGACTGGAAGGCTGTTTCCAGTGGGGTGCCGCAGGGCTCAGTACTCGGTCCTTTGCTTTTTGTGGTATATATTATCGATTTGGACTTAAACGTAAGGGGCATGATTAAGAAATTTGCGGATGACACAAAGATAGGCCGTGTGGTTGATGGTGAGGAGGAAAGCTGTAGACTGCAGGAAGATATCAATGGACTGGTCAGGTGGGCAGAAAAGTGGCAAATGGAATTCAATCCAGAGAAGTGTGAGGTAATGTATTTGGGGAGGGCAAACAAGGCAAGGGAATACACAATAAATGGGAGGATACTGAGAGGTGTAGAGGAAGTGAGGGACCTTGGAGTGCATGTCCACAGATCCCTGAAGGTAGCAGGACAGGTAGATAAAGTGGTTAAGAAGGCAGACGGGATACTTTCCTTTATTAGCCGAGGCACAGAATATAAGAGCAGGGAGGTTATGCTGGAACTGTATAAAACACTAGTTAGGCCACAGCTTGAGTACTGTGTACAGTTCTGGTCACCACATTACAGGAAGGATGTAATTGCACTAGAGAGGGTGCAGAGGAGATTTACGAGGATGTTACCAGGACTGGAGAATTTTACCTATGAGGAAAGATTGGACAGGCTGGGGTTGGTTTCTTTGGAACAGAGGAAGCTGAGGGGTGATTTGATTGAGGTGTACAGAATTATGAGGGGCCGAGATAGAGTGGATAGGAAGGACCTATTTCCCTTAGTGGAGGGCTCAGTGACCAGGGGGCATGGATTTAAAGTGATTGGTAGAAGGATTAGAGCAGAAATGAGGAAAAACTTTTTCACCCAGAGGGTGGTGGGGGTCTGGAACTCACTGCCTGAGAGGGTGGGAGAGGCAGAAACCCTCAACTCATTTAAAAATACCTGGATGTGCACCTGAAGAGCCGAAACCCACAGGGCTACGGACCAAATGTGGGAAAGTGGGATTAGGCTGGGTGGCTCGTTTCTCAGCTGGCGCGGACACGATGGGCCGAATGGCCTCCTTTTGTGCCGTAAATTTTCTGTGATTCTATGATTCTACGTTTGGGCACATTTACAATGGGTGGTTGAAAGACTGCCAGCTGTGCAAGTGGAGGAAGGGGGGCTGGTGTTGGTGGTGGTTGTTCCAGGCGGTCTGAGTGGTTCACTATCTTCAGTTTTCAGATCTCCTTATGAGAACCCATTAGATGTGAGTGAATCCCTGGCATCACGAGCAGCCTGTGCATTGGCTGCACTGGTAATGCTTTGTCCATCTTCCTCCTCCTCCTCCTCCTCTTCTTCAATGTTGCCGGCAGGTGCAGATGCTTCATGACTGCATTCGAGCTCCTCCACTGTAACCTCTCTGCTGACCGATGTTGTGCAGGATGCAACTCACCACTATTATTCTGCACACCCTCACCGGTAAGTACTGAAGGGCTCCCCCAGATCGATCCAAGTAACTGAAGCACAACTTCAACATTCCTGTGGCTTGTTCAGTGGCAGACCTGGTGGTGATGTGACTCTCATTGTACTGCTGCTGTGCCTCGTTGGTGGCGTTTCTCAGAGATGTCATAGAGTTATACAGCACGGATAGAGGCCCTTCGGCCCATCGTGTCCTGAGCCATGACTGCAGGGGGTATCCATTGTCTCCAAGAAGCCAGCCCTTAAGTCTGATTGGTACATGGAAGAGGTCCGGCATGTTAGACTCAGGCAAAATGAATGAATCATGGCAGCTGCCAGGGAATTCGGCACACGCCTGCAGGAGAGTCTTTCAGTGGTCGCAAACCAGCTGCGCATTGAGGGAGTGATATCACTTTTGGCTGATGAACAGTCCTGGCTCATGTGCAGGTCCTTGGATTGCTACATGTGTGCAATCAATTGCATTGTGCACCCGTGGGAAGTCAACCATAGTGTGGAAACCCACTGTCCTCTCAGTCTGGCTAATGTTGTCGATGGGTAAGTTGATGTAGTGGGATGTTCTGGCAAACAAGTCATCAGTGACCTGTCATATTTGCTTATGGGCAGATGACTGACGGACCCCTGCGATATCACCGGTGGCGCCCTGGAACAATCCGGAGGCGAAGAAATTGAGGGCAGTGGTGACACGCAATGCATGGTCACCAGGCCCAGCCGGGAGCAGCTCTGCATGAAGGAGCCTGCAGATGTCCGCGACCACCTGGTGACTCACTCTGACCCTTCGTAGACACTGCGCCTCAGAGAGGTCCAGGAAACTCAGCCTCTAACCGATGACCCTCTCACGAGGGTAGTACCTCCTGTCGTCTTGGCCCCTCTGTTGTTCCCCTCACTGCTCTTCTGCAGGTCTTTGTGGCACACCACTGTCTTGTGGACCTGCGACTCCCAGAACTGCACACTGTGCCTGGCACGGATGGTGATGGGCCTGCTCCTCAGGTGTACCGTGGAATAAATCCATTGTGTCCCCCATCCTGATGTTTTCAGTTTGAGGAGATCCAAAATGTAGGTAAATATGTCTGAACACAAGAATTCTGAGTGTGAACAAAGAAATCTCAGACTAAACACAAAGAACTCCCAGCCGAAGGTTTGTCTGAGAGAACTGATTGCCCTGCTGCAAAAACTTACCTTTTATTCACGTGTCAATCACTGGTTTAAAGGTCCAAATAAAGGTCGGCAGCAACTCGCCTCCGTTTCCATGGCGTGTTTCAGAGGCCACGGGAAACACATTCAGGAGAAGTTAAAATGGTTTGTGTAACTTAATACACCAAAAGCTAATCACCTTCAGTGAATTAAATGCCTAAATTTGCTCTTTAAATATTGGCCCGTTGGCTTTAAGTGCCAGTGGGGCTTCTGGGTATCAGCGTGTGCTCATCCAAACGCATCTGGGTCAAACCCGGAAGTGGGTGTGTTGGATCTGGGGTGCGGTCCTGCTCCGAAAACTTAGTATCTTCACTGCCCACCTGCCCCCAACCTTGGGGGTTCTTGGGATTTAAAATTTACCTCCATGTGTCACCAACCTGTTCATTTTTTTGGGGGGGACCTTGTGCTCCCCTGATGTTCACACGCATGAACTTTCCAGCAGGGGTCACTGGACAGAGTTCAGAAACGGGAACCCTGGCTGATTTTTTTTCCATCCCTGACCAAGGGGTTCTGAGACCATTACAGCCCAGATTATCTCCTCAGCTAAGATCAACTGGGGATGGGACCTTCCTGGTTCTTACAGTTCAAGATTAAAGGCGAGGCAGACTTGAATTTATCCAATGATTCTTCATGTCTGTCAGGATGTACCAGGGTGCTTCACCTGCAAGGAAGGGCAGTCAGTATCACATTGTAGGCTAAAGTGAAAGTCAATGTGCACACAGCAAGATCCCACAAACAGCAAATGAATGAACTACCAGTTAATTGGCGAGTATCGATGTGGGTTGAGGCAGGATTGTTGCTCATGACAAGATCAGGCACACAAATCTCACTTCAACGTTTCATCTAAAGCACTGGATGTTTCATTCGGCAACTGAATCACTGCGTACACACCTTCCACTGAAGATTAACCTTCATCAGTAAGGAGATTTGCTTGGCTGGTTGAGTCTTGTGGACCAGAGTCCCAAGGAGTGAAACATTAGTTTCCCAGCCCCCGACACACCCACCCAGCCCCCGACACACCCACCCAGCCCCCGACACACCCACCCAGCCCCCGACACACCCACCCAGCCCCCGACACACCCACCCAGCCGCCGACACACCCACCCAGCCGCCGACACACCCACCCAGCCCCCGACACACCCACCCAGCCCCCGACACACCCACCCAGCCCCCGACACACCCACCCAGCCCCCGACACACCCACCCAGCCCCCGACACACCCACCCAGCCCCCGACACACCCACCCAGCCCCCGACACACCCACCCAGCCGCCGACACACCCACCCAGCCCCCGACACACCCACCCAGCCCCCGACACACCCACCCAGCCCCCGACACACCCACCCAGCCCCCGACACACCCACCCAGCCCCCGACACACCCACCCAGCCCCCGACACACCCACCCAGCCGCCGACACACCCACCCAGCCGCCGACACACCCACCCAGCCCCCGACACACCCACCCAGCCCCCGACACACCCACCCAGCCCACGACACACCCACCCAGCCCCCGACACACCCACCCAGCCGCCGACACACCCACCCAGCCCCCGACACACCCACCCAGCCGCCGACACACCCACCCAGCCCCCGACACACCCTCCCAGCCCCCGACACACCCACCCAGCCCCCGACACACCCACCCAGCCGCCGACACACCCACCCAGCCCCCGACACACCCACCCAACCCCCGACACACCCACCCAACCCCCGACACACCCACCCAGCCCCCGACACACCCACCCAGCCCCCGACACACCCACCCAGCCCCCGACACACCCACCCAACCCCCGACACACCCACCCAACCCCCGACACACCCACCCAGCCGCCGACACACCCACCCAGCCGCCGACACACCCACCCAGCCCCCGACACACCCACCCAGCCCCCGACACACCCACCCAACCGCCGACACACCCACCCAGCCGCCGACACACCCACCCAGCCGCCGACACACCCACCCAGCCCCCGACTCACCCACCCAGCCGCCGACACACACACCCAGCCCCCGACACACACACCCAGCCCCCGACACACACACCCAGCCCCCGACACACCCACCCAGCCCCCGACACACCCACCCAACCGCCGACACACCCACCCAACCCCCGACACACCCACCCAGCCCCCGACTCACCCACCCAGCCCCCGACACACCCACCCAGCCGCCGACACACCCACCCAGCCCCCGACACACCCACCCAGCCCCCGACACACCCACCCAGCCCCCGACACACCCACCCAGCCCCCGACACACCCACCCAGCCCCCGACACACACACCCAACCGCCGACACACACACCCAGCCCCCGACACACCCACCCAGCCCCCGACACACCCACCCAGCCCCCGACACACCCACCCAGCCCCCGACACACACACCCAACCGCCGACACACCCACCCAGCCCCCGACTCACCCACCCAGCCCCCGACACACCCACCCAGCCGCCGACACACCCACCCAGCCCCCGACACACCCACCCAACCCCCGACACACCCACCCAGCCCCCGACACACCCACCCAACCCCCGACACACCCACCCAGCCCCCGACACACCCACCCAACCCCCGACACACCCACCCAGCCCCCGACACACCCACCCAACCCCCGACACACCCACCCAGCCCCCGACACACACACACAGCCACCGACACACACATACAGCCACTGACACACACCCACACAGCCACCACACACACACCCAGCCCCCGACACACCCACCCAGCCCCCGACACACCCACCCAACCCCCGACACACCCACCCAGCCCCCGACACACACACACAGCCACCGACACACACATACAGCCACTGACACACCCACCCAACCCCCGACACACCCACCCAGCCCCCGACACACCCACCCAGCCCCCGACACACCCACCCAGCCCCCGACACACCCACCCAACCCCCGACACACCCACCCAGCCCCCGACACACCCACCCAGCCCCCGACACACACATACAGCCACTGACACACACCCACACAGCCACCACACACACACCCAGCCACCGACACACACCCAGTCACCAACACACACACCCAGCCACCAACACACACACACACACACACCCACTGACACACCAAGCCACATTGGGCGAGTTTCGGGAGGTCAGTGGAACCACAGGGGCAGGAGACCAGGCTGATCCTCGAGGGAAAAATCTACAGTGCATCAGAAAGTCAACGTCATACTGTTGAGATCTTAACATGGCCACCAGCTAAAGCATGACTTGATATCAGAAAACTCTTTACAGTGAATGCTGACATCACCAGTACGCACAAATTGGATGACATTACAAGTGTACCACGATGGTAGATAATAACTAGTAGGTATTAAACAAATGCAAATTAAACCATCATAGTTAATAACTAGTAGGTATTAAGTCAATGCAAATTAAACCATTGGTATTAAACCCATCATTCCCTCCAGAATGTCTGTTACTCACAAAGAAGGTTAATGCCATCTTACCGATAGAAGATAAGTGTGTACCATAAGAACATAACATCACAAGAAATAGGAGCAGGAGAAGGCCATTCGGCCCCTCGAGCCTGCTCTGCCCTTCAATCAGATCATGGCTGATCTTTGACTTCAACTCCACTTTCCCGCCCGATCCCCATATCCCTTAGAGTCCAAAAATCTATCTTTCACAGCCTTGAATATATTCAACGACTCAGCATCCACAGCCCTCTGGGGTAGAGAATTCCAAAGATTCACAACCCTCTAAATTCCTTTAGATAATCAAGGGGCAAAGGGGAGGGAGGATCTAAAAGCAATCACTATCACTAGAGAAAAATTACTAGGCAAACTAACGGGCCATATTTAGGACGGTGACCACAATTCAGTTAGTTTTAGCATTATTATGGAAAGGGACAGAGTTAAATCAGGAGTAAATGTTTTAAATTGGGGGAAAGGCAAATTTTACAGAACTAAGAGGTGATTTGGCAGAAGTGGACTGGACAGAACGACTTGAGGAGAAATCAGTGGCAAGCCAGTGGGAGGCACTAAAAAGTGAAATTCTACGGGTACAATGCAGACACGTCCCCTCAAAGAAAAAGGGTGGCACTGCCAAATTTAGAGCCCCCTAGTTGTCCAGAAGTATACGGGGCAAGATAAAGCAGAAAAAAAAAGCTTATGACTGTCACAGAAAACTAAATACTGCAGAAAGCCTAGAGGAGTATAGAAAGTACGGGGATGATGTAAAAAAGGAAATAAGGAAAGAAAAGAGAGGGCATGAAAAAATATTAGCAAGTAAGATTAAAGAAAACCCAAAGATGTTTTATCAGTACATGAAGAACAAGAGGATAGTTAAGGAAAAGGTGGGACCTATCAGGGATGATAAGGGTAACTTGTGTGTAGAAGCAGAGGATGTGGGTAGGGTTTTAAATGAATATTTTGTCTCCGTATTCACAAAGGAAAGGGATGATCCAGACGTAGTAGTTAAAGAGGTGTGAAATATTGGATAAAGTAAACATAACGAGAGAGGAAGTACTAGAGGGACTGGAATCCTTGAAAGTTGATAAGTCACCAGGGCCGGATGGATTGTTTCCTAGGCTATTGAAGGAAGCCAGGGAGGAAATAGCGGATGCTCTGAGGATCATTTTCCAATCCTCACTAGATACAGGGGAGGTACCGGAGGACTGGAAGACTGCAAACGTAGTACCATTGTTTAAAAAGGGTATGAGGGAAAGGTCGAACAATTATAGGCCGATCAGTCTTACCTCGGTGATGGGCAAACTATTAGAATCAATACTTTTTTTTTTTATTCGTTCACGGGATGTGGGCGTCGCTGGCGAGGCCGGCATTTATTGCCCATCTCTAATTGCCCTCGAGAAGGTGGTGGTGAGCCGCCTTCTTGAACCGCTGCAGTACTTTTCGTAGCGAGATTTTACAACTGAGTGGCTTGCTAGGCCATTTCAGAGGGCAATTAAGAATCAACCACATTGCTGTGGGTCTGGAGTCACATATTGGCCAGACCAGGTAAGGACGGCAGGTTTCCTTCCCTAAAGGACATTAGTGAACCAGATGGGTTTTTACGACAATCCGGTAGTTTCATGGCCATCATTACTGATACTAGTATTTTAATTCCAGATTTTATTTAATTAATTGAATTTAAATTCGCCAGCTGCCGTGGCGGGATTTGAACTCGTGACTCTGGATTTTAGTCCAGGCCTCTGGATTACTAGCCCAGTAACATAACCACTATGCTACCGTACTGAGAGATAGGATAAACTGTCACTTGGCAAGGCATGGTTTAATCAGGGATTGTCAGCATGGATTTGTTCAGGGAAGGTCATGCCTTACAAATCTGATTGAATTCTTTGAGGAAGTGACAAGGAGGATTGATGAGGGTAGTACAGTGGATGTTGTCTACATGGATTTTAGTAAGGCATTTGACAAGGTCCCACATGGCAGACTGGTCAGAAAGGTAAGGAGTGTGATGGAATACTCTCCACTTGCCTGGATGAGTGCAGCTCCAACAACACTCAAGAAGCTCGACACCATCCAGGACTAAGCAGCCCGCTTGATTGGCACCCCATCCACCACCCTAAACATTCACTCCCTTCACCACCGGCGCACTGTGGCTGCAGTGTGTACCATCCACAGGATGCACTGCAGCAACTCGCCAAGGCTTCTTCGACAGCACCTCCCAAACCCCGACCTCTACCACTTAGAAGGTGCATGCTAAACAGCGGAAGCAACATGCTATAGACAGAGCTAAGCGATTCCACAACCAACGCATCAGATCAAAGTTCTGCAGTCCTGCCACATCCAGTCATGAATGGTGGTGGACAATTAAACAACTAACGGGAGGAGGAGGCTCTGCAAACATCCCCATCCTCAATGATGGCGGAGTCCAGCACATGAGTGCAAAAGACAAGGCTGAAGCGTTTGCAACCATCTTCAGCCAGAAGTGTTGAGTGGATGATCCATCTCGGCCTCCTCCCGATATCCCCACCATCACGGAAGCCAGTCTTCAGCCAATTCGATTCACTCCACGTGATATCAAGAAACGGCTGAGTGCACTGGATACAGCAAAGGCTATGGACCTGACAACAACCCAGCTGTAGTGCTGAAGTCTTGTGCTCCAGAACTAGCTGCGCCTCTAGCCAAGCTGTTCCAGTACAGCTACAACACTGGCATCTACCCGACAATGTGGAAAATTGCCCAGGTATGTCCTGTCCACAAAAAGCAGGACAAATCCAATCCGGCCAATTACCGCCCCATCAGTCTACTCTCAATCATCAGCAAAGTGATGGAAGGTGTCGTCGACAGTGCTATCAAGCGGCACTTACTCACCAATAACCTGCTCACCGATGCTCAGTTTCGGTTCCGCCAGGACCACTCGGCTCCAGACCTCATTACAGCCTTGGTCCAAACATGGACAAAAGAGCTGAATTCCAGAGGTGAGGGGAGAGTTACTGCCCTTGACATCAAGGCAGCATTTGACCGAGTGTGGCACCAAGGAGCCCGAGTAAAATTGAAGTCAATGGGAACCAGGAGGAAAACTCTCCAGTGGTTGGAGTCATATCTAGCACAAAGGAAGATGGTAGTGGTTGTTGGAGGCCAATCATCTCAGCCCCAGGACATTGCTGCAGGAATTCCTCAGGGCAGTATCTGAGGCCCAACCATCTTCAGCTGCTTCATCAATGACCTTCCCTCCATCATAAGGTCAGAAATGGGGATGTTCGCTGATGACTGCACAGTGTTCAGTTGCATTCACAACCCCTCAGATAATGAAGCAGTCCGAGCCCGCATGCAGCAAGACCTGGACAACATCCAGGCTTGGGCTCATAAGTGGCAAGTAACATTCGCGCCAGATAAGTGCCAGGCAATGACCATCTCCAACAAGAGAGAGTCTAACCACCTCCCCTTGACATTCAACGGCATTACCATCGCCGAATCCCCCACCATCAACATCCTGGGGGTCACCATTGACCAGAAACTTAACTGGACCAGCCATATAAATACTGTGGCTACGAGAGCAGGTCAGAGGCTGGGTATCCTGTGGCGAGTGACTCACCTCCTGACTCCCCAAAGCCTTTCCACCATCTACAAGGCACAAGTCAGGAGTGTGATGGAATACTCTCCACTTGCCTGGATGAGTGCAGCTCCAACAACACTCAAGAAGCTCGACACCATCTAAGATAAAGCAGCCCGCTTGATTGGCACCCCATCCACCACCCTAAACATTCACTCCCTTCACCACCGGCGCACTGTGGCTGCAGTGTGTACCATCCACAGGATGCACTGCAGCAACTCGCCAAGGCTTCTTCGACAGCACCTCCCAAACCCGCGACCTCTACCACCTAGAAGGACAAGAGCAGCAGGTACATGGGAACAACACCACCTGCACGTTCCCCTCCAAGTCACACACCATCCCGACTTGGAAATATATCGCCGTTCCTTCATTGTCGCTGGGTCAAAATCCTGGAACTCCCTTCCTAACAGCACTGTGGGAGAACCGTCACCACACGGACTGCAGCGGTTCAAGAAGGCGGCTCACCACCACCTTCTTGAGGGCAATTAGGGATGGGCAATAAATGCTGGCCTTGCCAGCGATGCCCACATCCCGTGATTGAATTAAAAAAAAAGGACAAGAGGAGACATGTAAAATTGCCAGAAAAAGCGGCAAGCCTGAGCATTGGGAGCAGTTTAGAATTCAGCAAAGGAGAACAAAGAGATTGATTAAGAGGGGAAAAATAGAGTACGAGAGTAAACTAGCAGGGAACATAAAAACTGATTGTAAAAGCTTCTATAAATATGTCAAGAGAAAAAGATTAGTGAGGACAAATGTAGGTCCCTTACAATCAGAAATGGGGGAAATTATAATGGGGAACAAAGAAATGGCAGAACAATTAAACACATACTTTGGTTCTGTCTTCACAAAGGAGGACACAAATAACCTCCCGGAAATGTTAGGGAACCAAGGGTCTAGTGAGAGGGAGGAACTGAAGGAAATCAGTATTCGGAAAAAAATAGTGCCAGGGAAATTAATGGGGCTAAAGGCTGACAAATCCCCAGGGCCCGATAATCTACATTCCAGAGTACTAAAGGAAGTTGCCCTGGAAATAGTGGATGCATTGGTGGTCATCTTCCAAAATTCTATAGACTCTGGAACAGTTCCTCCAGATTGGAGGGTGGCAAATGTAACCCCACTATTTAAAAAAGGAGGGAGAGAGAAAACAGGTAATTACAGACCAGTTAGCCTAACATCAGTAGTGGGGAAAATGCTGGAGTCTATTATAAAGGATGTGATTACATAACACTTGGAGGGCATTAACGGGATTGGACAAAGTCAGCATAGGTTTATGAAAGGGAAATCATGCTTAACAAATCTACTGGAGTTTTTTGAAGATGTAACTCGTAGAATAGATAGGGGAGAACCAGTGGATGTGGTGTATTTGGATTTTCAGAAGGCTTTTGATAAGGTCCCACACAAGAGGTTAGTGTGCAAAATTAAAGCAGATGGGATTGGGGGGAATATACTGGCATGGATTGAGAATTGGTTGACAGACAGGAAACAGAGTAAGAATAAATGGTCTTTTTCCGGGTGGCAGGCAGTGGGGTACCGCAGGGATCAGTGCTTGGGCCCCAGCTATTCACAATATATATCAATGATTTGGATGAGGGAACCATATGTAACATTTCCAAGTTTGCAGACGACACAAATCTGGGGTGGAATGTGAGCTGTGAGGAGGATGCAAAGAGGCTCCAATGTGATTTAGACAAGTTGGGTGAGTGGGCAAGAACATGGCAGATATGGTACAATGTGGATAAATGTGAGGTTATCCACTTTGATTGTAAAAACAGAAAGGCAGATTATTATCTGAATGGTGATAGATTGGGAAAAGGGGAGGTGCAACGAGACCTGGGTGTCCTTGTACAGCAGTCGCTGAAAGCGAGCATTCAGGTGCATCAAGCAGTTGGGAAGGCGAATGGTATGTTGGCCTTCATTGCAAGAGGATTTGAGTACAGGAACAGGGATGTCTTACTGCAGTTGTACAGGGCCTTGGTGAGACCACATCTGGAGTATTGTGTGCAGTTTTGGTCTCCTTATCTGAGGAAGAATGTCCTTGCCATGGAGAGAGTGCAACAAAAATTTACCAGACTGATTCCTGGGATGGCAGGACTGACGTATGAAGAGAGATTGGGTCGACTCGGCCTATATTCACTCGGGTTTAGAAGAATGAGAGGTGATCTCATCGAAACATTTAAAATTCTAACAGGACTGGACAGACTAGATGCAGGGAGGATGTTCCCGAAGGCTGGGGAGTCCAGAACCAGGGGTCACAGTCTCAGGATACGGGGTATGCCATTTAGAACCGAGATGAGGAGAAATTTCTTCACTCAGAGGGTGGTGAACCTGTGGAATTCTCCACCACAGAAGGCAGTGGAGGCCAAGTCATTAAATATATTCAAGAAGGAGACAGATATATTTCATAATGCTAAAGGGATCAAGGGATATGGGGAAAAAGCGGGAACAGGGTACTGAGTTAGACGATCAGCCATGATCATTTTGAATGGCGGAGCAGGCCCGAGGGCCGAATGGCCTACTCTTGCTCCTATTTTCTATGTTTCTATGTTTCTAAGAGCAGCAGGCACAAGGGAACAACACCACCTGCACGTTCCCCTCCAAGTCACACACCATCCCGACTTGGAAATATATCGCCGTTCCTTCATCGTCGCTGGGTCAAAATCCTGGAACTCCCTTCCTAACAGCACTGTGGGAGAACCCTCACCACACGGACTGCAGCAGTTCAAGAAGGCGGCTCACCACCACCTTCCCAAGGGCAATTAGGGATGTGCAATAAATGCCGGCCTCGCCAGCGACGCCCACATCCCATGAACGAAGAAAGAAAAAATCCAAGTTTGCTGACAATACAAAGCTAGGTGGGAAAGTAAGCTCTGAGGAGGACACCAACAGACTGCGAAGGGATATAGACAGATTAAGTGAGTTGGCAAGAAGGTGGCAGATGGAGTATAATGTGGGGAAATGTGAGGTCATTCACTTTGGTCGGAAGAATAGAAAAACAGAATTTTTTTAAATGGTAAGTAACTATTCAGTGTTGGTGTTCAGAGAGACTTGGGTATCCTCGAACAAAAAACACAAAATGTTAGTATGCAGATACAGAAAGCAATTGGCATGTTGGCCTTTATTGCAAGGGGATTGGAGTGCAAGAATAAGGAAGTTTTAATACAGATATTCAGGGCTTTAGTGAGACCTCACCTGGAGTACTGTGTACAATTTTGGTCTCCTTATCTAAGGAAGGATATACTTGCCTTGGAGGCAGTGCAACGAAGTTTCACTAGATTAATTCCTGGGATGAGAGGATTGTCTTATGAAGGGTGGTTGAGCAGAATGGGCCTCTGGAGTTTAGAAGAATGAGAGGTGATCTCATTGAAACATATAAGATTCTGAGGGGGCTTCAAAGGGCAGCTGCTGAGAGATTGTTTCCCCTGGCTGGAGAGTCTAGAACTGGGGGACATAGTCTCAGGATAAGGGGTCAGCCATTCAAGGCTGAGATGAGGAGGAATTTCTGCACTGAGAGTTGTGAATCTTTGGAATTCTCCACCCCAGAGGGCGATGGATGCTGAGTCGTTGAATATGTTCAAGGCTGTGACAGATAGATTTTTGAACTCCAGGGGAATCGAGCGATTTGGGGATCGGCTGGAAATTGAATGTCGGAGCAGGCCCGAGGGGCCGGTGTCCTCCTGCTCCGATTTCTCATGTTTTTATGTTCTTATATGTCTCCCAGTCACTGTGTATAGAGGGGGGGTGGGTATTATGGGATGTGTCTCCCAGTCACTGTGTATAGAGGGGGGGTGGGTATTATGGGATGTGTCTCCCAGTCACTGTGTATAGAGGGGGGGTGGGTATTATGGGATGTGTCTCCCAGTCACTGTGTATAGAGGGGGGGTGGGTATTATGGGATGTGTCTCCCAGTCACTGTGTATAGAGGGGGGGTGGGTATTATGGGATGTGTCTCCCAGTCACTGTGTATAGAGGGGGGGTGGGTATTATGGGATGTGTCTCCCAGTCACTGTGTATAGAGGGGGGTGGGTATTATGGGATGTGTCTCCCAGTCACTGTGTATAGAGGGGGGGGTGGGTATTATGGGATGTGTCTCCCAGTCACTGTGTATAGAGGGTGGGTGGGTATTATGGGATGTGTCTCCCAGTCACTGTGTATAGAGGGTGGGTGGGTATTATGGGATGTGTCTCCCAGTCACTGTGTATCGAGGGTGGGTGGGTATTATGGGATGTGTCTCCCAGTCACTGTGTATCGAGGGTGGGTGGGTATTATGGGATGTGTCTCCCAGTCACTGTGTATAGAGGGGGGTGGGTATTATGGGATGTGTCTCCCAGTCACTGTGTATCGAGGGTGGGTGGGTATTATGGGATGTGTCTCCCAGTCACTGTGTACAGAGGGGGGTGGGTATTATGGGATGTGTCTCCCAGTCACTGTGGAAAGAGGGGGTGGGTGGGTATTATGGGATGTGTCTCCCAGTCACTGTGTATAGAGGGTGGGTGGGTATTATGGGATGCGTCTCCCAGTCACTGTGTATAGAAGTAAGTGGGTATTATGGGATGTGTCTAGACTTGGGTAAGGCCAACTTCAATGGGATGAGACAGAGACTGTCCACAGTAAACTGGGCCAATCTGTTAATGGGTAAAACAACTGATGATCAGTGGGAAATGTTTTAAGAAACATTTAACGTGATACAGAATCGGTTTATACCCCTGAGGGACAAGAACTCGACTTGCAAAAAAAAACAGCCATGGACAACTAAAGAGGTAAGGGACAGTATAAGACATAAGGAAAGGGCATACAAAAAGGCAAAAAAATGGCACAGATCCTGGTGAAAGGGAAAGATACAAAGATCAACAAAGGGTCACAAAACAGACAGTAAGAGCTACAAAAAGAGAGTATGAAAAGAAACTTGCAAGGGATATCAAAACCAATACGAAGAACTTTTATAGTTACATTAGGAAAAAGAGGGTGGTCAGGAGCAGTGTTGGCCCCTTAAAAACTGAAAGTGGGGATATTGTCATTGACAATGGGGAAATGGCGGACTTGTTGAACAATTACTTTGCGTCAGTATATACAGTCGAAAAAGTGGATAGCATGCCGGAAATCCCAAGAAAACTAATATTGAATCGTGGACGGGGACTCGATAAAATTAACATAAGTAAAGCAACAGTAATGAAGAAAATAATAGCACTAAAGAGTGACAAATCCCCAGGACCAGATGGTTTCCATCCCAGGGTTTTAAAGGAAGTAGGTGAGCACATTGCAGATGCCCTAACTATAATCTTTCAAAGTTCTCTAGATTCAGGAACTGTCCATCCAGATTGGAAAATTGCACGTCACTCCGCTTTTTAAGAAAGGAGAGAGAGGGAAACCGGGGAATTATAGACCAGTTAGCCTGACATCTGTTGTGGGGAAAATGCTGGAGTCTATAATTAAGGATAGGGAGACTGAACAACTCGAGAATTTTCAGTTAATCAGAGAGAGCCAGCATGGATTTGTGAAAGGTAGGTCGTGCCTGACAAACCTGATTGAATTTTTTGAAGAGGTGACTAAAGTAATGGACAGGGGAATGTCAATGGATGTTGTTAATAAAAGGAAGGAATCACTGTAATGCAGAGAAATGATATTGGGACAAAGGATCAGGATAATGAAACAGTTTGGGTAGAGATAAGGAATAATAAGGGGAAAAAAACACTAGTGGGCGTAATATATAGGCCTCCTAATAGTTGCAACTCTGCTGGAAGAAGTATTAATCAGGAAATAGTCGGGGCATGTAATAAGGGAACAGCTATAATTATGGGGGATTTTAACTATCATATTAACTGGACAAATCAAATTGGGCAGGGCAGCCTTGAGGAAGAGTTTATTGAGTGTATTCGGGATGGATTTCTTGAGCAGTATGTAACTGCTCCTACAAGGGGGCAAGCAACCTTGGACCTGGTCCTGTGTAATGAGTCAGGATTAATTAATAATGTCCTAGTTAAGGATCCCCTTGGAATGAGTGACCATAACATGGTTACATTCCATATCCAATTAGAGGGTGAGAAGGTTGGTTCCCAAACAAACGTACTGAGCTTGAATAAAGGAGACTATGATGGTATGAGAGCGGAATTGATTAAAGTGGACTGGGAAAATAGATTAAAGGGTAAGACGGTACATGAACAGTGGTGTTCATTTAACGAGCGATTTTACAACTTTCAAAAAATATATATTCCACTGAGGATAAAAGGGTGTAAAAGAAATGACAGCCATCTGTGGCGAAGTAAAGAAATTAAGGATAGTATCCGACTAAAAACAAGGACATATAAGGTAGCCAAACTTAGTGGGAGGATAGAAGATTGGGAATTCTTCAAAAGACAGCAAAAAGTAACTAAAGGATTGATTAAGAAAGGGAAGATAGATTATGAAAATAAATTAGCAAAAAATATAAAAACAGATAGCAAGAGTTTCTATCGTTATATAAAAAGAAAAAGGGTGGCTAAGGCAAACATAGGTCCCTCAGAGGATGAGACCGGGAAATTAATGGTGGGAAACATGGAGATGGCAAAAATGCTGAACAAATATTTTGTTTCAGTCTTTACGGTAGAGGACACTAAGAATATCCCAACACTGGACAAACATGGGGCTCTAGGGGGAGAGGAGCTAAATACGATTAAAATCACTAAGGAATTGGTACTCAGTAAAATAATGGGACTCAAGGTGGATAAATCCCCTGGACCTGATGGCTGACATCCTAGGGTCTTGAGGGAAGTGGCAGTAGGGATTGTGGAAGCTTTGGTAATAATTTTCCAAAATTCTCTGGACTTGGCAAAGGTCCCGGCAGATTGGAAAACTGCTAATGTAACACCCTTATTTAAAAAGGGTAGTAGGCAGAAGGCTGGAAATTATAGACCAGTTAGCCTAACATCTGTGGAGGGTAAAATTTTGGAGTCTATTATTAAGGAGACAGTAACGCAACATTTGGATAAACATAATTTAATAGGACAAAGTCAGCATGGCTTTATAAAGGGGAAGTCATGTCTGACAAATTTGCTTGAGTTCTTTGAGGACATAACGTACAGGGTGGATAAAGGGGAACCAGTGGACGTAGTGTATTTAGACTTCCAGAAGGCATTCGACAAGGTGCCACATAAAAGATTATTGCTCAAGATAAAGAATCACTGGATTGGGGGTAATATTCTGGCATGGGTGGAGGATTGGTTATCTAACAGGAAGCAGAGAGTTTGGATAAATGGTTCATTCTCGGACTGGCAACCAGTAGCCAGTGGTGTTCCGCAGGGGTCGGTGCTGGGTCCCCAACTCTTTACAACCTATATTGTTGAGGGTTCTATAACAAGGGGACATAGATTCAAGGTAAAAGGCGGGAGGTTTAGAGGGGATTTGAGAAAGAACTTTTTCACCCAGAGGGTGGTTGGAGTCTGGAACTCACTGCCTGAAAGGGTTGTGGAGGCAGGAACCCTCACAACATTCAAGAAGCATTTGGATGAGCACTTGAAATGCCATAGCATACAAGGCTACGGACCAAATGCTGGAATATGGGATTAGAGTAGATAGGGCTGATGGCCGGTGCGGACACGATGGGCCGAACGGCCTCTATCCGTGCTGTATAACTCTATGACTCTATGACTCTATATTAACGATTTGGAGGAGGGGACCGAGTGTAACGTATCAAAGTTTGCAGATGATACAAAGATGGGAGGGAAAGTAGAGAGTGAGGAGGACATAAAAAACCTGCAAGGGGATATAGACAGGCTGGGTGAGTGGGCGGAGATTTGGCAGATGCAATACAATATTGGAAAATGTGAGGTTATGCACTTTGGCAGGAAAAATCAGAGAGCAAGTTATTATCTTAATGGCAAGAAACTGGAAAGTACTGCAGTACAAAGGGATCTGGGGGTCCTAGTGCAAGAAAATCAAAAAGTTAGTATGCAGGTGCAGCAGGTGATCAAGAAGGCCAACGGAATGTTGGCTTTTATTGCTCGGGGATAGAATATAAAAACAGGGAGGTATTGCTGCAGTTATATAAGGTATTGGTGAGACCGCACCTGGAATACTGCATACAGTTTTGGTCTCCATACTTAAGAAAAGACATACTTGCTCTCGAGGCAGTGCAAAGAAAGTTCACTCGGCTAATCCCGGGGATGAGGGGGCGGACATATGAGGAGAGGTTGAGTAGATTGGGACTCTACTCATTGGAGTTCAGAAGAATGAGAGGCGATCTTATTGAAACATATAAGATTGTGAAGGGGCTTGATCGGGTGGATGCGGTAAGGATGTTCCCAAGGATGGGTGAAACTAGAACTTGGGGGCATAATCTTAGAATAAGGGGCTGCTCTTTCAAAACTGAGATGAGGAGAAACTTCTTCACTCAGAGGGTGGTAGGTCTGTAGAATTTGCTGCCCCAGGAAGCTGTGGAAGCTACATCATTAAATAAATTTAAAACAGAAATAGACAGTTTTCTAGAAGTAAAGGGAATTAGGGGTTACGGGGAGCGGGCAGGAAATTGGACATGAAGCTGAGTTCGGATCGGTCAAGGCCCTGTGGGTGGCGGAGCGGGCCCAGGGGCTGAGTGGCCGGGTCCTGCTCCTACTTCTTGTGTTCTATAGATTTTAGTTTAGGATCAGATCAGCCATGATTTTATTGAATGGCGGAGCAGGCTCGAGGGGCCGATTGGCCTACTCCTGCTCCTATTTCTTATGTTCTTATGTTCTTATTTATATGGACTTCCAGAAAAATTTGATAAAGTCCCACATAAGAGACTGTTAGCTAAGATAGAAGCCCATGGAATCGAGGGAAAAGTACGGACTTGGTTAGGAAGTTGGCTGAGCGAAAGGCGACAGAGAGTAGGGATAATGGGTAGGTACTCACATTGGCAGGATGTGACTAGTGGAGTCCCGCAGGGATCTGTCTTGGGGCCTCAATTATTCACAATATTTATTAACGACTTAGATGAAGGCATAGAAAGTCTCATATCTAAGTTTGCCGATGACACAACGATTGGTGGCATTGTAAGCAGTGTAGATGAAAACATAAAATTACAAAGCGATATTGATAGATTAGGTGAATGGGCAAAACTGTGGCAAATGGAATTCAATGTTGGCAAATGTGAGGTCATCCACTTTGGATCAAAAAAGGATCGAACAGGGTACTTTCTAAATGGTTAAAAACAGTGGATGTCCAAAGGAACTTCGGGGTTCAGGTACATCGATCATTGAAGTGTCATGAACAGGTGCAGAAAATAATCAATAAGGCTAATGGAATGCTGGCCTTTATATCTGGAGGACTAGAGTACAAGGGGACAGAAGTTATGCTGCAGCTATACAAAACCCTGGTTAGACCGCACCTGGAGCACTGTGAGCAGTTCTGGGCACCGCACCTTCGGAAGGACATATTGGCCTTGGAGGGAGTGCAGCGTAGGTTTACTAGAATGATACCCGGACTTCAAGGGTTAAGTTACGAGGAGAGATTACACAAATTGGGGTTGTACTCTCTCGAGTTTTGAAGTTTTGGGGTGATCTGATCGAAGTTTATTAGATATTAAGGGGAACAGATAGGGTGGATAGAGAGAAACTATTTCCGCTGGTTGGGGATTCTAGGAGTAGGGGACACAGTCTAAAAATTAGAGCCAGACCTTCCAGGCGCGAGATTAGAAAACATTTCTACACACAAAGGGTGGTCGAAGTTTGGAACTCTCTTCTGCAAACGGCAATTGATACTAGCTCAATTGTTAAATTAAATCTGAGATAGATAGCTTTTTGGCAACCAAAGGTATTAAGGGATATGGGCCAAAGGCAGGTATATGGAGTTAGATCACAGATCAGCCATGATCTTATCAAATGGCGGAGCAGGCACGAGGGGCTGAATGGCCTACTCCTGTTCCTATGTTCCTATGTGTCTCCCAGTCACTGTGTATAGAGGGTGTGTGGGTATTGGGGATGTGGTCAACTTGCTCTCTTGAAACTTGGTTGATCGGAGTGGAATTTCCCAGTGTTCTTTCCCCTTAAATTGGCCTTGGGATTTTTTTCGGTTATTTTGCACCTGACAGGAGATGTCCAAGGTTGTTTGTGCTTTGATTGGTTCGATGGTCAGCTGGTCTTTTCACCTCCTTTGTTTTCGTATGTTCTTTTTGTACAACTTTATTTTAGATAATTGTACTGACATTGTGACATTGTTGGACAGTGTAAAATGGATGATAGCGAATTGGCTTCTCTCCGCATTATTATTTCCATTGTGGGTGGGCGAGATATAAAACCAGCTGCCAATTCACTATCACCCATTTTACATTAACGAACAAAGTCCAAATTACCACTTTTGTCCCTTACTGAACCCTCCCCACTTGGCCACACCTTTCAATCTCCACCACACCTCCATTTACCATTTCTCCGACTCATCACCCTCCTTTCCCCCTAAACCTCTCCCTCTATATAAAGTCATGGCTACTCCCTTGCCAGGGTCTAAATCACTCACAACACTCCCTCCCACCACTTTCATGTATCCTTCACTACTCACATCCCCTTCTCCCTTTGAACCCCACATCCACCCTTCGCCCTTTGAACCCCATGGAATCATAGAAATTTACAGCACAGAAGGAGGCCATTCGGCCCACCGTGTCTGTGCCGGCCAAAAAAGAGCCATCCAGCCTAATCCCACTTTTCAGCACTTGGTCCGTAGCCCTGTAGGTTACGGCACTTCAAGTGCATATCCAAGTACTTTTTAAATGCGATGAGGGTTTCTGCCTCTACCACCCTTCAGGTAATGAGGTCCAAACCCCCACCATCCTCTGGGTGAAAAAATTTCTCCTCAGCTCCCATCTGAACCTTTAATCCATTATCCGAATCCAAATCATTAATATATACCACAAAAAGCAAGGGACCGAGTACTGAACCCTGCGGAACCCCACTGGAAACAGCCTTCCAGTCACAAAACACCCGTCGACCATTACCCTTTGCTTCCTGCCACTGAGCCAATTTTGGATCCAACTTGACACTTTCCCTTGGATCCCATGGGCTTTTACTTTTCTGACCAGTCTGCCATGTGGGACCTTGTCAAAAGCCTTGCTAAAATCCATGTACACTACATCAAACACATTACCCTCATCGACCCTCCTTGTTACCTCCTCAAAAAATTCAATCAAATTAGTCAGACGCGACCTTCCCTTAACAAATCCATGCTGACTGTCCTTGATTAACCCGTGCCTTTCTAAATGACGTGGAGATGCCGGTGATGGACTGGGGTTGACAATTGTAAACAATTTTACAACACCAAGTTATAGTCCAGCAATTTTATTTTAAATTCACAAGCTTTCGGAGGCTACCTCCTTCCTCAGGTGAACGATGTGAAAATGAAATCCTCGAGATGAAATCGCATTTATAATTCACAGAACAATGCTTGGTGAGTACAGACAGTTTTTTCAACTGCCCGTTGCCAAGGCAATCAGTGTGCAGACAGACAGGTGTTACCTGCCAGGTCTCACAGAATATACAAATCACCAAAAAAAAAAACAACAAACAAAAAAAAAACAGAGATAGAGAGGTAGAAACATAGAAAAGACAGCAACTGACCCGTTATATTAAAAACAGATAACATTTGTTCGCTGGTGGGGTAACGTGTAGCGTGACATGAACCCAAGATCCCGGTTGAGGCCGTCCTCATGGGTGCGGAACTTGGCTATCAATTTCTGCTCGACGATTTTGCGTTGTCGTGTGTCTCGAAGGCCGCCTTGGAGTACGCTTACCCGAAGGTCGGTGGATGAATGTCCATGACTGCTGAAGTGTTCCCCGACTGGGAGGGAACCCTCCTGTTTGGCGATTGTTGCGCGGTGTCCGTTCATCCGTTGTCGCAGCGTCTGCATGGTCTCGCCAATGTACCATGCTCTGGGGCATCCTTTCCTGCAACGTATGAGGTAGACAACGTTGGCCGAGTCACAGGAGTATGAACCATGCACCTGGTGGGTGGTGTCCTCTCGTGTGATGGTGGTATCTGTGTCGATGATCTGGCATGTCTTGCAGAGGTTACCGTGGCAGGGTTGTGTGGTGTCGTGGACGCTGTTCTCTTGAAAGCTAGGTAATTTGCTACGAACGATGGTCTGTTTGAGGTTGGGTGGCTGTTTAAAGGCGAGTAGTGGAGGTGTGGGGATGGCCATAGCGAGGTGTTTGTCCTCATTGATGACATGTTGAAGGCTGCGGAGAACATGGCGTAGTTTCTCCGCTCCGGGGAAGTACTGGACGACAAAGGGTACTCTGTTGGTTGCGTCCCGTGTTAGTCTCCTGAGGAGGTCTATGCGATTTTTTGCTGTGGCCCGTCGGAACTGTCGATCGATGAGTCGAGCGTCATATCCCGTTCTTACTAGGGCGTCTTTCAGCGTCTGTAGGTGTCCATCGCGTTCCTCCTCGTCTGAGCAGACCCTGTGTATTCACAGGGCCTGTCCATAGGGGATGGCCTCTTTGACGTGGTTAGGGTGGAAGCTGGAAAAGTGGAGCATCGTGAGGTTGTCCGTGGGCTTGCGGTAGAGTGAGGTGCTGAGGTGCCCGTCTTTGATGGAGATTCGTGTGTCCAAGAAAGAAACTGATTCTGAGGAGTAGTCCATGGTGAGCTTGATGGTGGGATGGAACTTGTTGATGTTATCGTGTAGTCTCTTCAGTGATTCCTTGCCGTGGGTCCATAGAAAGAAAATGTCGTCGATGTATCTGGTGTATCGTGTTGGTTGGAGGTCTTGTGCAGTGAAGAAGTCCTGCTCGAACTTGTGCATGAAAATGTTGGCGTATTGGGGTGCGAATTTGGTCCCCATGGCTGTTCCGTGTGTTTGGGTAAAGAACTGGTTATCGAAGGTGAAGACATTGTGATCCAGGATGAAGCAGATGAGTTGTAGGATGGCTTCCGGAGATTGGCTGTTGTTGGTGTTGAGTATTGATGCTATCGCAGCGATGCCGTCATCGTGGGGGATACTGGTGTATAGTGCCGAGACGTCCATCGTGGTGAGAAGTGTTCCTGGTTCAACTGGTCCGTGGGTACTGAGTTTTTGTAGGAAGTCTGTAGTGTTGCGACAGAAGCTGGGGGTTCCCTGTACGATGGGTTTCAGGATGCCCTCGATGTATCCAGAGAGGTTCTCACACAGGGTTCCGTTGCCTGATACGATAGGACGTCCGGGTGTGTTGGCTTTGTGTATCTTTGGGAGGCAGTAGAAGTCTCCCACGCGGGGAGTACGTGGGATGAGAGTGCGTAGGATGCTTTGAAGGTCTGGATCGAAGGTCTTGATCAGTTTGTTGAGCTGGTGGGTGTGTTCTTTGGTCGGATCTGCGGGTAACCGTCTGTAGTGTTCCTGGTTGTCCAGTTGTCGGTATGCTTCTTTGCAATAGTCCGTTCTGTTCTGTATGACTATGGCTCCTCCTTTGTCCGCTGGTTTGATGACGATGTTGCGGTTGGTCTTGAGAGCGTTGATGGCGTTGCGTTGTGCTCGGGTGACATTCTGGACTGTCTTCTGAGTGCGGCTGATGAATCTGGCATTGACGCATTTCCTGACAGCTTGAGCATACATGTCAAGCTGAGGGCAGCGACCCTCTGGAGGAGTCCAGTTTGACTCTTTCCTCTTCGGTTGCTGTACCGCGGATCCCTCTGTCTGCTGTTCCGGATCGTCGATTGTCTCATTGGGTTCGCTGCTGAAATCTTGGGGTTTGTGGTAGAATTCCCGGAGCCTCATTCTCCTGATGAATTCCTCTGTGTCCGCCGCGAGACTAGTGGGGTCCATTTTGGTGGTGGGGCAGAAATTGAGCCCTCGGCTGAGAACTTCGATTTCGTCTGGTTGAAGGGTGTGGTCGGACAAATTGACAATAGACTTCCCTGTGGTTGCAACCGTGGTACCGGGGGAAGCTTGGTTGATGCTGGTGGTGATGCCGAGTTTCTCAAGCTTCCTGCTCTTGGTTTTCATGTAGGCAGCGTAGTTCCGTTGCCTCGTCTGTTTGGCGGTATAACGTAGCTGGTCTGCTGTGTCCTGAGTACAGGTTGAGAGTATGGACTCTATCTTGGTTTCGAGGTTGTGGCGTCTGCTGTAGAGTTGGTGTATGAGATGGTCACGCTACACGTTACCCCACCAGCGAACAAATGTTATCTGTTTTTAATATAACGGGTCAGTTGCTGTCTTTTCTATGTTTCTACCTCTCTATCTCTGTTTTTTTTTTTGTTTGTTGTTTTTTTTTTGGTGATTTGTATATTCTGAGACCTGGCAGGTAACACCTGTCTGTCTGCACACTGATTGCCTTGGCAACGGGCAGTTGAAAAAACTGTCTGTACTCACCAAGCATTGTTCTGTGAATTATAAATGCGATTTCATCTCGAGGATTTCATTTTCACATCGTTCACCTGACGAAGGAGGAAGCCTCCGAAAGCTTGTGAATTTAAAATAAAATTGCTGGACTATAACTTGGTGTTGTAAAATTGTTTACAATTTCTAAATGACGTTTAATACTGTCCCTCAGAATTGATTCCAATAATTTGCCCAACACCGAGGTTAGGCTGACTGGCCTGTAATTACTCACTCTAACCCTTTCTCCCTTTTTAAACAACAAAACAATGTCAGCAGTCCTCCAATCCTCTGGCACCACGCCTGTAACCAGGGAGGAATCGAAAATGATGGTCAGAGCCTCCGCTATTTCCTCCCTTGTTTCTCTTAACAGCCAGGGATACATTTCATTCAGGCCTGTCGATTTATTATAGAATCATTGAAAGTTACGGCACAGAAGGAGGCCATTCGGCCCATCGTGTCCGTGCCGGCCAAAAAAGAGCTATCCAGCTTAATCCCACTTTCCAGCTCTTGGTCCGTAGCCCTGTGGGTTTCGGCACTTCAGGTGCACATCCAAGTACTTTTTAAATGAGTTGAGGGTTTCTGCCTCTCCCACCCTCTCAGGCAGTGAGTTCCAGACCCCACCACCCTCTGGGTAAAAGAAATTCTCCTCAGCTCCCCTCTAATCCTTCTACCAATTACTTTAAATCTATGCCCTCTGGTCACTGACCCCTCTGCTAAGGGAAATAGGTCCTCCCTATCCACTTTATCTGGGCCCCTCATAATTTTATACACCTCAATTAAATCTCCCCTCAGCCTCCTTTGTTCCAAAGAAAACAACCCCAGCCTATCCAATCTTTTCTCATAGCTAAAATTCTCCAGCCCTGGCAACATTCTCATTAATCTCCTCTGTACCCTCTCTAGTGCAATCCCATCTTTCCTGTAATGTGGTGACCAGAACTGTACACAGTACTCAAGCTGTGGCCTAACCAATATTTTATACAGTTCCAGCATAACCTCCCTGCTCTTATATTCTATGCCTCAGCTAAGAAAGGAAAGGATTCCATATGCCTTTTGAACCACCTTATCTAACTGTCCTGCTACCTTCAGGGATCTGTGAACATGTACTCCAAAGTCCCTTTGTTCCTCTACATCTCTCAGTATCCTCCCATTTCTTGGGTATTCCCTTGCCTTTTTGTGCGCTCCCCAAATGCATTACCTCACACTTCTCTGGATTGAATTCCACTTGCCACTTTTTTGCCCACCTGACCAATCGCTGACGATTACACAGTGTTCAGTTCCATTCGCAACCCCTCAGATAATGAAGCAGTCCGAGCCCGCATGCAGCAAGACCTGGACAACATCCAGGCTTGGGCTGATAAGTGGCAAGTAACATTCGCGCCAGATAAGTGCCAGGCAATGGCCATCTCCAACAAGAGAGAGTCTAACCATCTCTCCTTGACATTCAACGGCATTACCATTGCCAAATCTCCCACCATCAACATCCTGGGCGTCACCATTGACCAGAAACTTAACTGGACCAGCCATATAAATACTGTGGCTATGAGAGCAGGTCAGAGGCTGGGTATTCTGCGGCGAGTGACTCACCTCCTGACTCCCCAAAGCCTTTCCACCATCTACAAGGCACAAGTCAGGAGTGTGATGGAATACTCTCCACTTGCCTGGACGAGTGCAGCTCCAACAACACTCAAGAAGCTCGACACCATCCAGGGCAAAGCAGCCCGCTTGATTGGCACCCCATCCACCACCCTAAACATTCACTCCCTTCACCACCGGCGCACTGTGGCTGCAGTGTGTACCATCCACAGGATGCACTGCAGAAACTCGCCAAGGCTTCTTCGACAGCACCTCCCAAACCCGCGATCTCGACCACCTAGAAGGACAAGAGCAGCAGGCACATGGGAACAACACCACCTGCACGTTCCCCTCCAAGTCACACACCATCCCGACTTGGAAATATATCACCGTTCCTTCATCGTTGCTGGGTCAAAATCCTGGAACTCCCTTCTTAACAGCACTGTGGGAGAACCTTCACCACACGGACTGCAGCGGTTCAAGAAGGCGGCTCACCACCACCTTCTCAAGGGCAATTAGGGATGGGCATTAAATGCTGGCCTTGCTATTGATGCCCACATCCCATGAACTAATTTAAAAAAGGTCCATTGATATCTTCCTGCAGTCTACAGCTTTCCTCCTCACTAACAGCCACACGGCCAATTTTTGTATCATCTGCAAACTTCTTGATCAAGCCCCCCACATTCAAGTCCAAATCAATAATATACAACACAAAAGGCAAGGAATCTAGTACTGAGCCTTGCAGGCCCCCACTGGAAACAGCCTTCCAGTCGCAAAAACACCAACTTATCTACTTTCAAAGATGCTGAGCCCCTTAACATTTCCTCCCTCACTATGTTTATCCCATCCAATATTTTACACTCCTCCTCGTTAACTACAATGTCTGCATTGTCCTCCCCTTTTGTGAAGACAGACGCAAAATATTCATTACGATCCGTATCCACATCTTCCGCCTCCACACACAGGTTACCTTTTTGGTCTCTAATAGGCCCTACTCTTTCCTTAGTTATCCTCTTGTTCTTTATGTATTTATAAAACATTTTTGGGTTTTCCTTCATTTTACTTGCCAGTATTTTTTTATGCCCTCTCTTTGGTTTCCTAATTTCCTTTTTAATTTCACCCCTGCACTTTCTCTACTTCTCTCGGCTTTCTGCTTTATTGAGCTGTTGGTTTCTGACATAAGCTTCCCTTTTTTGCCTTATCTTACCCTGTATGCTCCTTGTCATCCAGGGGGCTCTAGATTTGGAAGTCCCTCCCTTTTTCTTTGTGGGAACATGTTTACTCTGAACCCCTTGAATCTCCCCCTTGAATGCCTCCCACTGCTCTGACACTGATTTACCTTCAAGTAGCTGTTTCCAGTTCACTTTTGCTAAATCACTTCTCAGCTTCGTAAAATTGGCCTTTCCCCAATTTCCCCTCCAGTCTCTCCACGTAACTGAAGTCCCTCATCCGTGGAATCATTCTAGTAAATCTCTTCTGCACCTCTCTAAGGCCTTCACATCTTTCCTATACTCCTGTTCTATCTTTGTCCTTTTCCATAACTATGCATAATCTATCAGCAAAATGCTCTCCCCCTGATACTCCTTCCACCTGTCCAGCTTCATTCCCTAAAATTAAGTCCAGAACTGAACCCTCTCTTGTTGGGCTTGCTACATACTGGCTAAAAAAAGTTCTCCTAATGCATTTTAAGAATTCTGCAACCTCTATACCAATTACACTGATTCTGTTCCAATTAATATTAGGATAGTTGAAATCCCCTACTATTACTGCCCTATTGTTTTTGCCTACATATTTGCTCTTCTATCTCCCTCTGACTGTTCGGGGGTCTACGGTACACTCCCAGTAGTGTGACTGCCCATATGGTCTCATTTGATGATCCTTCCAACATATCATCCCTCCTCACAGCTGTAATTGTTTCTTTAGCCAATATTGCGACCGCCCCTCCTTTTTTATCCTCCTCTCTATCTCGTCTGAACATAAAAGCATTAGAAATAGGAGCAGGAGTAGGACATACAACCCCTCAAGCCTGCTCTGACATTCAATAAGATTATGGCTGATCTTCGACCTTAACTCCACTTTCCCGCCCGATCCCCATATCCCTTGATTCTATGATTCTATGATTCCCCTAGAGTCCAAAAATCTATCTGTCTCAGTCTTGAATATATTCAATGACTCAGCATCCACAGCCCTCTGGGGTAGAGAATTCCAAAGATTCACAGCCCTCTGAGAAGAAATTTTTGGTCATCTCAGTCCTAAATGGCCGACCCCTTATCCTGAGACTGTGCCCCCTAGTTCAAGACTCTCCAGCCAGGGGAAACAACCTCTCAGCATCTACCCTGTCAAGGCCCCTCAGAATCTTATATGTTTCAGTGAGATCACCTCTCATTCTTCTAAACTCCAGAAAGTATAGACCCATTCTACTCAATCTCTTCTCAGAGGACAACCCTCTCACCACAGGAATTCATCTAGTGAACCTTCATTGCACCACCTCTAAGGCAAGTATATCCTTCCTTAGATAAGGAGATCAAAACTGTACACAGTACTCCAGGTGAGGTCTCACCAGAGATCTGTACAATCGCAGTAAGACTTCCTTACTCTTGTACTCCAACCCCCCTTGCAATAAAGGCCAACATGCCATTTGGTTCCTAATTGCTTGCTGCACCTGCATGCTAACTTTTTGTGTTTCTTGTACAAGGACACCCAAATCCCTCTGAACACCAACATTTAATAGTTTCTCATCATTTAAAAAATATTCTATTTTTCTATTCTTCCTACCAAAGTGAATAACCTCACATTTCCCCACATTATACTCCATCTGCCACATTCTTGCCCACTCACTTAACCTGTCTATATCCCTTTGCAGACTCTTTGTGTCCTCCTCACAGCTTACTTTCCCACCTAGCTTTGTACCGTCAGCAAGCTTGGATCCATTACACTCGGTCCCTTCATCTAAGTCATTAATATAGATTGTAAATAGCTGAGGCCCAAGCACTGATCCTTGTGGTACCCCACTAGTTACAGCCTGCCAACCTGAGAATGACCCGTTTATCCCTACTCTCTGTTTTCTGTCTATTAACCAATCCTCAATCCATGCTAATATATTACCCCCAACCCCATGAGCCCTTATCTTGTGTGACAACCTTTTATGTGGCACCTTATCGAATGCCTTTTGGAAATCCAAATATACGACATCCACTGGTTCCCCTTTATCTGCCCTGATAATTACATCCTCAAAAAACTCTAATAAATTTGTCAAACACAATTTCCCTTTGATAAACCCGTGTTGACTCTGCCTAATCATATTATAATTTTCTAAGTGCCCTTTTACCACTTCCCTAATAATGGATTCCAGCATTTTCCCAATGACTGATGTCAGACTAAGTGGTCTGTAGTTCCCTGTTTTCTCTCTCCCTCCTTTCTTGAATAGCGGGGTTACATTTGCTACCTTCCAATCCGCTGGGACAGTTCCAGAATCTAGAGAATTTTGGAAGATCACAACCAATGCATCCACTATCTCTGCAGCCACCTCTTTTACAACTCGAGAATGTAGGCCATCAGGTCCAGGGGATTTATCGGCTTTTAGTCCCGTTAGTTTCTCAAGTACTTTTTCACTACTGATATTAATTACTTTAAGTTCCTCAGTCTCATTAGACCCATGATTCCCCATTATTTCTGGAATGTTTTTTATGCCTTCTATAGTGAAGACAGATACAAAATATTTGTTTAATGTCTCTGCCATTTCCTGATTGCCCATTATAATTTCTCCTGTCTCAGCCTCTAGGAGTCTCACATGTGAAAACCCTGTAACCAGGAATTCTATTCCTGCCCCTCTTTCAGCCATGTTTCAGTAATCACTAAGATATCGTACTGCCACGTGTCTATCTGTGCCCTCGGCTCATCCGCCTTATTCACTAGACTCCCTGTATTGAGGTAAATACCATTAAGCATTGCCAAACTCCTTAGTTGTCTATTTTCTAACCTTCGTTTCCTCTGCCTTCCAATCTCGCTTACTAATTTTCTGCCTTCCATTTCCAGCTCTGCTTCTTTCTCTTCTGAATCTATGCTCAGGTTCCCATCCCCCTGCCAAGCTCTTTTAAACCCTCCCCCACAGCACCAGCAAACCTCCCCGTGATGATATTGGTCCCAGTCCTGTTGAGGTGCAACCCGTCCGGCTTGTACAGGTCCCACCTCCCCCAGAATCGGTCCCAATGCCCCAGGAATCTAAAGCCCTCCCTCCTGGACCATCTCTCCAGCCACACATTCATTTGCTCTATCCTCCTATTTCTATACTCACTTGCGCGTGACACCGGGAGTAATCCGGAAATTACTACCTTTGAGGTCCTGCTTGTTAATCTCTTTCCTAACTCCTTAAACTCTGCCTGCAGGACCTCACCCCTCTTTCTACCAATGTCATTGGTACTGATATGGACCATGACCTCTGGCTGTTCACCCTCCCCCTCCAGAATGTTCTGCAGCCGCTCAATGACATCCTTGACCCTGGCACCAGGGAGGCAACATACCATCCTGGAATCACGTCTGTGTCCGCAGATACGCCTGTCTGCTCCCCTAACTGTAGAATCCCCTATCACTGTCACTCTCCTGACCTTTCTTTCCCCCCCACTGTACAGCTAAGCCACCCATGGTGCTGTGGTCTTGGCTCTGGCTGCACTCCCCAGAGGAACCCACTCCCTCGCCAGTATAATACCGGTTAGAGAGTGAGATGCCCTCAGGGGACTCCTGCACTACCTGCCTGGTCCTCCTTGTCTGTCTGGTGGTCACCCAGTCCCTCTCTCCCTGCACTCTCTTAATCTGCGGGGTGACCACCTCCCGAAACGTGCTATCCATGAAACGCTCAGCCTCGCGGATGCCCTGCAGTGACTCCAGCCGCTGCTCAAACTCCGAAACCCGGAGCTCGAGCTCCTCCAGCTGACGACACTTCCTGCACCTGTGGACACGGGAAGCGTCCTGGAGTTCCCACATGGCACAGGTCGTTCATTCGACGGGCCTGAGCTGCCCTGCCAAGCCCCGATTTATTAGACTCCTAACTAAACTTACCAGAAATAAACTTAAGACTTGTCCCTGATCTGGACAAAAAACAAAACACTCACCAGCTGCTCACCAATTGGCTCCTTCCCTTGTGCTGACGTCACTTTAGGTGTTTTATTTACCTCTCTCGTGCCTCCACCCCCCACCCCACCCCCACCCCCACCCCCATTGAACACCCCCACCCCCACTGAACACCCCCACCCCCACCCCACCCCCACCACCCCACCCCCCACCCCCACCCCCATTGAACACCCCCACCCCCACTGAACACCCCCACCCCACCCCCTTTGAACACCCCACCCCCACTCCCACCCCCCACTCCCACCTCCACCCCCACCGCCACCCCTACCCCCTTTGAACCCCCCACCCCCACCCCCATTGAACACCCCCACCCCCTTTGAACACCCCCACCCCTTTGAACACTCCCACCCCCACCCCCTTTGAACACCCCCATCCCCACCCCCTTTGAACACACCCACCCCCACTCCCACCCCCACCCACTTTGAACACCCCCACCCCCACCCCCACCAACTTTGAACCCCTTCCCCCTTTGAACCCCACACCCCTTCCCCTTTGAACCCCCCACAACCTTCCCCCTCTGAACCCCCATCCCTTTCCCCCTTTGAACCCCGATCCCTTTCCCCCTTAGAACACCCCATCCATTTCCTCCTTTGAACCCCCCACATCCTTCCCCCTCTGAACTCCCATCCCTTTCCCCCTTTGAACCCCCATCCCTTTCCTGCTTTGAACCCACCAGCCCCTTCCCCCTTTGCACCCCACACCCCCTTCCCCCTTTGAACCCCCCCATCCCCTTTCCCCTTTGAACCCCACACCCTCATCAATCACCAAATCTGGTTTACCATCAATCACCATATCTGGCTCAACCATACCAAACTCTCCTTTGCCAAAATCATCCATTGCCCTAGGATCACCCTGGAGAGCAAACATAACCCCATTTCTTTTCTCAACACCAAACTGTTGCTTAAATCCCTCCCCACTGTCCCTTTCACCGTCATCTCCAACAACAAGTGGGAGGAGCTCATGGACCTCGTCATGGCCAAGGTGCAGACCATCTATTCAGCTGCCTCTGTGGCTCCCGCCCTTCCACTTGCCCATGAAGCCAAACCTCCCTTACCCTAGCCCTGCACCATCTACCGTCGTGCCCTTTCTGAGCTCATTTTATCCATGAAATCTACCTCCTGCCCCCTTGACCCTATTCCCACTTAACTGCTGACCACTCAACTACCCTTCCTGGCCCCCATGCTAACAAATATTGTAAATGGTTCCCTCTCCTCAGGTACTGTCCCCTCCTTTTTAAAATGTCTGTCATCACCCCACTCTGTAAAAATCCCACCCTTGACGCTTCTGTCTTCACTAACTGCCATTCCATCTTCAACCTCCCTTTCCTCTCCTTAAACATTTTCTCACATGCTAGATCGATGCCCACCTCTCCTGCACTCCCTGTTTGAATCCCTCCAAACACATTTCTGTCCCTCCCACAACCCTGAATCTAAAGCCATGAACAACTCTCTGATTATCTGAACCAGACTGTTCAGAACCTCGGCTTCCTGATTGACCCTGAGCTGACCTCCTGACCCCATATCCTCTCCATCACCAAGGCCGCCTATTTCCACCTCCTTAACATTGCCCATCTCCGGCCCTGCCTCAGCTAATCTTTTGCTGATAGGAACATAGGAAGAGGAGTAGACCATTCAGCCCCTCAAGCTTGTTCCACTCAAAATGCTTGCATCCATGCCTTTGTCACCTCCAGGTTATTCCAATGCTCTTCTGGTCAGCTTTTCAGCCTCTACTCTCTAAACTTCAGCACATATAAAAACTCTGCTGCCCGTATCCTATCCTACACCAAGTCCCATTCTCCCATCACCCCTGTCCTCACTGACCTACATTGGTTCCTGGTTCCCCAAGTGCTCGAATTTAAAATTCTCATCCTTGTGTTTAAATCCTCGCCACTCTATCTCTGTAACCTCCTCCAGCCCTACAACCATCCACAAACTCTCTATTGCTCTGATTCCTACCTCTTGTCCACACCCATCTCCCTTCGCCTGGTCATTGGTGGCCGTGCCTTCAGCTGCCTAGGTCTTTTGCTCTGAAATTCCCTCCCTAAACCTCTCTGCCTCCCTCTCTTTTTTCCTCTTTGGCCAAGCCTTTGGTTACCCCTCTGAATCTTTCCTTCTTTGGCTCTGCATTTTGTTGATCCTTACACCGCTGCTTGTTTTTACATTTTATGCTACGTAAATATAGGTGGTTATTCCTGATTGTGCAGCTGTGACGTTAGTGTGTGTTATGTAAGCAAGCTATGAAATATACTGTCAAATAAAAATGACCCTCATTACTCTGCACATTAGAGTCTCCTCCTGTAACAACCTTCAATAAAGAGTTTGACAGCTTTCTGCTCCCTCCCCCAGTGGCAGGCAATATCCCTGACGGTGATTGAGAGAGTTCAGATCGCAGCTGCGATCCTCGGCTCCCTGTTCCTTATCGCAAGCATTTCTTGGCTCATCTGGTCAACAATCAGCCCATCGGCAAAGTGGCAGAGACAGGACCTGCTCTTCCAGATCTGCTATGCAATGTACGGATTCATGGACATTGTCTGCATCGGTAGGTCCTCATTACTGAGTCTCTGTGTAAATAATATCAGCCAAACGGATGGAAGGGAGGGGTTTAGTGTGAGTGAGTTGGCCATTGGACTTCCATCTCTGGGAACAAGATCGTAATCTGTTGGGTGCAAGGAGGAAACTTGAAATAAATTTGGGAAGTCTCAATCCCAGTCCCTGGTGGATGGAACAAAACTGTCCATAATTGACAGTCTCACATACAAGGCACACAGGAAGGCCACATTTATTGCCCATCAGTAGTTACCTCTGAAAACTTGTCACACCACTTCAGAGGGCATTAAGAATTAACCATAAAGTGGGGACTGAACTCTCATGTCGACCAGAATGGGTATCAGCAACACATTCCCTTCTGTAAAAGGCATCAGTGAACCAATTGGGCTTTTCCCACAATCCGGGACGTGGACGACTGCACACAGCTGTGTGGTATTGTGTTTAATATACTGTCCATATACAGAGGTGCAAGCTGCTGTATATAATGCATCTATTATAGAATCACTAAAAATACTGCATACGCATGCACTTCCTGCTGTCACAAACCTGGAATCTTTACTGAAAGATGTAATAGAAAAACATCTAGAAACCAAATATATAATAAAGAATAGTCAGCTTGGATTTCTCAAAGAAAGGTCATACTTGACCAACCTTATTGAATTCTTTGAAGAAGTAACAGAAAGAGTAGATACTAACATACGAATTAAGAGCAGGAGTAGGCCATTCGGCCCCTCGAGCTGCTCTGCCATTTGATAAGATCATGGCTGATCTGATTGTGACCTCAACCCTACTTTCCTGTCTACCTACTATAACCTTTGACTCCCTTGTTAATCAGGAATCTATTTAACTCAGCCTTAAAAATATTCAGTGACCCTGCCTCCCCCGCTCTCTGGGGAAGGGAGTTCCACAGACTCACCACCCTCTGAGAGAAAAAATTTCTCCTCATCTCCATCTTAAATGGGAGACCCCTTATTTTTAAACTGTGGCCCCGAGTTCTAGTCTCTCCCACAAGGGGAAACATCCTCTCAGCATCTACCCCTTCTAGTCCTCTCAGGATCTTATATGTTTCAATAAGATCACCTCTCATCATCGACCCTTTCTAAACTCCAGTGTGTACAGGCCCAACTTGTCCAACCTTTCCTCATAAGATAACTCCCTCATCCCAGGAATCAGGCGAATGAACCTTCTCTGAACCGCCTCTAAAGCAATTATGTAGACAAGGATAATGCAGTAGATGTAATATATTTGGATTTTCAAAAGGCCTTCAAAAGGTACCATAGACTCATAACTAAAGTCAGAGCATGTGGAGTCAGGGGAAATGTAGCGGAATGGATAGCTAACTGGCTACAAAACAGAAAACTGAGAGTAGGGGTTAAGGGTAGTTACTCAGACTGGCAAAAGGTGGGAAGTGGTGTTCCACAGGGATCGGTGCTGGGACCACTGTTGTTCACCATTTACATCAACGATTTGGACTCAGGAATCGGAAGTACAATTTCAAAATTTTGGACGACACCAAATTGAGGGGTATAGTTAAGATTGAGGAGGACTGTGACAAAATACAAGGGGACATTAATAATGGGCGTGTAATAGGCAAATAAATTTCAATACAGATAGGTGTGAGGGATTACATTTTGATAACAAGAATAAGGAGGCCACATAATCCAAGGAGTATAAGAGTCTAAATGGGGTAGAGGAGCAGAGGGATCTGGGGGTACGGATATATAAATCACTGAAAGTAGCCACTTAGGTTAATAAGTCCATAAAAGAAGCAAGCCAAGCACTGGGGTTCATTTCTAGAGGGGTAGAATTGAAAAGCAGAGAAGTTATGTTAAACTTGTATAGAATCTTGGTTTGACCACACTTGGAGTACTGTGAACAGCTCGGGTCTCCATATCACAAAAACGATATAGAGGGACTGGAGAAGGTGCAAAAATATTTACAAGGATGATTCCAGGACTAAGAGGATATACCTATCAGGAAAGATTGATCAGGCTGAGGCTCCTTTCTCTATAAAACAGAAGGCTGACGAGTTATTTTTTATTCATTCATGGAATTTGGGCATTGCTGGCGAGGCCGGCATTTATTGCCCATCCGTAATTGACGTTGAGAAGGTGGTGGTGAGCCGCCTTCTTGAACCGCTGCAGTCTGTATGATGAAGGTTCTCCCACAGTGTTGTTAGGAAGGGAGTTCCAGGATTTTGACCCAGCGACAATGAAGGAACGGCGATATATTTCCAAGTCGGGATGGTGTGTGACTTGGAGGGGAACGTGCAGGTGGTGTTGTTCCCATGTGCCTGCTCCCCTTGTTCTTCTAGGTGGTAGAGGTCGCGAATTTGGGAGGTGCTGTCGAAGAAGCCTTGGCGAGTTGCTGCAGTGCATCCTGTGGATGGTACACACTGCAGCCACAGTGCACCGGTGGTGAAGGGAGTGAATGTTTAGGGTTGTGGATGGGGTGCCAATCAAGCGGGCTGCTTAGTCCTGGATGGTGTCGAGCTTCTTGAGTATTCCATCACACTCCTGACTTGTGCCTTGTATATGGTAGAAAGGCTTTGGGAAGTCAGGAGGTGAGTCACTCACTGCAGGATACCCAGCCTCTAACCTGCTCTTGTAGCCACAGTATTTATGTGGCTGGTCCAGTTAAGTTTCTGGTCAATGGTGACCCCCAGGATGTTGATGGTGGGGGATTCGGCGATGGTAATGCCGTTGAATGTCAAGGGGAGGTGGTTAGACTCTCTCTTGTTGGAGATGGTCATTGCCTGGCACTTGTCTGGCACGAATGTTACTTGCCACTTATGAGCCCAAGCCTGGATGTTGTCCAGGTCTTGCTGCATGCGGGCTCGGACTGCTTCATTATTTGAGGGGTCACGAATGGAACTGAACACTGTGCAATCATCAGCGAACATCCCAATTTCAGACCTTATGATGGAGGGAAGGTCATTGATGAAGCAGCTGAAGATTGTTGGGCCTCGGACACTGCCCTGAGGAACTCCTGCAGCAATGTCCTGGGGCTGAGATGATTGGCCTCCAACAACCACTACCATCTTCCTTTGTGCTAGGTATGACTCCAGCCACTGGAGAGTTTTCCCCCTGATTCCCATTGACTTCAATTTTACTAGGGCTCCTTGGTGCCACACTCGGTCAATGCTGCCTTGATGTCAAGGGCAGTCACTCTCACCTCACCTCTGGAATTCAGCTCTTTTGTCCATGTTTGCACCAAGGCTGTAATGAGGTCTGGAGCCGAGTGGTCCTGGCGGAACCCAAACTGAGCATCGGTGAGCAGGTTATTGGTGAGTAAATGTCACTTGATAGCACTGTCGACGACACCTTCCATCACTTTGCTGATGATTGAGAGTAGACTGATGGGGCGGTAATTGGCCGGATTGGATTTGTCCTGCTTTTTGTGGACAGGACATACCTGGGCAATTTTCCACATTGTCGGGTGGATGCCAGTGTTGTCGCTGTACTGGAACAGCTTGGCTAGATGCGCAGCTAGTTCTGGAGCACAAGTCTTCAGCACTACAGCTGGGATGTTGTCGGGGCCCATAGCCTTTGTTGTATCCAGTGCACTCAGCCGTTTCTTGATTTCACGTGGAGTGAATCGAATTGGCTGAAGACTGGCTTCCGTGATGGTGGGGATATCGGGAGGAGGCTGAGATGGATCATCCACTCGGCACTTCTGGCTGAAGATGGTTGCAAACGCTTCAGCCTTGTCTTTTGCACTCACGTGCTGGACTCCGCCATCATTGAGAATGGGGATGTTTGCAGAGCCTCCTCCTCCCGTTAGTTGTTTAATTGTCCACCACCATTCACGACTGGATGTGGCAGGACTGCAGAGCTTTGATCTGATCCGTTGGTTGTGGAATCGCTTAGCTCTGTCTATAGCATGTTGCTTCCGCTGTTTAGCATGCATGCAGTCCTGAGTTGTAGCTTCACCAGGTTGGCACCTCATTTTTAGGTACGCCTGGTGCTGCTCCTGGCATGCTCTTCTACACTCCTCATTGAACCAGGGTTGATCCCCTGGCTTGTTGGTAATGGTAGAGTGAGGAATATGCCGGGCCATGAGGTTACAGATTGTGCTGGAATACAATTCTGCTGCTGCTGATGGCCCACAGCGCCTCATGGATGCCCAGTTTTGAGCTGCTAGATCTGTTCTGAATCTATCCCATTTAGCACGGTGGTAGTGCCACACAACACGTTGGATGGTGTCCTCAGTCCTCAGTCCTCAGAGTAACCTGATCGAGGTCTTTAAGATTATGAAAGGGTTGATAGGGTAGATGTGGAGAAGATGTTTCCACTTGTGGGGGAGACTAGGACCAGGGGCCATAAATATAAGATAGTCACTAATAAGTCTAATAGGGAATTCAGGAGAAACTTCTTTACCCGGAGAATGGTGAGAGTGTGGAACTCGGTCCCACAAGGAACAGTTGAGGTGACTAGCATAGATACATTTAAGGGGAAACTAGATAAACCACAAGAGGGAGAAAGAAATAGATGGATATGCTGATCGGGTGAGATGAAGTAGAGAGAGAGGAGGCCCTTGTGAAGAATAAACACCGGCATGGACCTGTTGGGCCGAATGGCCTGTTTCTGTGCTGTACTTTCTATGTAATTCTTTGTAAAACCACACTGCCTGTTTTCACAAACCACACTTCCTGTTGTCACAATTTTTGGTCATGCTTCTGTGTCAACATTTAACATTGAAAATTCCGATGTAATCATCTTCTCATAGCATTTCCCAATACAATGAGTTGTCTGTCATGGTGTGTTGGTGAACCAATCGAATCATTCAAAATGACTTTTAAAAAAGCATATGGGATCCTCAGCTTTATTAATAGGGGAACATAGGAACAGGAGGAGGCCAGTTAGCCCCTCGAGCCTGTTCCACCATTCAATGAGATCATGGCTGATCTGTGACCTAACTCCATATACCCACCTTAGCCCCATATCCCTTAATACCTTTGGTTAACAAAAATCTATCAATCGCAGATTTAAAATTAACAATTGAGCTAGTATCAACTGCCGTTTGCTGAAGAGAGTTCCAAACTTCTCCCACCCTTCATGTGTAGAAATGTTTCCTCACTTCACTCCTGAAAGTCCTGGTTCTAATTTTCAGGCTATGTCCCCTAGTCCAGACTCCCCAACCAGCGGAAACGGTTTCTCTCTATCTACCCTATCAGTTCCCCTTAATATCTTGAAAACTTTGATCAAAATCACCCCTTAATCTTCTAAATTCCAGGAAATACAACCCTAGTTTGTGTAATCTCTCCTCATAATATAACCCTTGGAGTCCAGGTATCATTTTAGTAAATCTACGCAGCACTCCCTCCAACGCCAATATTTCATACCTAAGGTGCGAAGCCCAGAACTAAACACAGTCCTCCAGGTGCGGTCTAACCAGGGTTTTGTATAGCTGCAGCATAACTTCTGCCCCCTTGTACTCTAGCCTCTAGATATAAAGGCCAGCATTCCATTAGCCTTTTTGATTATTTTCTGTACCTGTCCATTACATTTTAATGATCTATGTGCATGGACCCCGAGTCTCTGGACCTCCACTGTTTCGAGCTTTTCACCATTTAGAAAGTACTCTGATTGATTCTTTTTGGGTCCAAAGTGGGTGACCTCACACTTGCCTACATTGAAATCCATTTGCCACAGTTTTGCCCATTCATTTAATCTATTAATATCTCTGTGTAATTTTATGCTTCCATTTACACTGCTTACAATGCTGCCTATCTTTGTGTCATCGGCAAACTTGGATATGTGGCTCTCTTTCCCATCATCTAAGTCGTTAATAAATAGAGTGAGTAGCTGAGGCCCCAACACAGATCCCTGTGGGACTCCACGAGTCAAATCCTGCCAATTTGAGCACCTGCCCATTATTCCTAATCTCTGTCTCCAGCCACTCAGCCAATTTCCTAACCAAGGCCAATTTCAATGGGATGAGAACAGATCTGACCCGGGTAAATTGGAATCCAAGATCGGCAGGCAAAACTGTAATTGAACAGTGGGCGGCCTTTAAAGAGGAGATGGTTCGGGTACAGTCTAGATATATTCCCACGAGGGGGAAAGGTAGGGCAACAAAAGCCAGAGCTCTCTGGATGACAAAAGAGATAGAGAGTAAGATGAAGCAGAAAAAAGGGGCATAAGACAGACATCAGGTTGATAACACAAGTGAGAACCAGGCTGAATACAGAAAGTTCAGAGGGGAAGTGAAAAAGGAAATAAGAGGGGCAAAGAGAGAGTATGAGAATAGACTGGCAGCCAACATAAAAGGGAATCCAAAAATCTTCTACAGGCATGTAAACAGTAAACGGGTAGTAAGAGGAGGGGTGGGACTGATTAGGGACCAAAAAGGAGATCTACTCATGGAGGCAGAAGGGATGGCCAAGGTACTAAATGAGTACTTTGCATCTGTCTTTACCAAGTAAGAAGATGCTGCCAGAGTCTCAGTAAAGGAAAATATAGTTGAGATACTGGATGGGCTAAAAATTGATAAAGAAGAGGTACTTGAAAGGCTGGCTGTACTTAAAGTAGATAAGTCACCCGGTCCGGATGGGATGCATCCTAGGTTGCTGAGGGAAGTAAGGGTGGAAATTGCGGAGGTACTGGCCATAATCTTTCAAACATCCATAGATACGGAGATGGTGCCAGAGGACTGGAGAATTGCAAATATTACACCCCTGTTCAAAAAAGGGTGTAAGGATAAACCCAGCAACTACAGGCCAGTCAGTTTAACCTCAGTGGTGGAGAAAATTTTAGAAACAATAATCCGGGACAGAATTAACAGTCACTTGGATGAGTGTGGATTGATAAGGGAAAGCCAGCACAGATTTGTTAAAGGCAAATCGTATTTAAATAACCTGATAGAGTTTTTTGATGAGGTAACAGAGAGGGTAGATAGGAACATAGGAACATAGGAACAGGAGTAGGCCATTCAGCCCCTCGTGCCTGCTCCGCCATTTGATAAGATCATGGCTGATCTGTGATCTAACTCCATATACCTGCCTTTGGCCCATATCCCATAATACCTTTGGTTGCCAAAAAGCTATCAATCTCAGATTTAAATTTAGCAATTGAGCTAGTATCAATTGCCGTTTGCGGAAGAGAGTTCCAAACTTCTACAGCCCTTTGTGTGTAGAAATGTTTTCTAATCTCGCGCCTGACAGGTCTGGCTCTAATTTTTAGACTGTGCCCCCTACTCCTAGAATCCCCAACCAGCGGAAATAGTTTCTCTCTATCCACCCTATCCGTTCCCCTTAATATCTCATAAACTTCGATCAGATCACCCTTTAACCTTCGAAACTGTAGAGAATACAACCCCAATCTGTGTAATCCCTCCTTGTAACTTAACCCTTGAAGTCCGGGTATCATTCTAGTAAACCTACGCTGCACTCCCTCCAAGGCCAATATGTCCTTCCGAAGGTGCGGTGCCCAGAACTGCTCACAGTACTCCAGGTGCGGTCTAACCAGGGTTTTGTATGAGGGCAATGCGGTTGATGTGGTGTATATGGACTTTCAAAAATTGTTTGATAAAGTGCCGCACGGTAGGCTTATCATCAAGATTGCGGCCCATGGAATAAAGGGGGCAGTAGCAACATGGATACAGAATTGGCGAAGGGACAGGAAACAGAGAGTAGTGGTGAACGGTTGTTTTTCGGACTGGAGGGAGGTGTACAGTGGTGTTCTCCAGGGGTCGGTGCTGGGACCACTGCTTTTCTTGATATATATTAATGAATTGGACTTGGGTGTACAGGGTACAATTTCAATATTTGCAGATGGCACAAAACTTGGAAGGGTTGTAAACAGTAAAGAGGATAGTGATAGACTTCAAGAGGATATAGACAGGCTGTGGCATGGGCGGACACGTGGCAGATGAAGTTTAACACAGAAAAATGCGAAGTGATACATTTCAGTAGGAAGAACGAGGAGAGGCAATATAAACTAGAGGGCACAACCCTAAAAGAGGTTCCAGGAACAGAGAGATCTGGGGGTATATGTGCACAAATCGTCGAAGGTGGCAGGGCAGGTTGAGAAAGCAGTTAAAAAAGCATACGGGATTCTGGGCTTTATAAATAGAGGCATAGAGTACAAAAATATGGAAGTCATGATGAACCTTTATAAAACACTGATTCACCCACAACTGGAATATTGTGTCCAGTTCTGGGCACCGCACTTTAGGAAAGATGTGAAGGCCTTAGAGAGGGTGCAGAAGAGATTTACTAGAATGATTCCAGGGATGAGGGACTTTAGTTACGTGGATAGACTGGAGAAGCTGGGATTGTTCTCCTTCGAACAGAGACGGTTGCGAGGAGATTTGATCGAGGTGTTCAAAATCATGAAGGGTCTAGACAGAGTAGATAGAGAGAAACTGTTCCCATTGGCAGAAGGTCAAGGACCAGAGGACACAGATTTAAGGTGATTGGCAAAAGAACCAAAGGTGACATGAGGGAAAACTTTTTTACCCAGCGAGTGGTTAGGATCTGGAATGCACTGCCCGAGGGGGTGGCGGAGGCAGATTCAATCATGGCCCTCAAAAGGGAACTGGAAAAAATTTGCAGGGCTACGGAGAAAGGGCGGGGGAGTGGGACTAGCTGGATTGCTCTTGCATATAGCCGGCATGGACTCGATGGGCCGAATGGCCTCCTTCCATGCTGTAACCTTTCTATGATGATTCCAGTTTTGGACTCCCCCACAAGTGGAAACATTTTCTCTACGTATACCCTATCGCACCCTTTTATTGTAAAGACTGCTGGAGAAAAGAGCCCCAGTCTTTATAAGTGACTATCTTATATTTATGGCCTGTAGTTCTGGTCTTCCCCACAAGTGGAAACATCTTCTCTACATCTACCCTATCGAACCCTCTCATAATCGTAAGGACCTCTGTCAGGTCACACCTCAGCCTTAGGAACATAGGAACAGGAGTAGGCCATTCAGCCCCTTGTGCCTGCTCCACCATTTGATAAGATCATCACTGATCTGTGATCTAACTCCATATACCTGCCTTTGGCCCATATCCCTTAATACCTGTGGTTGCCAAAAAGCTATCTATCTCAGATTTAAATTTAGCAATTGAGCTAGTATCAATTGCCGTTTGCGGAAGAGAGTTCCAAACTTCTACCACCCTTTGTGTGTAGAAATGTTTTCTAATCTCACTCCTGAAAGGTCTGGCTCTAATTTTTAGACTGTGCCCCCTACTCCTAGAATCCCCAACCAGTGGAAATAGTTTCTCTCTATCCACCCTATCTGTTCCCTTTAATATCTTATAAACTTCGATCAGATCACCCTTTAACCTTCGAAACTCTAGAGAATACAACCCCAATCTGTGTAATCGCTCCTCGTAACTTAACCCTTGAAGTCCGGGTATCATTCTAGTAAACCTACGCTGCACTCCCTCCAAGGCCAATATGTCCTTCCGAAGGTGCGGTGCCCAGAACTGCTCACAGTACTCCAGGTGCGGCCTTGTCTTTTCTAGAGAAAAGAGCCCCAGCCTGTTCAATCTTTCCTGATAAGGATATCCTCTCAGTTCCGGTATCATCCTTGTGAATCTTTTTTTTACCCTCTCCAGTGCCTCTGGAGACCAGAACTGTTCACAATACTCCAAGTGTGGTCTAACCAAGATTCTATACAAGTTTAACATAACTTCTCTGCTTTTTAATTCTGTCCCTTTAGAAATGAACCCCATTGCTTGGTTTGCTTTTTTATGGACTTATTAACCTGCGTCGCTACTTTTAGTGATTTGTGTATCAGTACCCCCAGATCACTCTGCTCCTCTACCCCATTAAGACTCTCATTATCCAAGCAGGTTAATAAGGCCATAAAAAGGCAAACCATGCAATGGGGTTCATTTCTAAAGGGATAGAATTGAAAAGCAGAGAAGTTATGTTAAACTTGTATAGAACCTTGGTTAGACCACACTTGGAGTACTGTGCACAGTTCTGGTCTCCATATTACAAAAAGGATACAGAGGCACTGGAGAAGGTGCAAAAAAGATTCACAAGGATGATTCCAGAACTGAGAGGATATACTTATCTGGAAAGATTGAACAGGCTGGGACTCTTTTCTCTAGAAAAGAGAAGTCTGAGGTGTGACCTGACAGAGGTGTTTAAGATTATGAAAGGGTTCGATAGGGTAGATGTAGAGATGTTTCCACTTGTGGGGGAGACCAGAACTAGGGGGCCATAAATATAAGAGAGTCACTAATAAATCCAATAGGGAATTCAGGAGAAACTTCTTTACCCAGAGAGTGGTGAGAATGTGGAACTCACTCCCACAAGGAGTAGATGAGGCAAACAGTGTAGATGCATTTAAGGGGAAGTTAGATAAACACATGGGGGAAAAAGAAATTGAAGGATATGTTGATAGGGTGAAATGAAAAAGGGAGGGAGGAGGCTCGTTGGAGCATAAACACTGCTTGGGCCTGTTGGGCCGAATGGCCTGTTTCTGTGCTGTACATTCTATGCAATCCTATGTAAGCAGTACGTGGCCCCCTTAATCTCCCTATCAAAATGTTTCATCTCACACTTATCTATATTGAAATTCATTTGCCAATTACATGCCCATTCTGCAAGTTTATTAATGTTCTCTTGTATATTGACGCATTCTTCCTTTGTATTAACTACACCCGCCAACTTGGTGTCGTCTGCAAATTTTGAAATTGTATTTCCGATTCCCAAATCCAAATTGTTAATGTAAATGGTGAACAACAGTGATCCCAGCACCAATCCCTGTGGAACACCACTTCCCTCCTTTTGCCTGTCTGAATAATTACCCTTAACCCCTACTCTCTGTTTTCTGTTTTGTAGCCAGATGGCTATCCATTGTGCTACCTGTACCCTGACTCCACATGCTCTGACCTTAGTCATGGGTCTACAATGCGCTACCTAATCGGAGGTACAACTTATACTGTCCGTGCACAAGGTACAACTTATACTGTCCGTGCACAAGGTACAACTTATACTGTCCGTGCACAAGGTGCAACTTACACTGTCCGTGCACAAGGTGTAACTTACACTGTCCGTGCACAAGGACCAACTTACACTGTCCGTGCACAAGGTGCAACTTACACTGTCCGTGCACAAGGACCAACTTATACTGTCCGTGCACAAGGACCAACTTACACTGTCCGTGCACAAGGACCAACTTATACTGTCCGTGCACAAGGACCAACTTACACTGTCCGTGCACAAGGTGCAACTTACACTGTCCGTGCACAAGGTGCAACTTACACTGTCCGTGCACAAGGTGCAACTTACACTGTCTGTGCACAAGGTGCAACTTATACTGTCCGTGCACAAGGTGCAACTTACACTGTCCGTGCACAAGGACCAACTTACACTGTCTGTGCACAAGGACCAACTTACACTGTCCGTGTACAGAACAGCATTTTGACACTTTACAGGTCTCTGGTCAGACCGTATCTAGAGTACTGTGTCCAGTTTTGGTTTCCCCACAAGTTGGGTGATATAGTGGCTTTGGAGAAGGTCCAGAGAGCTACAAGAATGATTCCCGGCTTAAAGAACCTCAGCTCCTGAGATAGGCTCAAGGACCTTGGTCTATTTACTTTAGAGCAGCGTAGACTTAGAGGTGACCTGATAGAGGGCTAGAAAATAATTAAAGGACTGGATAGCATCACCATTGATAGACTATTTCAGTTTAACAGATTGGGGAGGACCAGGGGACGGGAGTTTAAACTATGGAAGAGTGGGAATAGACTGGATATTGGGCGGTTCCTCTTTTCCCAGAGAGCAGTGAGCCTCTGGAATGCGTTGCCGGCTGGTGTGGTGGGAGCCGACTCTCCGCCTACAGGAGGGAGCTGGACTGGGACAGAGATCGCATCATATAGAAGGTCAGTGTCTTTAGAGATAACACTCGGTCAGTGTGATCCCCTGGACTGGTTTCAATCACCTGACGGGGTGGAGGGGAATTTTACAGGGTATTTTTTCCCTTATTGGCCCAGGGTTTTTTCTATTTTTTGCCTCTCCCAGAAGATTACATGACTGAAGGGGTGGGTGTGAGAGGGTGAGGTCGGGGGGAGGGGCTGTGGGGGTGGGGGTGAGAGGGTGAGGTCGGGGGGAGGGGCTGTGGGGGTGGGTGTGAGAGGGTGAGGTCGGGGGGAGGGGCTGTGGGGGTGGGTGTGAGAGGGTGAGGTCGGGGGGAGGGGCTGTGGGTGTGGGTGTGAGAGTGGGAGGTCGGGGGAGGGGCTGTGGGGGTGGGTGTGAGAGTGGGAGGTCGGGGGAGGGGTTGCGGGGTGGGAGTGAGAGTGGAGGGTCGGGGGAGGGGGTGTGGGGGTGGGTGTGAGAGTGGGAGGTCGGGGGAGGGGCTGTGGGGGTGGGGGTGAGAGTGGGGGGTCGGGGGAGGGGGTGTGGGGGTGGGTGTGGGAGTGGGGGGTCGGGGGAGGGGCTGTGGGGGTGGGGGTGAGAGTGGGGGGTCGGGGGAGGGGCTGTAGGGGTGGGGGTGAGAGTGGGGGGTCGGGGGAGGGGCTGTGGGGGTGGGGGTGAGAGTGGGGAGTCGGGGGAGGGGCTGTGAAGGTGGGGGTGAGAGTGGGGGGTCGGGGGAGGGAAGGAGTGTTTATTTATAATAGTCCGGCCATCCTAGTGTGGGACAGGCTTGATGGGCCGGCTGGTCTTTTCCTGCCTGTAAGTTTCATATGTTCGTATGTTTGTTCAATTTATACCATCAGTGAATATTTTGTATCTGACTTCACAAGAGAAGAAACAAAAAGCAAACCAGAAATAGTGGGGAACCGAGGGGCTCATGAGAGCGAGGAACTTAAAGCAATTAATATCAGTAGAGAAAAAGTACATCAGAAACACATGGGACTAAAAGCCAATAAATCCCCTGGACCTGATGACCTACATCCCAGAGTTCTAAAAGAGGTGGCTGCAGAACATAAGAACATAAGAAATAGGAGCAGGAGTAGGCCAATCGGCCCCTCGAGCCTGCTCCGCCATTTAATAAGATCATGGCTGATCTGATCCTAACCTCAAATCTAAATTCATGTCCAATTTCCTGCCCGCTCCCCATAACCCCTAATTCCCTTTACTTCTAGGAAACTGTCTATTTCTGTTTTAAATTTATTTAATGATGGAGCTTCCACAGCTTCCTGGGGCAGCAAATTCCACAGACCTACCACCCTCTGAGTGAAGAAGTTTCTCCTCATCTCAGTTTTGAAAGAGCAGCCCCTTATTCTAAGATTATGCCCCCTAGTTCTAGTTTCACCCATCCTTGGGAACATCCTTACCGCATCCACCCGATCAAGCCCCTTCACAATCTTATATGTTTCAATAAGATCGCCTCTCATTCTTCTGAACTCCAATGAGTAGAGTCCCAATCTACTCAACCTCTCCTCATATGTCCGCCCCCTCATCCCCGGGATTAACCGAGTGAACCTTCTTTGTACTGCCTCGAGAGCAAGTATGTCTTTTCTTAAGTATGGACACCAAAACTGTATGCAGTATTCCAGGTGCGGTCTCACCAACACCTTATATAACTGCAGCAATACCTCCCTGTTTTTATATTCTATCCCCCTAGCAATAAAAGCCAACATTCCGTTGGCCTTCTTGATCACCTGCTGCACCTGCATACTAACTTTTTGATTTTCTTGCACTAGGACCCCCAGATCCCTTTGTACTGCAGTACTTTCCAGTTTCTCGCCATTGAGATAATAACTTGCTCTCTGATTTTTCCTGCCAAACATAACCTCACATTTTCCAATATTGTATTGCATCTGCCAAATCTCCGCCCACTCACCCAGCCTGTCTATATCCCCCTGTAGGTTTTTTATGTCCTCCTCACTCTCCACTTTCCCTCCCATCTTTGTATCATCTGCAAACTTTGATATGTTATACTTGGTCCCCTCCTCCAAATCGTTAATATAGATTGTAAAGAGTTGGGGACCCAGCACCAACCCTTGCAGAACACCACTGGCTACTGGTTGCCAGTCCGAGAATGTACCATTTATCCCAACTCTCTGCTTCCTGTTAGATAACCAATCCTCCACCCATTCCAGAATATTACCTCCAATCCAGTGATTCTTTATCTTGAACAATAATCTTTTATGTGGCACCTTGTCGAATGCCTTCTGGAAGTCTAAATACACTACGTCCACTGGTTCCCCTTTATCCACTCTGTACGTTATGTCCTCAAAGAACTCAAGCAAATTTGTCAGACATGACTTCCCCTTCATAAAGCCATGCTGACTTTGTCCTATTAAATTATGTTTATCCAAATGTTCTGCTACTGTCTCCTTAATAATAGACTCCAAAATTTTACCCACCACAGATGTTAGGCTAACTGGTCTATAATTTCCAGCCTTCTGCCTACTACCCTTTTTAAATAACGGTGTTACATTAGCAGTTTTCCAATCTGCCGGGACCTTTGCCGAGTCCAGAGAATTTTGGAAAATTATTACCAAAGCATCCACAATCCCTACTGCCACTTCCCTCAAGACCCTAGGATGTCAGCCGTCAGGTCCAGGGGATTTATCCGCCTTGAGCCCCATTATTTTACTGAGTACCAATTCCTTAGTGAGGAATAGTAGACGCATTGGTTCTGATCTTCCAGAATTCCCTAGATTCTAGAACGGTTCCACCAGATTGGAAGGTAGCAAATGTGACCCCGCTATTCAAGAAAGGAGGGAGAGAGAAAACAGGGAACTACAGACCAGTTAGCCTGACATCGATCATCGGGAAAATGCTGGAATCCATTATTAAGGAAGTGGTAACAGGGCACTTAGAAAATCATAATATGATTAGGCAGAGTCAACATGGTTTTATGAAAGGGAAATCATGTTTGGCAAATTTATTCGAGTTTTTTGAGGATGTAACTAGCAGGGTAGATAAAGGGGAACCAGTGGGTGTGGTATATTTGGATTTTCAAAAGGCATTCGATAAGGTGCCACATAAAAGGTTGTTACACAAGATAAGGGCTCATGGGGTTGGGGGTTAGCATGGATAGAGGATTGGTTAACGGACAGAAAACAGAGAGTGGGGATAAACGGGTCATTTTCAGGTTGACAGGCTGTAACTAGTGGGGTGCCGCAAGGATCAGTGCTTGGGCCTCAGCTATTTACAATCTATATTAATGACTTGGATACATTACACTCGGTCCTTTCATCTAAATTTGCTGACGATACAAAGCTAGGTGGGAAAGTAAGCTGTGAGGAGGACACAAAGAGTCTGCAAAGGGATATAGACAGGTTAAGTGAGTGGGCAAGAAGGGGGCAGATGGAGTATAATGTGGGGAAATGTGAGGTTATTCACTTTGGTGGGAAGAATAGAAAAACTGAATATTTTTCAAATGGTGAGAAACTATTAAATGTTGGTGTTCAGAGAGACTTGCGTGTTCTGCTACAAGAAACACAAGAAGTTAGCATGCAGATACAGCAAGCAATTAGGAAGGCAAATGGTATGTCGGTCTTTATTGCAAGGGGGTTGAGTAAGGAAGTCTTGCTGCAATTGTACAGGGCTTTAGGGAGACCTCACCTGGAGTACTGTGTACAGTTTTATTCTTCTTATCTAAGGAAGGATTTACTTGCCTTAGAGGCGGTGCAGCGAAGGTTCACTAGATTAATTCCTGAGAAGAGAGGGTTGTCCTATGAGGAGAGATTGAGTAGAATGGGCCTACAATCTCTCGAGTTTAGAAGAATGAGAGGTGATCTCATTGAAACATGTAAGATTTTGAGGGGGCTTGACAGGGTAGATGCTGAGAGGTTGTTTCCCCTGGCTGGAGAGTCTGGAACTAGGGGACACAGTCTCAGGATAAGGGGTCGGCCCTTTAGGACTGAGATGAGGAGAAATTTCTTCACTCAGAGGATTGTGAATCTTTGGAATTCTCTATCCCAGAGGGCTGTGGATGCTCAGCCGTTGAGTATCTTCAAGACTGAGATCGATAGATTTTTAGGGGAATCAGGGGACATGGGGATTGGGCGGGGTTGAGGTTGAAGATCAGCCATGATCCTACTGAAAGATCTTACCATGATCTTACCTTCTGATCGAAGTTTATAAGATATTAAGGGGAACAGATAGGGTGGATAGAGAGAAACTATTTCCGCTGGTTGGGGATTCTAGGAGTAGGGGGCACAGTCTAAAAATTAGCGCCAGACCTTTCAGGAGTGAGATTAGAAAACATTTCTACACACAAAGGGTTGTAGAAGTTTGGAACTCTCTTCCGCAAACGGCAATTGGTGCTCGCTCAATTGCTAAATTTAAATCTGAGATAGATAGCTTTTTGGCAACCAAAGGTATTATGGGATATGGACCAAAGGCAGGTATATGGAGTTAGATCACAGATCAGCCATGATCTTATCAAATGGCGGAGCAGGCACGAGGGGCTGAATGGCCTACCCCTGTTCCTATGTTCCTATGAAAGGTGCAGCAGGCTCGAGGGGCCTTATGGCCTACTCCTGCTCCTATTTCTTATGTTGTACCTTGTGCGCAGTGTAAGTTGTAACTTGTGTGCAGAATAAATTGTAATTTGTGCAAAGTGTAAGTTGTACTTTGTGCGCAGCGTAAGTTGTACCTTGTGCGCAGCGTAAGTTGTACCTTGACCGCAGCGTATGTTGTACCTTGTGCACACTGTAAGTTGCACCTTGTGCACAACATAACTTGTACCTTGTGAACTGACAATGTAAATTGTTTCTTGCACGCCGTGTAAGTTGTACATTGTGCACTAACAGTGTAAGTTGTACATTGTGCACTAACAGTGTAAGTTGTACATTGTGCACTAACAGTGTAAGTTGTACATTGTGCACTAACAGTGTAAGTTGTACCTTGTACACTGACCGTGTAAGTTGTACCTTGTGCCTGACAGTGTAAGTTGCAGCTTGTGACATTGTAATTTGTACCTTGTACACTGAAATTGTACCTTCTGCACTGACTGTGTAAAATATGCTTTGTGACAGTGTAAATTGTACCTTGTGTACTAGAACCATAGAACCATAGAAAAGATACAGCACAGAGGGGGCCATTCGGCCCATCGTGTCCGCGCCGGCTCGAGGAACAACCAGGTGCCCATTCTAATCCCACCTTCCAGCACCCGGTCCGTAGCCCTGCATCTTACAGCACTTTAGGTGCAGGTCCAGGTATTTTTAAAAAGAGTTGAGGGTCCCTGCCTCTACCACCAATTCGGGCAGCGAATTCCATACACCCACCACCCTCTGGGTAAAAAAGTTTTTCCCCATGTCCCCTCTAATCCTTCCGCCAATCAGCTTAAATCTATGTCCTCTAGTTCTTGAACTCTCCGCTAGGTGGCATTGTGGACAGTGAAGAAGGTTATCTAGGATTGCAACGGGATCTTGATAAATTGGGCCAGTGGGCCGATGAATGGCAGATGGAGTTTAATTTAGATAAATGTGAGGTGATGCATTTTGGTAGATCGAATCGGGCCAGGACCTACTCCGTTAATGGTAGGGCGTTGGGGAGAGTTATAGAACAAAGAGATCTAGGAGTACAGATTCATAGCTCCTTGAAAGTGGAGTCACAGGTGGATAGGGTGGTGAAGAAGGCATTCAGCATGCTTGGTTTCATTGGTCAGAACATTGAATACAGGAGTTGGGATGTCTTGTTGAAGTTGTACAAGACATTCGTAAGGCCACACTTGGAATACTGTGTACAGTTCTGGTCACCCTATTATAGAAAGGATATTATTAAACTAGAAAGAGTGCAGAAAAGATTTACTAGGATGCTACCGGGACTTGATGGTTTGACTTACAGGGAGAGGTTAGACAGACTGGGACTTTATTCCCTGGAGAGTAGGAGGTTAAGGGGTGATCTTATAGAAGTCTATAAAATAATGAGGGGCATAGATAAGGTCGATAGTCAAAATCTTTTCCCAAAGGTAGGGGAGTCTATAACGAGGGGGCACAGATTTAAGGTGAGAGGGGAGAGATACAAAAGGATCCAGAGGGGCAATTTTTTCACTCAAAGGGTGGTGAGTGTCTGGAACGAGCTGCCAGAGGCAGTAGTAGAGGCGGGTACAATTTTGTCTTTTAAAAAGCATTTGGACAGTTACATGGGGAAGATGGGTATCGAGGGATATGGGCCAAGTGCAGGCAATTGGGACTAGCTTAGTGGTATAAACTGGGCGACATGGACATGTTGGGCCGAAGGGCCTGTTTCCATGTTGTAACTTCTATGATTCTATGATTCTATGATTCTAGGAGAAACAGGTACATCCTGTCTACTCTATCTGGGCCCCTCATAATTTTGTACACCTCAATCAAGTCTCCCCTCAGTCTCCTCTGCTCCAAGGAAAACAACCCCAGCCTATCCAATCTCTCCTCGTAGCTGCAATTTTCAAGCCCTGGCAACATTGTTGTAAATCTTCTCTGCACTCTCTACAGAGCAATTACGTCCTTCCTGTAATGTGGTGACCAGAACTGTGTAAGTTGTACCTTGTGCACTGTTTAAATTTTACCTTGAGTACTGTGTAAGTTTGTACCTTGTGCACTGTGTAAGTTGTACCTTGTGCACTGTGTAAGTTGTACCTTGTGTACTGTGTAAGTTTGTACCTTGTGCCTGACAGTATAAGTTGTACCTTGTGCACTGTGTAAGTTGTACCTTGTGCCTGACAGTATAAGTTGTACCTTGTGCCTGACAGTATAAGTTGTACCTTGTGTACTGTGTAAGTTGTACCTTGTGCCTGACAGTATAAGTTGTACCTTGTGTACTGTGTAAGTTGTACCTTGTGCCTGACAGTATAAGTTGTACCTTGTGTACTGTGTAAGTTTGTACCTTGTGCACTGTGTAAGTTGTACCTTGTGTACTGTGTAAGTTGTACCTTGTGCACTGTGTAAGTTGTACCTTGTGTACTGTGTAAGTTTGTACCTTGTGCACTGTGTAAGTTGTACCTTGTGCACTGTGTAAGTTTGTACCTTGTGCACTGTGTAAGTTGTACCTTGTGCACTGTGTAAGTTGTACCTTGTGTACTGTGTAAATTGTACCTTGTGCACTGTGTAAGTTGTACCTTGTGCACTGTGTAAGTTGTACCTTGTGCCTGACAGTATAAGTTGTAGCTTGTGCACTGTGTAAGTTGCACATTGTGCACTGTTTAAATTTTACCTTGAGTACTGTGTAAGTTGCACATTGTGCACAGTGTAAGTTGCACATTGTGCACAGTGTAAGTTGTACCTTGTGCACTGTGTAAGTTGTACCTTGTGCCTGACAGTATAAGTTGTACCTTGTGTACTGTGTAAGTTGTACCTTGTGCCTGACAGTATAAGTTGTACCTTGTGTACTGTGTAAGTTGTACCTTGTGCCTGACAGTATAAGTTGTACCTTGTGTACTGTGTAAGTTGTACCTTGTGCCTGACAGTATAAGTTGTACCTTGTGTACTGTGTAAGTTTGTACCTTGTGCACTGTGTAAGTTGTACCTTGTGTACTGTGTAAGTTGTACCTTGTGCACTGTGTAAGTTGTACCTTGTGTACTGTGTAAGTTTGTACCTTGTGCACTGTGTAAGTTGTACCTTGTGCACTGTGTAAGTTTGTACCTTGTGCACTGTGTAAGTTGTACCTTGTGCACTGTGTAAGTTGTACCTTGGGTACTGTGTAAGTTGTACCTTGTGCCTGACAGTATAAGTTGTACCTTGTGTACTGTGTAAGTTTGTACCTTGTGCACTGTGTAAGTTGTACCTTGTGTACTGTGTAAGTTGTACCTTGTGCACTGTGTAAGTTTGTACCTTGTGCACTGTGTAAGTTGTACCTTGTGCACTGTGTAAGTTGTACCTTGTGCACTGTGTAAGTTGTACCTTGTGCACTGTGTAAGTTGTACCTTGTGCCTGACAGTATAAGTTGTAGCTTGTGCACTGTGTAAGTTGCACATTGTGCACTGTTTAAATTTTACCTTGAGTACTGTGTAAGTTGCACATTGTGCACAGTGTAAGTTGCACATTGTGCACAGTGTAAGTTGCACATTGTGCACAGTGTAAGTTGTACCTTGTGCACTGTGTAAGTTGCACATTGTGCACAGTGTAAGTTGTACCTTGTGCACTGTGTAAGTTGCACATTGTGCACAGTGTAAGTTGTACCTTGTGCACTGATTGTGTAAGTTGAACCTCATGCACTGACAGTGTAAGTTGTACTTTGTGGTAGTGTAATTTTACCCTGTGCACTGACTGTATAAAATGTACTTAATGCACAGGGTAAGTTGTACCATGTGCACTATAAAAACATGAGAAATAGGAGAAGGAGTAGGCCATACGGCCCCTCAAGCCTGCTCCGTCATTCAATAGAAGCATAGCTGATCTTTTTACCTCAATTCTACTTTCCTGCCTAATCCCCATATTCCTTGATTCCCCATGAGTCCAAAAATCTATCGATCTCAGCCTTGAACACACTCAACGACTCAGCATCCACAGCCCTCTGGGGTAGAGAATTCCAAAGATTCACAGCCCTCTGTGTGAAGAAATGCCTCCTCATCTCAGTCTTAAATGTCCGACCCCTTAGCCTGCGACTCTGCCCCCGAGTTCTAGACTCTCCAGCCAGGGGAAACAGCCTCTCAGCATCTACCCTGTGAAGCCCCCTCATAATCTTATAGGTTTCAATGAGATCACCTCTCATTCTTCTAAACTCCAGAGAGTATCGGCCCATTCTACTCAATCTCTCCTCACAGGACAACCCTCTCATCCCAGGAATTAATCTAGTGAACCTTCATTGCACCGCCTCTAAGGAAAGTATATCCTTCCTTAGATAAGGCGACCGGAACTGTACGCAGTACTCCAGGTGTGGTCTCACCAGCACCCTGTACAGTTGTAGCATGACTTCCCTGCTTTTATACTCCATCCCCCGAGAAATAAAGGCCAATATTCCGTTTTCCTTCCGGATTAGTTGCTGCACCTGTATGTTGACTTTTTGTGTTTCATGTACGAGGACACCCAGATCCCTCTGTACCGCAGCATTTTGTAGTATTTCTCCATTCAAATAATATTTTGATTTTTTATTTTTCCTCCCAAAGTGGATGACTTCACATTTTCCCACATTATATTCCATCTGCCAAATTTTTGCCCATTCGCTCAACCTGTCAATATCCCTTTGCAGACACTTTGGGCACTAAATTGGGCCGTGCAGCACCCGTTGTTTCAGTGCGACACGGCCTCTCTGACATCCAAGATGGCGTCTTGGATGCGCACGCACGTTTCCAGTGTGACGTGCGCCGGAAGCCATCTTGGTATAGGAGTTAGCGCGTGCGCAAACACTGAACGCTGGGATCATGTAAATTCAATTAATTTATTAAATTCAATTAATTACATTTAAAAAATCTGGAATTAAAATACTAGTATCAGTAATAATGGCCATGAAACTACCGGATTGTCATAAAAACCCATCTGGTTCACTAATGTCCTTTAGGGAAGGAAACCTGCCGTCCTTAACCGGTCTGGCCTATATGTGACTCCAGACCCACAGCAATGTGGTTGATTCTTAATCACCCTCTGAAATGGCCTAGCAAGACACTCAGTTGTAAAATCTCACTACGAAAAGTCACAATAAGAATAAAACCGGACGGACCACCCGGCATCGGACCACTAGGCACCGGACACGACAAAGGCTAAACAAGCCCAGTCGACCCTGCAAAGTCCTCCTCACTAACATCTGGGGACTTGTGCCAAAATTGGGACAGCTGTCCCACAGAATGGTCAAGCAACAGCCTGACATAGCCATACTCACAGAATCATACCTTTCTGCCAACGTCCCAGACTCTTCCATCACCATCCCTGGGTATGTCCTGTCCCACCGGCAGGACAGACCCACCAGAGGTGGCGGTACAGTGATATACAGTCAGGAGGGAGTGGCCCTGGGAGTCCTCAACATTGACTCTGGACCCCATGAAATCTCATGGCATCAGGTCAAACATGGGCAAGGAAACCTCCTGCTGATTACCACCTACCGTCCTCCCTCAGCTGATGAATCAGTCCTCCTCCATGTTGAACACCACTTGGAGGAAGCACTGAGGGTAGCAAAGGCACAAAATGTACTCTGGGTGGGGGACTTCAATGTCCATCACCAAGAGTGGTTCGGTAGCACCACTACTGACCGAACTGGCCAAGTCCTGAAGGACATAGCTGCCAGACCGGGCCTGCGGCAGGTGGTGAGCGAACCAACACGAGGGAAAAACTTACTTGACCTCGTCCTCACCAATCCACCTGTCGCAAATGCATCTGTCCATGACAGTATTGGTAGGAGTGACCACCGCACAGTCCTCGTGGAGATGAAGTCCCGTCTTCGCACAGAGGACACCAGCCAACGTGTTGTGTGGCACTACCACCGTGGTAAATGGGATAGATTCAGAACAGATCGAGCAGCTCAAAACTGGGCATCCATGAGGCGCTGTGGGCCATCAGCAGCAGCAGAATTGTATTCCAGCACAATCTGTAATCTCATGGCCTGGCATATTCCTCACTCTACCATTACCAACAATCCAGGGGATCAACCCTGGTTCAATGAGGAGTGTAGAAGAGCATGCCAGGAGCAGCACCAGGCGTACCTAAAAATGAGGTGCCAACCTGGTGAAGCTACAACTCAGGACTGCATGCATGCTAAACAGCGGAAGCAACATGCTATAGACAGAGCTAAGCGATTCCATAACCAACGGATCAGATCAAAGCTCTGCAGTCCTGCCACATCCAGTCGTGAATGGTGGTGGACAATTAAACAACTAACGGGAGGAGGAGGCTCTGCAAACATCCCCATCCTCAATGATGGCGGAGTCCAGCACGTGAGTGCAAAAGACAAGGCTGAAGCGTTGGCAACCATCTTCAGCCAGAAGTGCCGAGTGGATGATCCATCTCAGCCTCCTCCCGATATCCCCACCATCACAGAAGCCAGTCTTCAGCCAATTCGATTCACTCCACGTGATATCAAGAAACGGCTGAGTGCACTGGATACAGCAAAAGCTATGGGCCCCGACAACATCCCAGCTGTAGTGCTGAAGTCTTGTGCTCCAGAACTAGCTGCCCCTCTAGCCAAGCTGTTCCAGTACAGCTACAACACTGGCATCCACCCGACAATGTGGAAAATTGCCCAGGTATGTCCTGTCCACAAAAAGCAGGACAAATCCAATCCAGCCAATTACCGCCCCATCAGTCTACTCTCAATCATCAGCAAAGTGATGGAAGGTGTCGTCGACAGTGCTATCAAGCGGCACTTACTCACCAATAACCTGCTCACCGATGCTCAGTTTGGGTTCCGCCAGGACCACTCGGCTCCAGACCTCATTACAGCCTTGGTCCAAACATGGACAAAAGAGCTGAATTCCAGAGGTGAGGTGAGAGTGACTGCCCTTGACATCAAGGCAGCATTTGACCGAGTGTGGCACCAAGGAGCCCTAGTAAAATTGAAATCAATGGGAATCAGGGGAAAACTCTCCAGTGGCTGGAGTCATACCGAGCACAAAGGAAGATGGTAGTGGTTGTTGGAGGCCAATCATCTCAGCCCCAGGGCATTGCTGCAGGAGTTCCTCAGGGCAGTGTCCTTGGCCCAACCATCTTCAGCTGCTTCATCAATGACCTTCCCTCCATCATAAGGTCAGAAATGGGGATGTTCGCTGATGACTGCACAGTGTTCAGTTCCATTCGCAACCCCTCAAATAATGAAGCAGTCCGAGCCCGCATGCAGCAAGACCTGGACAACATCCAGGCTTGGGCTGATAAGTGGCAAGTAACATTCGCGCCAGATAAGTGCCAGGCAATGACCATCTCCAACAAGAGAGAGGCTAACCACCTCCCCTTGACATTCAACGGCATTACCATCGCCGAATCCCCCACCATCAACATCCTGGGGGTCACCATTGACCAGAAACTTAACTGGACCAGCCATATAAATACTGTGGCTACAAGAGCAGGTCAGAGGCTGGGTATTCTGCGGTGAGTGACTCACCTCCTGACTCCCCAAAGCCTTTCCACCATCTACAAGGCACAAGTCAGGAGTGTGATGGAATACTCTCCACTTGCCTGGATGAGTGCAGCTCCAACAACACTCAAGAAGCTCGACACCATCCAAGATAAAGCAGCCTGCTTGATTGGCACCCCATCCACCACCTTAAACATTCACTCCCTTCACCACCGGTGCACTGTGGCTGCAGTGTGTACCATCCACAGGATGCACTGCAGCAACTCGCCAAGGCTTCTTCGACAGCACCTCCCAAACCCGCGACCTCTACCATCTAGAAGGACAAGAGCAACAGGCACATGGGAACAACACCACCTGCACGTTCCCCTCCAAGTCACACACCATCCCGACTTGGAAATATATCGCCGTTCCTTCATTGTCGCTGGGTCAAAATCCTGGAACTCCCTTCCTAACAGCACTGTGGGAGAACCGTCACCACACGGACTGCAGCGGTTCAAGAAGGCAGCTCACCACCACCTTCTCGAGGGCAATTAGGGATGGGCAATAAATGCCGGCCTCGCCAGCGACGCCCACATCCCGAGAACGAATAAAAAAAAATGTAAAGTAGGGAGAAAATGGCTGCAATCAGTGTGCAACGTTGATTTAAATTGATACACACAATTTTGGGACTTTACGCTCAACTCAATGCACAGTCTTATTCCCGACCATCTCAACGTTTCTTACAGTGCCTGAAGGACCCCCCACCAGCGCTGTTTAAAGGGACCATGCAGGTGTTGCAGGTTAGTTGCTGGATTATTGCTTCTGGCTGCTGGAGGAGTCGGAAGTGTTTTTTGAAGCTCCCTATTCTTATTGAGAGTTCCTACACTACTTTTGCGAGTGCTTTGGCAGGTACTGCCTTACAGGTCGGGAAATTACAACCGTGGTTGAACCACATTCCTGCCAACCATGGGCGGTCTGCTCGGGCTCCTGCTGATTGGGAGCATGCAGAGAGGCCACGCACAACAGGTCAAGCTGCGAGGAGACGGAGGACGAGGAGGCGCAGGGCACTGAGCAGGAGGCCCTACCCAATGAGGGCCTTCCGGGACCAATTCTCTTACCTCAACATGACCGAGGAGGATTGCATCCGACGCCTGAGGTTCACCAAGGAAGCCGTCACCGAGATCTGTCAACTGGTGGGGCCACAGCTGCAGCCTCAGAGCAGGGCGAGGACAGCATTGCCTGTGGCTGTGAAGGTCACAGTGGAGATGAATTTCTACGGCTCAGGATCATTTCCGGCCTCTGCTGGCGACATGTGCAACATCTGGCAGTATGCAGTGCACTGCTGCATAAGGGAGGTCACAGACGCACTGTACCACATGAGGAACAGGTTCATCACCTTCCCTCTCCACAGAGACAAGCGGAACGAGCGAGCACGGGAATTCGCCCACATTGCTGGCCTCCCCATGGTGCAGGGTTCCATGGACTACACACACATTGCCCTGCGTGCCCCGCACATCAACTCGGCCGTCTTCGTCAACCGAAAGGGCTTCCACTCCCTCAACGTGCAGCTGGTGTGTGACCACACACATCGAATCATGAAGGTCGATGCCCACTACCCTGGGAGCAGTCACGATGCCTTCGTCATGCGGCAGTCCAACATGCCAGCCATCTTTCACCCGACTCGGCAAGTCAAAGGCTGGCTACTGGGTGACGAGGGCCATCCCCTCACGACATGGCTCATGACACCGGTCAGGAACCCAAGCACACATTCACAGCAGGCCTATAATGAGAGCCATGCTGCCACACGCAACATCGTGGAGCACACCATAGGCCTCCTCAAACAACCCTTCCGCTGCCTGGGCCGGTCTGGAGGAGCCCTGCAGGACTCCCCTGAGCGGGTGGGCAGATTCACGGTGGTCTGCTGCATGCTGGACAACCTCGCCATCATGAGGGACCAGCCTTTGCCACCAATGATTGGAGAAGATCCTGAGCCAGAGGTGGAGGAGGAGGAGGAGGAGGAAGAGGAAGAGGCTGAGGAAGAGCAGAAGGAGGGGGTGGAGCCGGAAGAGGAGGTGGAGGAAGAGGCAAGGTTGCAAAAGGAACCACACGCCTTGTATGCAAGGGCTCTGCGTGCTCGCCTGATCCGTGCCCGCTATCAATAATTTGAACTACATCCCCCAACTCACCAACAGTCCCCACCTTTCCCCTCCCACAAGACAATCAAATCGCCCTCCATCAGCTTTTTTTTATTATTATTCGTTCATGGCATGTGGGCGTCGCTGGCGAGGCCGGCATTTATTGCCCTTCCCTAATTGCCCTTGAGAAGGTGGTGGTGAGCCGCCTTCTTGAACCGCTGCAGTCCGTGTGGTGACGGTTCTCCCACAGTGCTGTTAGGAAGGGAGTTCCAGGATTTTGATCCAACTACGATGAAGGAACGGCGATATATTTCCAAGTCGGGATGGTGTGTGACTTGGAGGGGAACGTGCAGGTGGTGTTGTTCCCATGTGTTCCCACAGTGCGCAAGGTACAAACTTACACAGTGCGCAAGGTACAAACGAACACAGTACGCAAGGTACAAACGAACACAGTACGCAAGGTACAAACTTATACAGTACGCAAGGTACAAACTTACACAGTGTGCAAGGTATTATTTACACATTGCGCAAGGGACAAACTAACAGTGTGTAAGGTACAAACATACACAGTGCGCAAGGTACAAACTAACACAGTACGCAAGGTACAAACTTATACAGTACGCAAGGTACAAACTTATACAGTACGCAAGGTACAAACGTACACAGTGCGCAAGGTACAAACTAAGACAGTGCGTAAGGTACAAACTAACACAGTGCGCAAGATACAAACTAACACAGTGCGTAAGGTACAAACTTACACAGTGCGTAAGGTACAAATTTACACAGCGTGCAAGGTACAAATTTACACAGTACGCAAGGTACTATTTACACAGTGCACAAGGTGCAAACTAACACAGTAAGCAAGGTACAAACTTATACAGTGCGCAAGGTACAAACTAACAGTGCGTAAGGTGCAAAGTTACACAGTGCGCAAGGTACAAACTTATGCAGTGCCCAAGGTACTAATGTACACAGTGCGCAAGGTACAAACTTACACAGTGCGCAAGGTACAAACCGACACAGTGCGCAAGGTACAAACCTACACAGTGCACAAGGTACAAACGTACACAGTGCGTAAGGTACAAACTAACACAGTGCGTAAGGTACAAGCTTACACATTGCGCAAGGTACTATTTTCACAGTGCGCAAGGTACAAACTAATACAGCAAGCAAGGTACAAACTTATGCAGTGCGCAAGGTACAAACTTACACATTGCGCAAGGTACAAATGTACAAAATGCGCAAGGTACAAACTAACAGTGTGTAAGGTACAAACTTACACAGTGCGCAAGGTACTATTTACACAGTGCGCAAGGTACAAACTAACACAGTGCACAAGGGACAAACTAACACAGTACGCAAGGTACAAACTTACACAGTGCGCAAGGTACAAACTTATGCAGTGCGCAAGGTACAAACAAACACAGTACGCAAGGTACAAACTTACACAGTGCGCAAGGTACAAACTTATGCAGTGCCCAAGGTACAAATGTACACAGTGCGCAAGGTACAAACTAAGACAGTGCGTAAGGTACAAACTTACACAGTGCGCAAGGTACTATTTACACAGTGCGCAAGATACAAACGTAAACAGTGCGCAAGGTACAAACTTACACAGTGCGCAAGGTACAAACTTACACAGTGCACAAGGTACAAACTTACACAGTGCGCAAGGTACAAACTTACACAGTGCGCAAGGTACAAACTTACACAGTGCGCAAGGTACAAACTAACACAGTGCACAAGGTACAAACTTACACAGTGCACAAGGTGCAAACTTACACAGTGCGCAAGGTACAAACTTACACAGTGCGCAAGGTACAAACTTACACAGTGCACAAGGTACAAACTTACACATTGCGCAAGGTACCAACTTACACAGTACGCAAGGTACTATTTACACAGTGCGCAAGGTACAAATGTAAACAGTGCGCAAGGTACAAACTTACACATTGCGCAAGGTACAAACTTACACATTGCGCAAGGTACCAACTTACACAGTGCGCAAGGTACAAACTTACACAGTGCGCAAGGTACAAACTTATACAGTGCGCAAGTAAAAACTTACACAGTGCGCAAGGTACAAGCGTACACAGTGCGCAAGGTACAAACTTACACTGTGCGCAAGTAAAAACTTACACAGTGCGCAAGGTACAAACGTACAGTGCGCAAGGTACAAACTAAGACAGTACGCAAGGTACTATTTACACAGTGCGCAAGGTGCAAACTAACACAGTAAGCAAGGTACAAACTTATACAGTGCGCAAGGTACAAACTAACAGTGTGTAAGGTGCAAAGTTACACAGTGCACAAGGTACAAACTTACACAGTGCGCAAGGTACAAACTTACACAGTGCGCAAGGTACAAACTTACACAGTGCGCAAGGTACAAACTTACACAGTGCGCAATGTACAAACTTATGCAGTGCCCAAGGTACAAATGTACACAGTGCGCAAGGTGCAAACCGACACAGTGCACAAGGTACAAACGTACACAGTGCGCAAGGTACAAACTAAGACAGTGCGCAAGGTACAAACTAACACAGTGCGTAAGGTACAAGCTTACACATTGCGCAAGGTACTATTTTCACAGTGCGCAAGGTACAAACTAATACAGTAAGCAAGGTACAAACTTATACAGTGCGCAAGGTACAAACTAAGACAGTGCGCAAGATACAAACTAACACAGTGCGTAAGGTACAAGCTTACACATTGCGCAAGGTACTATTTTGACAGTGCGCAAGGTACAAACTAATACAGTAAGCAAGGTACAAACTTATACAGAGCGCAAGGTACAAACTAACAGTGTGTAAGGTACAAACTTACACAGTGCACAAGGTACTATTTACACAGTGCGCAAGATACAAACTAACACAGTGCACAAGGTACAAACTAACACAGTACGCAAGGTACAAACTGACACAGTGCGCAAGGTACAAACTTATGCAGTGCGCAAGGTACAAACAAACACAGTACGCAAGGTACAAACTTACACAGTGCGCAAGGTACAAACTTATGCAGTGCCCAAGGTACAAATGTACTCAGTGCACAAGGTGCAAACTTACACAGTACGCAAGGTACTATTTACACAGTGCGCAAGATACAAACTTACACAGTGCGCAAGGTACAAACTTACACAGTGCGCAAGGTACAAACTTACACAGTACGCAAGGTACTATTTACACAGTGCGCAAGATACAAACTTATACAGTGCGCAAGGTACAAACTTACACAGTGCACAAGGTACAAACTTATACAGTGCGCAAGGTACAAACTAACACAGTACGCAAGGTACAAACTTACACAGTGCGCAAGGTACAAACTTACACATTGCGCAAGGTACAAACTTACACAGTACGCAAGGTACTATTTACACAGTGCGCAAGATACAAACTTATACAGTGCGCAAGGTACAAACTTACACAGTGCACAAGGTACAAACTGACACAGTGCACAAGGTACAAACTTATACAGTGCGCAAGGTACAAACTAACACAGTGCACAAGGTGCAAACTTGCACAGTGCACAAGGTACAAACTTATACAGTGCGCAAGGTACAAACTAACACAGTGCACAAGGTGCAAACTTGCACAGTGCGCAAGGTACAAACTTACACAGTACGCAAGGTACTATTTACACAGTGCGCAAGGTACAAACTTATACAGTGCGCAAGGTACAAACTTACACATTGCGCAAGGTACAAACTTACACAGTGCACAAGGTACAAACTTATACAGTGCGCAAGTAAAAACTTACACAGTGCGCAAGGTACAAACTTATCCAGTGCGCAAGGTACAAACTAACACAGTGCGCAAGGTACAAACTTATCCAGTGCGCAAGTAAAAACTGACACAGTGCGCAAGGTACAAGCGTACACAGTGCGCAAGGTACAAACTTACACAGTGCGCAAGGTACAAACATACACAGTGCGCAAGGTACAAACGAACACAGTACGCAAGGTACAAACTTATACAGTGCGCAAGTAAAAACTTACACAGTGCGCAAGGTACAAACTTATCCAGCGTGCAAGGTACAAACTAATACAGTACGCAAGTACAAACTAACACAGTGCGCAAGGTACAAATGTGCACAGTGCGCAAGGTACAAATGTAAACAGTGCGCAAGGTACTATTTACACAGTGCGCAAGGTACAAACTTACACAGTGCGCAAGGTACAAATGTAAACAGTGCGCAAGGTACAAACTTATACAGTGCGCAAGGTACAAACTTACACAGTGCGCAAGGTACAAACTTATACAGTGCGCAAGGTACAAACTTACACATTGCACAAGGTACAAATGTAAACAGTGCGCAAGGTACTATTTACACAGTGCGCAAGGTACAAACTTACACAGTGCGCAAGGTACAAATGTAAACAGTGCGCAAGGTGCAAACTTACACAGTGCGCAAGGTACAAACTTACACAGTGCACAAGGTACTATTTACAAAGTATGCAAGGTACAAACTTACACAGTGCGCAAGGTACAAACTTACACAGTGCACGAGTAAAAACTTACACAGTGCGCAAGGTACAAACTTATCCAGTGCGCAAGGTACAAACTTACACATTGCGCAAGGTACAAACTTACACAGTGCGCAAGGTACAAACTTATACAGTGTGCAAGTAAAAACTTACACAGTGCGCAAGGTACAAACTTATCCAGTGCGCAAGTAAAAACTTACACAGTGCGCAAGGTACAAGCGTACACAGTGCGCAAGGTACAAACGTACACAGTGCGCAAGGTACAAACTAACACAGTACGCAAGGTACAAACTTATGCAGTGCGCAAGTAAAAACTTACACAGTGCGCAAGGTACAAACTTATCCAGTGCGCAAGGTACAAACTAACACAGTACGCAAGTACAAACTAACACAATGCGCAAGGTACAAATGTACACAGTGCGCAAGGTACAAACTAAGACAGTGCGCAAGGTACAAATGTAAACAGTGCGCAAGGTACAAATGTAAACAGTGCGCAAGGTACTATTTACACAGTGCGCAAGGTACTATTTACACAGTGCGCAAGGTAAAAACTTACACAGTGCGCAAGGTACAAATGTACACAGTGCGCAAGGTACAAACTAAGACAGTGCGCAAGGTACAAATGTAAACAGTGCGCAAGGTACAAATGTAAACAGTGCGCAAGGTACTATTTACACAGTGCGCAAGGTACTATTTACACAGTGCGCAAGGTACAAACTTATACAGTGTGCAAGGTACAAACTTACACATTGCGCAAGGTACAAACTAACACAGTGCACAAGGTACAAATGTAAACAATGCGCAAGGTACTATTTACACAGTGCGCAAGGTACAAACTTACACAGTGCGCAAGGTACAAATGTAAACAGTGCGCGAGGTACAAACTTATACAGTGCGCAAGGTACAAACTTACACAGTGCGCAAGGTGCAAACTTACACAGTGCGCAAGGTGCAAACTTACACAGTGCGCAAGGTACAAACTTACACAGTGCACAAGGTACTATTTACAAAGTACGCAAGGTACAAACTTACACAGTGCGCAAGGTACAAACTAACACAGTACGCAAGGTACAAACGTACACAGTGCGCAAGGTACAAACTAACACAGTACGCAAGGTACAAACTTACACAATGCACAAGGTACAAACTTACACAGTGCGCAAGGTACAAACTAACACAGTACGCAATGTACAAACTTATCCAGTGCGCAAGGCACAAATGTACACAGTGCACAAGATACAAACTAAGACAGTGCGTAAGGTACAAACTTACACAGTGCGTAAGGTACACACTTACACAGTGCGCAAGGTACAAACTAACACAGTACACAAGGTACAAACTAACACAGTGCACAAGGTACAAACTTATACAGTGCGCAAGGTACAAACTTACACAGTGCACGAGGTACAAACTTACACATTGCGCAAGGTACAAACTAACACAGTGCGCAAGGTAAAAACTTATACAGTGCGCAAGGTACAAACTTACACAGTGCACAAGGTACAAACTAACACAGTGCGCAAGGTAAAAACTTACACAGTGCGCAAGGTACAAACTTATACAGTGCGCAAGGTACAAACTAACACAGTGCGCAAGGTAAAAACTTATACAGTGCGCAAGGTACAAACTAACACAGTGCACAAGGTACAAACTAACACAGTGTGCAAGGTAAAAACTTACACAGTGCACAAGGTACTATTTACAAAGTACGCAAGGTACAAACTTACACAGTGCGCAAGGTAAAAACTTACACAGTGCGCAAGGTAAAAACTTATACAGTGCGCAAGGTAAAAACATACACAGTGCACAAGGTACTATTTACAAAGTACGCAAGGTACAAACTAACACAGTACGCAAGGTACAAACTTACACATTGCGCAAGGTACAAACTAACACAGTGCACAAGGTACAAACTAACACAGTGTGCAAGGTACAAACTTACACAGTGCACAAGGTACTATTTACAAAGTACGCAAGGTACAAACTTACACAGTGCGCAAGGTACAAACTAACACAGTGCACAAGGTACAAACTAACACAGTACGCAAGGTACAAACTTACACATTGCGCAAGGTACAAACTAACACAGTGTGCAAGGTACAAACTTACACAGTGCACAAGGTACACACTTACACAGTGTGCAAGGTACAAACTTACACAGTGCACAAGGTACTATTTACAAAGTACGCAAGGTACAAACTTATCCAGTACGCAAGGTACAAACGAACACAGTACGCAAGGTACAAACTTACACAGTGCGCAAGGTACAAATGTACACAGTGCGCAAGGTACAAACTTACACAGTGCGCAAGGTACAAATGTACACAGTGCGCAAGGTACAAATGTACACAGTGCGCAAGGTACAAACTTACACAGTACGCAAGGTACAAACTTACACAGTGCACAAGGTACTATTTACAAAGTACGCAAGGTACAAACTTATCCAGTGCGCAAGGCACAAACTAACACAGTGCGCAAGGTACAAACTTACACAGTGCGCAAGGTACAAACTCACACAGTACGCAAGGTACAAAGTTACACAGTGCGCAAGGTACAAATGTACACAGTGCGCAAGGTACAAACTTACACAGTGCGCAAGGTACAAACTCACACAGTGCGCAAGGTACAAACTTACACAGTACGCAAGGTACAAACTTACACAGTACACAAGGTACAAATGTACACAGTGCGCAAGGTACAAACTTACACAGTGCGCAAGGTACAAACTAACACAGTGCACAAGGTACAAACTAACACAGTACGCAAGGTACAAACTTACACAGTGCGCAAGGTATAAACTTATGCAGTGCCCAAGGTACAAATGTACACAGTGCGCAAGGTACAAATGTACACAGTGTGCAAGGTACAAACTAAGACAGTGCGCAAGATACAAACTTACACAGTGCGCAAGATACAAACTTACACAGTGCGCAAGGTACAAATGTACACAGTGCGCAAGGTACAAACTTACACAGTACGCAAGGTACAAACTTACACAGTGCACAAGGTACTATATAAAAAGTACGCAATGTACAAACTTATCCAGTGCGCAAGGTACAAACTAACACAGTACGCAAGGTACTATTTACAAAGTACGCAAGGTACAAACTTAAACAGTGTGCAAGGTAAAAACTTATACAGTGCGCAAGGTACAAACTAACACAGTACGCAAGGTACAAACTTACACAGTGCACAAGGTACTATTTACAAAGTACGCAAGGTACAAACTTAAACAGTGCGCAAGGTACAAACTAACACAGTGTGCAAGGTAAAAACTTACACAGTGTGCAAGGTACTATTTACAAAGTACTCAAGGTACAAACTTATCCAGTGCGCAAGGTACAAACGAACACAGTACGCAAGGTACAAACGTACACAGTGCGCAAGGTACAAATGTACACAGTGCACAAGGTACTATTTACAAAGTACGCAAGGTACAAACTTATCCAGTGCGCAAGGTACAAACTAACACAGTGCGCAAGGTACAAACTTACACAGTGCGCAAGGTACAAACTCACACAGTACGCAAGGTACAAAGTTACACAGTGCGCAAGGTACAAATGTACACAGTGCGCAAGGTACAAACTTACACAGTGCGCAAGGTACAAACTTACACAGTGCGCAAGGTACAAACTTACACAGTACGCAAGGTACAAATGTACGCAGTGCGCAAGGTACAAACTTACACAGTGCGCAAGGTACAAACTTACACAGTACGCAAGGTACAAATGTAGGCAGTGCGCAAGGTACAAACTTACACAGTGCGCAAGGTACAAACTCACACAGTGCACAAGGTACAAACTAACACAGTATGCAAGGTACAAACTTACACAGTGCGCAAGGTATAAACTTATGCAGTGCCCAAGGTACAAATGTACACAGTGCGCAAGGTCCAAACGTACACAGTGTGCAAGGTACAAACTAAGACAGTGCGCAAGATAAAAACTTACACAGTGCGCAAGATACAAACTTACACAGTGCGCAAGGTACAAATGTACACAGTGCGCAAGGTACAAACTTACACAGTGCACAAGGTACTATTTACAAAGTACGCAATGTACAAACTTATCCAGTGCGCAAGGTACAAACTAACACAGTGCGCAAGGTACAAACTCACACAGTACGCAAGGTACAAAGTTACACAGTGCGCAAGGTACAAGCTTACACAGTACGCAAGGCACAAATGTACACAGTGTGCAAGGTACAAACTTACACAGTACGCAAGGTACAAATGTACACAGTGTGCAAGGTACAAACTTACACAGTGCGCAAGGTACAAACTTACACAGTGCGCAAGGTACAAACTTACACAGTACGCAAGGTACAAATGTACACAGTGTGCAAGGTACAAACTTACACAGTGCGCAAGGTACAAACTAACACAATGCACAAGGTACAAACTTACACAGTGCGCAAGGTACAAACTTACACAGTGCGCAAGGTACAAACTTACACAGTGCGCAAGGTACAAACCAACACAATGCACAAGGTACAAACTAACACAGTACGCAAGGTACAAACTAACACAGTACGCAAGGTACAAACTTACACAGTGCGCAAGGTGCAAACTTATGCAGTGCCCAAGGTACAAATGTACACAGTGCGCAAGGTACAAACTTACACATTGCGCAAGGTACAAATGTACACAATGCGCAAGGTACAAACTTACACAGTGCGCAAGGTACAAACTAACACAGTGCACAAGGTACTATTTACAAAGTGCACAAGGTACAAACTTACACAGTGCACAAGGTACTATTTACAAAGTACGCAAGGTACAAACTGACACAGTGCACAAGGTACAAACTTACACAGTGCGCAAGGTACAAACTTACACAGTGCACAAGGTACTATCTACAAAGTGCGCAAGGTACAAACTTACACAGTGCACAAGGTACTATTTACAAAGTACGCAAGGTACAAACTTACACGGTGCGCAAGATACAAACTAACACAGTGCGCAAGGTACAAACTTACACAGTGCGCAAGGTACAAACTTACACAGTGCGCAAGGTACAAATGTACACAGTGCGCAAGGTACAAATGTACACAGTGCGCAAGGTACAAACTTACACAGTACGCAAGGTACAAACTTACACAGTGCACAAGGTACTATTTACAAAGTACGCAAGGTACAAACTTATCCAGTGCGCAAGGTACAAACTAACACAGTGCGCAAGGTACAAACTTACACAGTGCGCAAGGTACAAACTCACACAGTACGCAAGGTACAAAGTTACACAGTGCGCAAGGTACAAATGTACACAGTGCGCAAGGTACAAACTTACACAGTGCGCAAGGTACAAACTTACACAGTGCGCAAGGTACAAACTTACACAGTGCGCAAGGTACAAACTTACACAGTGCGCAAGGTACAAACTTACACAGTGCGCAAGGTACCAACTAACACAGTGCACAAGGTACAAACTAACACAGTACGCAAGGTACAAACTTACACAGTGCGCAAGGTATAAACTTATGCAGTGCCCAAGGTACAAATGTACACAGTGCGCAAGGTACAAACGTACACAGTGTGCAAGGTACAAACTAATACAGTGCGCAAGATACAAACTTACACAGTGCGCAAGATACAAACTTACACAGTGCGCAAGGTACAAATGTACACAGTGCGCAAGGTACAAACTTACACAGTACGCAAGGTACAAACTTACACAGTGCACAAGGTACTATTTACAAAGTACGCAATGTACAAACTTATCCAGTGCGCAAGGTACAAACGAACACAGTACGCAAGGTACAAACTAACACAGTACGCAAGGTACAAACTAACACAGTGCACAAGGTACAAACTAACACAGTGCACAAGGTACTATTTACAAAGTACGCAAGGTACGAACTTACACAGTGCGCAAGGTACAAACTTACACAGTGCGCAAGGTACAAACTCACACAGTGCGCAAGGTACAAACTTACACAGTACGCAAGGTACAAACTTACACAGTACACAAGGTACAAATGTACACAGTGCGCAAGGTACAAACTTACACAGTGCGCAAGGTACAAACTAACACAGTGCACAAGGTACAAACTAACACAGTACGCAAGGTACAAACTTACACAGTGCGCAAGGTATAAACTTATGCAGTGCCCAAGGTACAAATGTACACAGTGCGCAAGGTACAAATGTACACAGTGTGCAAGGTACAAACTAAGACAGTGCGCAAGATACAAACTTACACAGTGCGCAAGATACAAACTTACACAGTGCGCAAGGTACAAATGTACACAGTGCGCAAGGTACAAACTTACACAGTACGCAAGGTACAAACTTACACAGTGCACAAGGTACTATATAAAAAGTACGCAATGTACAAACTTATCCAGTGCGCAAGGTACAAACTAACACAGTACGCAAGGTACTATTTACAAAGTACGCAAGGTACAAACTTAAACAGTGTGCAAGGTAAAAACTTATACAGTGCGCAAGGTACAAACTAACACAGTACGCAAGGTACAAACTTACACAGTGCACAAGGTACTATTTACAAAGTACGCAAGGTACAAACTTAAACAGTGCGCAAGGTACAAACTAACACAGTGTGCAAGGTAAAAACTTACACAGTGTGCAAGGTACTATTTACAAAGTACTCAAGGTACAAACTTATCCAGTGCGCAAGGTACAAACGAACACAGTACGCAAGGTACAAACGTACACAGTGCGCAAGGTACAAATGTACACAGTGCACAAGGTACTATTTACAAAGTACGCAAGGTACAAACTTATCCAGTGCGCAAGGTACAAACTAACACAGTGCGCAAGGTACAAACTTACACAGTGCGCAAGGTACAAACTCACACAGTACGCAAGGTACAAAGTTACACAGTGCGCAAGGTACAAATGTACACAGTGCGCAAGGTACAAACTTACACAGTGCGCAAGGTACAAACTTACACAGTGCGCAAGGTACAAACTTACACAGTACGCAAGGTACAAATGTACGCAGTGCGCAAGGTACAAACTTACACAGTGCGCAAGGTACAAACTTACACAGTACGCAAGGTACAAATGTAGGCAGTGCGCAAGGTACAAACTTACACAGTGCGCAAGGTACAAACTCACACAGTGCACAAGGTACAAACTAACACAGTATGCAAGGTACAAACTTACACAGTGCGCAAGGTATAAACTTATGCAGTGCCCAAGGTACAAATGTACACAGTGCGCAAGGTCCAAACGTACACAGTGTGCAAGGTACAAACTAAGACAGTGCGCAAGATAAAAACTTACACAGTGCGCAAGATACAAACTTACACAGTGCGCAAGGTACAAATGTACACAGTGCGCAAGGTACAAACTTACACAGTGCACAAGGTACTATTTACAAAGTACGCAATGTACAAACTTATCCAGTGCGCAAGGTACAAACTAACACAGTGCGCAAGGTACAAACTCACACAGTACGCAAGGTACAAAGTTACACAGTGCGCAAGGTACAAACTTACACAGTACGCAAGGCACAAATGTACACAGTGTGCAAGGTACAAACTTACACAGTACGCAAGGTACAAATGTACACAGTGTGCAAGGTACAAACTTACACAGTGCGCAAGGTACAAACTTACACAGTGCGCAAGGTACAAACTTACACAGTACGCAAGGTACAAATGTACACAGTGTGCAAGGTACAAACTTACACAGTGCGCAAGGTACAAACTAACACAATGCACAAGGTACAAACTTACACAGTGCGCAAGGTACAAACTTACACAGTGCGCAAGGTACAAACCAACACAATGCACAAGGTACAAACTAACACAGTACGCAAGGTACAAACTAACACAGTACGCAAGGTACAAACTTACACAGTGCGCAAGGTGCAAACTTATGCAGTGCCCAAGGTACAAATGTACACAGTGCGCAAGGTACAAACTTACACATTGCGCAAGGTACAAACTAACACAGTAAGCAGGGTACAAACTTACACATTGCGCAAGGTACAAATGTACACAATGCGCAAGGTACAAACTTACACAGTGCGCAAGGTACAAACTAACACAGTGCACAAGGGACTATTTACAAAGTGCGCAAGGTACAAACTTACACAGTGCACAAGGTACCATTTACAAAGTACGCAAGGTACAAACTTACACAGTGCACAAGGTACAAACTTACACAGTGCGCAAGGTACAAACTTACACAGTGCACAAGGTACGATCTACAAAGTGCGCAAGGTACAAACTTACACAGTGCACAAGGTACTATTTACAAAGTACGCAAGGTACAAACTTACACGGTGCGCAAGATACAAACTAACACAGTGCGCAAGGTACAAACTTACACAGTGCGCAAGGTACAAACTTACACAGTGCGCAAGGTACAAATGTACACAGTGCGCAAGGTACAAATGTACACAGTGCGCAAGGTACAAACTTACACAGTACGCAAGGTACAAACTTACACAGTGCACAAGGTACTATTTACAAAGTACGCAAGGTACAAACTTATCCAGTGCGCAAGGTACAAACTAACACAGTGCGCAAGGTACAAACTTACACAGTGCGCAAGGTACAAACTCACACAGTACGCAAGGTACAAAGTTACACAGTGCGCAAGGTACAAATGTACACAGTGCGCAAGGTACAAACTTACACAGTGCGCAAGGTACAAACTTACACAGTGCGCAAGGTACAAACTTACACAGTGCGCAAGGTACAAACTTACACAGTGCGCAAGGTACAAACTTACACAGTGCGCAAGGTACCAACTAACACAGTGCACAAGGTACAAACTAACACAGTACGCAAGGTACAAACTTACACAGTGCGCAAGGTATAAACTTATGCAGTGCCCAAGGTACAAATGTACACAGTGCGCAAGGTACAAACGTACACAGTGTGCAAGGTACAAACTAATACAGTGCGCAAGATACAAACTTACACAGTGCGCAAGATACAAACTTACACAGTGCGCAAGGTACAAATGTACACAGTGCGCAAGGTACAAACTTACACAGTACGCAAGGTACAAACTTACACAGTGCACAAGGTACTATTTACAAAGTACGCAATGTACAAACTTATCCAGTGCGCAAGGTACAAACGAACACAGTACGCAAGGTACAAACTAACACAGTACGCAAGGTACAAACTAACACAGTGCACAAGGTACAAACTAACACAGTGCACAAGGTACTATTTACAAAGTACGCAAGGTACGAACTTACACAGTGCGCAAGGTACAAACTAACACAGTGCACAAGGTACAAACTAACACAGTACGCAAGGTACAAACTTACACATTGCGCAAGGTACAAACTAACACAGTGCACAAGGTACAAACTAACACAGTACGCAAGGTACAAACTTACACAGTGCGCAAGGTATAAACTTATGCAGTGCCCAAGGTACAAATGTACACAGTGCGCAAGGTACAAATGTACACAGTGTGCAAGGTACAAACTAAGACAGTGCGCAAGATACAAACTTACACAGTGCGCAAGATACAAACTTACACAGTGCGCAAGGTACAAATGTACACAGTGCGCAAGGTACAAACTTACACAGTACGCAAGGTACAAACTTACACAGTGCACAAGGTACTATATAAAAAGTACGCAATGTACAAACTTATCCAGTGCGCAAGGTACAAACTAACACAGTACGCAAGGTACTATTTACAAAGTACGCAAGGTACAAACTTAAACAGTGTGCAAGGTAAAAACTTATACAGTGCGCAAGGTACAAACTAACACAGTACGCAAGGTACAAACTTACACAGTGCACAAGGTACTATTTACAAAGTACGCAAGGTACAAACTTAAACAGTGCGCAAGGTACAAACTAACACAGTGTGCAAGGTAAAAACTTACACAGTGTGCAAGGTACTATTTACAAAGTACTCAAGGTACAAACTTATCCAGTGCGCAAGGTACAAACGAACACAGTACGCAAGGTACAAACGTACACAGTGCGCAAGGTACAAATGTACACAGTGCACAAGGTACTATTTACAAAGTACGCAAGGTACAAACTTATCCAGTGCGCAAGGTACAAACTAACACAGTGCGCAAGGTACAAACTTACACAGTGCGCAAGGTACAAACTCACACAGTACGCAAGGTACAAAGTTACACAGTGCGCAAGGTACAAATGTACACAGTGCGCAAGGTACAAACTTACACAGTGCGCAAGGTACAAACTTACACAGTGCGCAAGGTACAAACTTACACAGTACGCAAGGTACAAATGTACGCAGTGCGCAAGGTACAAACTTACACAGTGCGCAAGGTACAAACTTACACAGTACGCAAGGTACAAATGTAGGCAGTGCGCAAGGTACAAACTTACACAGTGCGCAAGGTACAAACTCACACAGTGCACAAGGTACAAACTAACACAGTATGCAAGGTACAAACTTACACAGTGCGCAAGGTATAAACTTATGCAGTGCCCAAGGTACAAATGTACACAGTGCGCAAGGTCCAAACGTACACAGTGTGCAAGGTACAAACTAAGACAGTGCGCAAGATAAAAACTTACACAGTGCGCAAGATACAAACTTACACAGTGCGCAAGGTACAAATGTACACAGTGCGCAAGGTACAAACTTACACAGTGCACAAGGTACTATTTACAAAGTACGCAATGTACAAACTTATCCAGTGCGCAAGGTACAAACTAACACAGTGCGCAAGGTACAAACTCACACAGTACGCAAGGTACAAAGTTACACAGTGCGCAAGGTACAAACTTACACAGTACGCAAGGCACAAATGTACACAGTGTGCAAGGTACAAACTTACACAGTACGCAAGGTACAAATGTACACAGTGTGCAAGGTACAAACTTACACAGTGCGCAAGGTACAAACTTACACAGTGCGCAAGGTACAAACTTACACAGTACGCAAGGTACAAATGTACACAGTGTGCAAGGTACAAACTTACACAGTGCGCAAGGTACAAACTAACACAATGCACAAGGTACAAACTTACACAGTGCGCAAGGTACAAACTTACACAGTGCGCAAGGTACAAACCAACACAATGCACAAGGTACAAACTAACACAGTACGCAAGGTACAAACTAACACAGTACGCAAGGTACAAACTTACACAGTGCGCAAGGTGCAAACTTATGCAGTGCCCAAGGTACAAATGTACACAGTGCGCAAGGTACAAACTTACACATTGCGCAAGGTACAAACTAACACAGTAAGCAGGGTACAAACTTACACATTGCGCAAGGTACAAATGTACACAATGCGCAAGGTACAAACTTACACAGTGCGCAAGGTACAAACTAACACAGTGCACAAGGGACTATTTACAAAGTGCGCAAGGTACAAACTTACACAGTGCACAAGGTACTATTTACAAAGTACGCAAGGTACAAACTTACACAGTGCACAAGGTACAAACTTACACAGTGCGCAAGGTACAAACTTACACAGTGCACAAGGTACGATCTACAAAGTGCGCAAGGTACAAACTTACACAGTGCACAAGGTACTATTTACAAAGTACGCAAGGTACAAACTTACACGGTGCGCAAGATACAAACTAACACAGTGCGCAAGGTACAAACTTACACAGTGCGCAAGGTACAAACTTACACAGTGCGCAAGGTACAAATGTACACAGTGCGCAAGGTACAAATGTACACAGTGCGCAAGGTACAAACTTACACAGTACGCAAGGTACAAACTTACACAGTGCACAAGGTACTATTTACAAAGTACGCAAGGTACAAACTTATCCAGTGCGCAAGGTACAAACTAACACAGTGCGCAAGGTACAAACTTACACAGTGCGCAAGGTACAAACTCACACAGTACGCAAGGTACAAAGTTACACAGTGCGCAAGGTACAAATGTACACAGTGCGCAAGGTACAAACTTACACAGTGCGCAAGGTACAAACTTACACAGTGCGCAAGGTACAAACTTACACAGTGCGCAAGGTACAAACTTACACAGTGCGCAAGGTACAAACTTACACAGTGCGCAAGGTACCAACTAACACAGTGCACAAGGTACAAACTAACACAGTACGCAAGGTACAAACTTACACAGTGCGCAAGGTATAAACTTATGCAGTGCCCAAGGTACAAATGTACACAGTGCGCAAGGTACAAACGTACACAGTGTGCAAGGTACAAACTAATACAGTGCGCAAGATACAAACTTACACAGTGCGCAAGATACAAACTTACACAGTGCGCAAGGTACAAATGTACACAGTGCGCAAGGTACAAACTTACACAGTACGCAAGGTACAAACTTACACAGTGCACAAGGTACTATTTACAAAGTACGCAATGTACAAACTTATCCAGTGCGCAAGGTACAAACGAACACAGTACGCAAGGTACAAACTAACACAGTACGCAAGGTACAAACTAACACAGTGCACAAGGTACAAACTAACACAGTGCACAAGGTACTATTTACAAAGTACGCAAGGTACGAACTTACACAGTGCGCAAGGTACAAACTAACACAGTGCACAAGGTACAAACTAACACAGTACGCAAGGTACAAACTTACACATTGCGCAAGGTACAAACTAACACAGTGCGCAAGGTAAAAACTTACACAGTGCGCAAGGTAAAAACTAACACAGTACGCAAGGTACAAACTTACACAGTGCACAAGGTACTATTTACAAAGTACGCAAGGTACAACCTTAAACAGTGCGCAAGGTACTATTTACAAAGTACTCAAGGTACAAACTTATCCAGTGCGCAAGGTACAAACGAACACAGTACGCAAGGTACAAACTTACACAGTGTGCAAGGTACTATTTACAAAGTACTCAAGGTACAAACTTATCCAGTGCGCAAGGTACAAACGAACACAGTACGCAAGGTACAAACTTACACAGTGCGCAAGGTACAAATGTACACAGTGCGCAAGGTACAAACTTACACAGTGCGCAAGGTACAAATGTACACAGTGCGCAAGGTACAAATGTACACAGTGCGCAAGGTACAAATGTACACAGTGCGCAAGGTGCAAACTTACACAGTACGCAAGGTACAAACTTACACAGTGCACAAGGTACTATTTACAAAGTACGCAAGGTACAAACTTATCCAGTGCGCAAGGTACAAACTAACACAGTGCGCAAGGTACAAACTTACACAGTGCGCAAGGTACAAACTCACACAGTACGCAAGGTACAAACTTACACAGTACGCAAGGTACAAATGTACACAGTGCGCAAGGTACAAACTTACACAGTGCGCAAGGTACAAAATAACACAGTGCACAACGTACAAACTAACACAGTACGCAAGGTACAAACTTACACAGTGCGCAAGGTATAAACTTATGCAGTGCCCAAGGTACAAATGTACACAGTGCGCAAGGTACAAACTAACACAGTGCACAAGGTACAAACTAACACAGTGTGCAAGGTACAAACTGACACAGTGTGCAAGGTACAAACTAAGACAGTGCGCAAGATACAAACTTACACAGTGCGCAAGGTACAAACTTACACAGTGCGCAAGGTACAAACTCACACAGTACGCAAGGTACAAAGTTACACAGTGCGCAAGGTACAAATGTACACAGTGCGCAAGGTACAAACTTACACAGTGCGCTAGGTACAAACTTACACAGTGCGCAAGGTACAAACTTACACAGTACGCAAGGTACAAATGTACACAGTGCGCAAGGTACAAACTTACACAGTGCGCAAGGTACAAACTAACACAGTGCACAAGGTACAAACTAACACAGTACGCAAGGTACAAACTTACACAGTGCGCAAGGTATAAACTTATGCAGTGCCCAAGGTACAAATGTACACAGTGCGCAAGATACAAACTTACACAGTGAGCAAGGTACAAACTTACACAGTGCGCAAGGTAAAAACTTACACAGTGCGCAAGGTACAAACTTACACAGTGCGCAAGGTACAAACTTACACAGTGCGCAAGGTACAAACTTACACAGTACGCAAGGTACAAATGTACACACTGCGCACGGTACAAAATTACACAGTGCGCAAGGTACAAACTAACACAGTGCACAAGGTAAAACTAACACAGTACGCAAGGTACAAACTTACACAGTGCGCAAGATACAAACTTACACAGTGCGCACGGTACAAATGTACACAGTGCGCACGGTACAAATGTACACAGTGCGCAAGGTACAAACTTACACAGTACGCAAGGTACAATCTTACACAGTGCACAAGGTACTATTTACAAAGTACGCAATGTACAAACTTATCCAGTGCGCAAGGTACAAACTCACACAGTACGCAAGGTACAAAGTTACACAGTGCGCAAGGTACAAATGTACACAGTGCGCAAGGTACAAACTTACACAGTGCGCAAGGTACAAACTTACACAGTGCGCAAGGTACAAACTTACACAGTACGCAAGGTACAAATGTACACAGTGCGCAAGGTACAAACTTACACAGTGCGCAAGGTACAAACTAACACAGTGCACAAGGTACAAACTAACACAGTACGCAAGGTACAAACTTACACAGTGCGCAAGGTATAAACTTATGCAGTGCCCAAGGTACAAACGTACACAGTGTGCAAGGTACAAACTAAGACAGTGCGCAAGATACAAACTTACACAGTGCGCAAGATACAAACTTACACAGTGTGCAAGGTACAAACTAAGACAGTGCGCAAGATACAAACTTACACAGTGCGCAAGATACAAACTTACACAGTGCGCAAGGTATAAACTTACACAGTGCGCAAGGTACAAACTAACACAGTGCACAAGGTACAAACTAACACAGTACGCAAGGTACAAACTTACACAGTGCGCAAGATACAAACTTACACAGTGCGCAAGGTACAAATGTACACAGTGCGCAAGGTACAAACTTACACAGTATGCAAGGTACAAACTTACACAGTGCACAAGGTACTATTTACAAAGTACGCAATGTACAAACTTATCCAGTGCGCAAGGTACAAACTAACACAGTATGCAAGGTACAAACTTACACAGTGCGCAAGGTACAAACTTACACAGTGCGCAAGGTACAAACTCACACAGTACGCAAGGTACAAAGTTACACAGTGCGCAAGGTACAAATGTACACAGTGCGCAAGGTACAAATGTACACAGTGCGCAAGGTACAAACTTACACAGTGCGCAAGGTACAAACTTACACAGTGCGCAAGGTACAAACTTACACAGTACGCAAGGTACAAATGTACACAGTGTGCAAGGTACAAACTTACACATTGCGCAAGGTACAAACTGACACAATGCACAAGGTACAAACTTACACAGTACGCAAGGTACAAACTAACACAGTACGCAAGGTACAAACTTACACAGTGCGCAAGGTGCAAACTTATGCAGTGCCCAAGGTACAAATGTACACAGTGCGCAAGGTACAAACGTACACAGTGCGCAAGGTACAAACTTACACATTGCGCATGGTACAAACTAACACAGTAAGCAAGGTACAAACTTACACAGTGCGCAAGGTACAAACTAACACAGTAAGCAAGGGACAAACTTACACAGTGCGCAAGGTACAAACTAACACAGTACGCAGGGTACAAACTAACACAGTGCGCAAGGTAAAAACTTACACAGTGCGCAAGGTAAAAACTAACACAGTACGCAAGGTACAAACTTACACAGTGCACAAGGTACTATTTACAAAGTACGCAAGGTACAACCTTAAACAGTGCGCAAGGTACTATTTACAAAGTACTCAAGGTACAAACTTATCCAGTGCGCAAGGTACAAACGAACACAGTACGCAAGGTACAAACTTACACAGTGTGCAAGGTACTATTTACAAAGTACTCAAGGTACAAACTTATCCAGTGCGCAAGGTACAAACGAACACAGTACGCAAGGTACAAACTTACACAGTGCGCAAGGTACAAATGTACACAGTGCGCAAGGTACAAACTTACACAGTGCGCAAGGTACAAATGGACACAGTGCGCAAGGTACAAATGTACACAGTGCGCAAGGTACAAATGTACACAGTGCGCAAGGTGCAAACTTACACAGTACGCAAGGTACAAACTTACACAGTGCACAAGGTACTATTTACAAAGTACGCAAGGTACAAACTTATCCAGTGCGCAAGGTACAAACTAACACAGTGCGCAAGGTACAAACTTACACAGTGCGCAAGGTACAAACTCACACAGTACGCAAGGTACAAACTTACACAGTACGCAAGGTACAAATGTACACAGTGCGCAAGGTACAAACTTACACAGTGCGCAAGGTACAAACTAACACAGTGCACAACGTACAAACTAACACAGTACGCAAGGTACAAACTTACACAGTGCGCAAGGTATAAACTTATGCAGTGCCCAAGGTACAAATGTACACAGTGCGCAAGGTACAAACTAACACAGTGCACAAGGTACAAACTAACACAGTGTGCAAGGTACAAACTGACACAGTGTGCAAGGTACAAACTAAGACAGTGCGCAAGATACAAACTTACACAGTGCGCAAGGTACAAACTTACACAGTGCGCAAGGTACAAACTCACACAGTACGCAAGGTACAAAGTTACACAGTGCGCAAGGTACAAATGTACACAGTGTGCAAGGTACAAACTTACACAGTGCGCTAGGTACAAACTTACACAGTGCGCAAGGTACAAACTTACACAGTACGCAAGGTACAAATGTACACAGTGCGCAAGGTACAAACTTACACAGTGCGCAAGGTACAAACTAACACAGTGCACAAGGTACAAACTAACACAGTACGCAAGGTACAAACTTACACAGTGCGCAAGGTATAAACTTATGCAGTGCCCAAGGTACAAATGTACACAGTGCGCAAGATACAAACTTACACAGTGAGCAAGGTACAAACTTACACAGTGCGCAAGGTACAAACTTACACAGTGCGCAAGGTACAAACTTACACAGTGCGCAAGGTACAAACTTACACAGTGCGCAAGGTACAAACTTACACAGTACGCAAGGTACAAATGTACACACTGCGCACGGTACAAAATTACACAGTGCGCAAGGTACAAACTAACACAGTGCACAAGGTAAAACTAACACAGTACGCAAGGTACAAACTTACACAGTGCGCAAGATACAAACTTACACAGTGCGCACGGTACAAATGTACACAGTGCGCACGGTACAAATGTACACAGTGCGCAAGGTACAAACTTACACAGTACGCAAGGTACAATCTTACACAGTGCACAAGGTACTATTTACAAAGTACGCAATGTACAAACTTATCCAGTGCGCAAGGTACAAACTCACACAGTACGCAAGGTACAAAGTTACACAGTGCGCAAGGTACAAATGTACACAGTGCGCAAGGTACAAACTTACACAGTGCGCAAGGTACAAACTTACACAGTGCGCAAGGTACAAACTTACACAGTACGCAAGGTACAAATGTACACAGTGCGCAAGGTACAAACTTACACAGTGCGCAAGGTACAAACTAACACAGTGCACAAGGTACAAACTAACACAGTACGCAAGGTACAAACTTACACAGTGCGCAAGGTATAAACTTATGCAGTGCCCAAGGTACAAACGTACACAGTGTGCAAGGTACAAACTAAGACAGTGCGCAAGATACAAACTTACACAGTGCGCAAGATACAAACTTACACAGTGTGCAAGGTACAAACTAAGACAGTGCGCAAGATACAAACTTACACAGTGCGCAAGATACAAACTTACACAGTGCGCAAGGTATAAACTTACACAGTGCGCAAGGTACAAACTAACACAGTGCACAAGGTACAAACTAACACAGTACGCAAGGTACAAACTTACACAGTGCGCAAGATACAAACTTACACAGTGCGCAAGGTACAAATGTACACAGTGCGCAAGGTACAAACTTACACAGTACGCAAGGTACAAACTTACACAGTGCACAAGGTACTATTTACAAAGTACGCAATGTACAAACTTATCCAGTGCGCAAGGTACAAACTAACACAGTATGCAAGGTACAAACGTACACAGTGCGCAAGGTACAAACTTACACAGTGCGCAAGGTACAAACTCACACAGTACGCAAGGTACAAAGTTACACAGTGCGCAAGGTACAAATGTACACAGTGCGCAAGGTACAAATGTACACAGTGCGCAAGGTACAAACTTACACAGTGCGCAAGGTACAAACTTACACAGTGCGCAAGGTACAAACTTACACAGTACGCAAGGTACAAATGTACACAGTGTGCAAGGTACAAACTTACACATTGCGCAAGGTACAAACTGACACAATGCACAAGGTACAAACTTACACAGTACGCAAGGTACAAACTAACACAGTACGCAAGGTACAAACTTACACAGTGCGCAAGGTGCAAACTTATGCAGTGCCCAAGGTACAAATGTACACAGTGCGCAAGGTACAAACGTACACAGTGCGCAAGGTACAAACTTACACATTGCGCATGGTACAAACTAACACAGTAAGCAAGGTACAAACTTACACAGTGCGCAAGGTACAAACTAACACAGTAAGCAAGGGACAAACTTACACAGTGCGCAAGGTACAAACTAACACAGTACGCAGGGTACAAACTTACACATTGCGCAAGGTACAAACTAACAGTGTGTAAGGTACAAACTAACACAGTGCACAAGGTACAAACTTACACAGTGCGCAAGGTACAAACTTACACAGTGCACAAGGTACTATTTACAAAGTGCGCAAGGTACAAACTTACACAGTGCACAAGGTACTATCTACAAAGTGCGCAAGGTACAAACTTACACAGTGCACAAGGTACTATTTACAAAGTGCGCAAGGTACAAACTTACACAGTGCGCAAGATAAAAACTAACACAGTGCGTAAGGTACAAACTTACACAGTGCGCAAGGTACAAACTTACAAAGTACTCAAGGTACAAACTTATCCAGTGCGCAAGGTACAAACTTACACAGTACGCAAGGTACAAACTTACACAGTGCACAAGGTACTATTTACAAAGTACGCAAGGTACAAACTAACACAGTGCGCAAGGTACAAACTTGCACAGTGCGCAAGGTACAAATGTACACAGTGCGCAAGGTACAAACTTACACAGTGCGCAAGGTACAAACTTACACAGTGCGCAAGGTACAAACTTACACAGTACGCAAGGTACAAATATACACAGTGCGCAAGGTACAAACTTACACAGTGCGCAAGGTACAAACTAACACAGTGCACAAGGTACAAACTAACACAGTACGCAAGATACAAACTTACACAGTGCGCAAGGTATAAACTTATGCAGTGCACAAGGTAGAAATGTACACAGTGCGCAAGGTACAAACGTACACAGTGTGCAAGGTACAAACTAAGACAGTGCGCAAGATACAAACTTACACAGTGCACAAGATACAAACTTACACAGTGCGCAAGGTACAAATGTACACAGTGCGCAAGGTACAAACTTACACAGTACGCAAGGTACAAACTTACACAGTGCACAAGGTACTATTTACAAAGTACGCAATGTACAAACTTATCCAGTGCGCAAGGTACAAACTAACACAGTACGCAAGGTACTATTTACAAAGTACGCAAGGTACAAACTTACACAGTGCGCAAGGTACAAACTAACACAGTGCACAAGGTACAAACTAACACAGTGCGCAAGGTACAAACTTACACATTGCGCAAGGTAAAAACTTATACAGTGCACAAGGTACTATTTACAAAGTACGCAAGGTACAAACTTATACAGTGCGCAAGGTACAAACTAACACAGTGCGCAAGGTAAAAACTTACACAGTGTGCAAGGTACTATTTACAAAGTACTCAAGGTACAAACTTATCCAGTGCGCAAGGTACAAACGAACACAGTGCACAAGGTACAAACTTACACAGTGCGCAAAGTACAAATGTACACAGTGCGCAAGGTACAAACTTACACAGTGCGCAAGGTACAAATGTACACAGTGCGCAAGGTACAAATGTACACAGTGCGCAAGGTACAAACTTACACAGTACGCAAGGTACAAACTTACACAGTGCACAAGGTACTATTTACAAAGTACGCAAGGTACAAACTTATCCAGTGCGCAAGGTACAAACTAACACAGTGCGCAAGGTACAAACTTACACAGTGCGCAAGGTACAAACTCACACAGTACGCAAGGTACAAACTTACACAGTACGCAAGGTACAAATGTACACAGTGCGCAAGGTACAAACTTACACAGTGCGCAAGGTACAAACTAACACAGTGCACAAGGTACAAACTAACACAGTACGCAAGGTACAAACTTACACAGTGCGCAAGGTACAAACTAACACAGTGCACAAGGTACAAACTAACACAGTACGCAAGGTACAAACTTGCACAGTGCGCAAGGTATAAACTTATGCAGTGCCCAAGGTACAAATGTACACAGTGCGCAAGGTACAAACTAAGACAGTGCGCAAGATACAAACTTACACAGTGCGCAAGATACAAACTTACACAGTGTGCAAGGTACAAACTAAGACAGTGTGCAAGATACAAACTTACACAGTGCGCAAGATACAAACTTACACAGTGCGCAAGGTATAAACTTATGCAGTGCCCAAGGTACAAACGTACACAGTGTGCAAGGTACAAACTAAGACAGTGCACAAGATACAAACTTACACAGTGCGCAAGATACAAACTTACACAGTGCGCAAGGTACAAACTTACACAGTACGCAAGGTACAAACTTACACAGTGCGCAAGGTACAAACTAACACAGTACGCAAGGTACAAACTTACACAGTGCGCAAGGTACAAACTAACACAGTGCACAAGGTACAAACTAACACAGTACGCAAGGTACAAACTTACACAGTGCGCAAGGTACAAACTTACACAGTGCACAAGGTACAAACTGACACAGTGCACAAGGTACAAACTAACACAGTACGCAAGGTACAAACTTACACAGTGCGCAAGGTACAAACTTACACAGTGCGCAAGGTACAAACTTACACAGTGCGCAAGGTACAAACTAACACAGTGCACAAGGTATAAACTTATGTAGTGCCAAAGGTAAAAATGTACACAGTGCGCAAGGTACAAACTAAGACAGTGCGCAAGATACAAACTTACACAGTGCGCAAGATACAAACTTACACAGTGTGCAAGGTACAAACTAAGACAGTGTGCAAGATACAAACTTACACAGTGCGCAAGATACAAACTTACACAGTGCGCAAGGTATAAACTTACACAGTGCGCAAGGTACAAACTAACACAGTGCGCAAGGTACAAACTTACACATTGCACAAGGTACTATTTACAAAGTACGCAATGTACAAACTTATCCAGTGCGCAAGGTACAAACTAACACAGTGCGCAAGGTACAAACTAACACAGTGCACAAGGTACAAACTTACACAGTGCGCAAGGTACAAACTAACACAGTGCGCAAGGTACAAACTAACACAGTGGAGTGGGGAGGGGCGGGGAGGGGGAGGGGAGGGGACGGGAGCGGAAACTTAACCAATGTCTTTAGTAAGAATGGGAGAATGGGAAGTGACTGTGATGTGAATTTTCTGCAGGATGTGGGAATTTTGAGTCGCAAATGTTAATAGAATTAAAGAATTACATCAAATTACAATGAATGTGCAGCGCAGAAGTAGGCCATTCGGCCCAACAGGTCCATGCTGCATTTATGCTCCACACAAGCCTCCTCCCTCCCTACTTCATCTCACCCTATTGCTGAAAACAAGGTGTTCAGGAAAGACAGGGAAGGAAAGGAAGGACGGCGGGGGGGTCAGTATTGATTGAGGAGAATATTGCAGTGCTGGAGGGAGAGGATGACCTGGAGGGGTGAAGGACAGAATCTATTTGGTTACAGTTAATAAACAGTAGACTACTGGGTAAGATGGGTATGGAGGGATATGGGCCAAGTGCAGGCAATTGGGACTAGCTTAGTGGTATAAACTGGGCGACATGGACATGTTGGGCCGAAGGGCCTGTTTCCATGTTGTAAACTTCTATGATTCTATGATTCTACTGGGTGTATTCTATTGGCCACCAACTAGTGGGAAGGATATAGTGGAGCAAATTTGCAGGAAAATTACAGAGAGGTGCAAAAGCCATAGAGTGGTGATAATGGGGGACTTCAATTATCCTAATATGGACCAAGATGGTAAGACTGTAAAGGGCAAATTTCTGAAGTGTGTTCAGGAGAACTTGCTTGACCTGTATGTTTCCGGCCCAATGAGGAAGGAGGCATTGCTGGATCTAGTTCTGGGGAATGAGGCGGGCCAAGTGGAGCAACTGTCAGTGGGGGAACATTTAGGGAGCAGTGATCATAGTATCATAAGGTTTAGCTTCGCTATGGAAAAGGACAAGGAGCAATCTAGAGTAAAAATACTCAATTGGAGGAGGGCCAATTTCAGTGGGTTGAGAACGGATCTGGCCCGGGTAAATTGGAATCAAAGACTGGCAGGTAAAACTGTAATCAAATAACGGGCAGACTTTAAAGAGGAGAGTCTAGGTATATTCCCACAAGGAGGAAAGGGGCAACTAAAGGCAGAGCTCCCTGGATGATGAAAGAGATAGAGAGTAAGATGAAGCAGAAAAAGGGGGCGTATGACAGATGTCAGGTTGATAACACAAGTGAGAACCAGGCTGAATATAGAAAGTTCAGAGGAGAAGCGAAAAAGGAAATAAGAGGGGCAAAGAGAGAGTCTGAGAATAGACTGGCGGCCAACATAAAAGGGAATCCAAAAGTCTTCTATAGGCATGTAAACAGTAAACGGGTAGTAAGAGGAGGAGTGGAGCCGATTAGGGACCAAAAAGGAGATCTACTCATGGAGGCAGAGGGCATGGCTGAGGTACTAAATGAGTACTTTGCCAAGGCAGAAGATGCTGCCAAAGTCACAGTAAAAGAGGAGGTAGTTGAGATACCGGAAAGGCTAAAAATTGATAACGAGGAGGTACTAAAAAGACTGGCTATACTGAAAGTAGATAAGTCACCCGGTCCGGATGGGATGCATCCTAGGTTGCTGAGGGAAGTAAGGGTGAAAATTGCGGAGGTACTGGCCATAATCTTCCAAACATCCGTAAATACGGGAATGGTGCCAGAGGACTGGAGAATTGCAAATGTTACACCCTTGTTCAAAAAAGGGTGTAAGGATAAACCCAGCAACTACAGGCCGGTCAGTTTAACCTCAGTGGTGGGGAAGCTTTTAGAAACGATAATTCGGGATAAAATTAATAGTCACTTGGATTAATTGTGGATTAATAAAGGGAAGCCAGCTTGGACTTGTTTTAGGCAAAGCGTGATTAACTAATTTGATTGGGTTTTTGATGAGGTGACAGAGAGAGTTGATGAGGGTAATGCAGTTAATGTTGTGTATATGGACTTTCAAAAGGCTTTTGGTAAAGTGCCGTATAATAGGATTGTCAGCAAAATTGAAGCCCATGGAATAAAAGGGGCAGTGGCAGCACGGATATGAAATTGGCTAAATGACAGGAAACAGAGAGTAGTGGTGAACGGTTGTTTTTCGGACTGGAGGGAGGTGTACAGTGGTGTTCCCCAGGGGTCAGTGCTGGGACCACGGCTTTTTTTGCTATATATTAATTACTTGGACTTGGGTGTACAGGGCACAATTTCAAAATTTGCAGATGACATTTGGAAGTGTAGCGAACAGTGAGGAGGATAGTGATAGACTTCAAGAGAGTATAGACAGGCTGGTGGAATGGGCGGACACGTGGCAGATGAAATTTAACGCAGGGAAGTGTGAAGTGATACATTTTGGCAGGAAGAATGAGGAGAGGCAAAATAAACTAAATGGTACAATTCTAAAAGATGTGCAGGAGCAGAGAGACTAGGGGATGCAAATACACAAATTTTTAAAGGTGGCAGGACAAGTTGAGAAGGCTGTTATAAAAGCAGACAGGACCCTGGGCTTTATAAATAGAAGCATAGAGTACAAAAGCAAGGAAGTTATGATGAACCTTTATAAAACACTGGTGCGGCCACAACTGGAGTATTGTGTCCAGTTCTGGGCACCGCACTTTAGGAAAGATGTGAAGGCCTCAGAGAGGGTGCAGAAGAGATTTACTAGAATGATTCCAGGGATGAGGGTCTTTAGTTACATGGATAGACTGGAGAAGCTGGGATTGTTTTCCTTAGAGCAGAGAAGGTTAAAATCATGAAGGGTTTAGATAAAGTAAATAAAGAGAAACTGATCCCATTGGCAGAAGGGTCAAGAACCAGAGAACACAGATTTAAGGTGATTGGCAAAAGAATTAAAGGTGACATGAGGAAAAACTTTTTTTACGCAGCGAGCAGTTAGGATCTGGAATGCGCTGCCTGAGGGGGTGGTGGAGACAGATTCAATGGTGGCTTTCGAAAAGGAATTGGATAAACACTTGAAGGGAAAATATTTGCAGGGCGACGTGGACAGAGCGGGGGAATGGGACTAATTGGATTGTTCTTACACAGAGCCTGCATGAGCTCAATGAGCCGAGTACCTCTTTCTGTGCTGTAACCATTCCATGATTCTAACATATCCTTCTAGGGTGGATAGAGAGAAACTATTTCCGCTGGTTGGGGATTCTAGGAGTAGGGGGCACAGTCTAAAAATTAGAGCCAGACCTTTCAGGAGCGAGATTAGAAAACATTTCTACACACAAAGGGTGGTAGAAGTTTGGAACTCTCTTCCGCAAACGACAATTGATACTAGCTCAATTGCTAAATTTAAATCGGAGATAGATAGCTTTTAGGCAACCAAAGATATTAAGGGATATGGGCCAAAGGCAGGTATATTTTTTTTTTTTTATTCGTTCACGGGATGTGGGCGTCGCTGGCGAGGCCGGCATTTATTGCCCATCCCTAATTGCCCTCGAGAAGGTGGTGGTGAGCCGGCTTCTTGAACCGCTGCAGTCCGTGTGGTGACGGTTCTCCCACAGTGCTGTTAGGAAGGGAGTTCCAGGATTTTGACCCAGCGACAATGAAGGAACGGCGATATATTTCCAAGTCGGGATGGTGTGTGACTTGGAGGGGAATGTGCAGGTGGTGTTGTTCCCATGCGCCTGCTGCTCTTGTCCTTCTAGGTGGTAGAGGTCGTGGGTTTGGGAGGTGCTGTCGAAGAAGCCTTGGCGAGTTGCTGCAGTGCATCCTGTGGATGGTGCACACTGCAGCCACAGTGCGCCGGTGGTGAAGGGAGTGAATATTTAAGGTGGTGGATGGGGTGCCAATCAAGCGGGCTGCTTTATCTTGGATGGTGTCGAGCTTCTTGAGTGTTGTTGGAGCCGCACTCATCCAGGCAAGTGGAGAGTATTCCATCACACTCCTGACTTGTGCCTTGTAGATGGTGGAAAGGCTTTGGGGAGTCAGGAGGTGAGTCACTCGCCACAGAATACCCAGCCTCTGACCTGCTCTTGTAGCCACAGTATTTATATGGCTGGTCCAGTTAAGTTTCTGGTCAATGGTGACCCCCAGGATGTTGATGGTGGGGGATTCGGCGATGGTAATGCCGTTGAATGTCAAGGGGAGGTGGTTAGACTCTCTCTTGTTGGAGATGGTCATTGCCTGGCACTTATCTGGCGCGAATGTTACTTGCCACTTATGAGCCCAAGCCTGGATGTTGTCCAGGTCTTGCTGCATGTGGGCTCGGACTGCTTCATTATCTGAGGGGTTGCGAATGGAACTGAACACTGTGCAGTCATCAGCAAACATCCCCATTTCTGACCTTATGATGGAGGGAAGGTCATTGATGAAGCAGCTGAAGATGGTTGGGCCTAGGCTGAATGGCCTACTCCTGTTCCTATGTTCCTATATTCCCCTCTGCATCATGTATATCTATCTTCCCCATAAATGTATCTATGCTAGTCACTTCAACTACTCCTTATGGTAGTGAGTTCCACACGCTAACCACACTCTGGGTCAAAAAGTTTCTCCTGAATTCCCTATTGGATTTATTAGTGACTATCTTATATTTATGGCCTCTAGTTCTGGTCTCCCCCACAAGTGGAAACATCTTCTTTACATCTACCCTATCGAACCCTTTCATAATCATAAAGACCTCTATCAGGTCAACCCTCAGTCTTCTCTTTTCTGGAGAAAAAAGCCCCAGCCTTTTCAGTCTTTCCTGATTGGTCTGATATCTCAGTTCTGGTATCATCCAAGTAAATCTTTTTTGCCCCTTCACCAATGCCTCTATATCCTTTTCATAATATGGAGACCAGAACTGTGCACAGTACTCCAAGTATGGTATAACTAAGGTTCTATACAAGTTTAACATAACTTCTCTGCTTTTCAATTCTATCCCTCTAGAAATGAACCTCAGTGCTTGCTTTGCTTTTTTTATGGCCTTATTAACCTGTGTCACTACTTTAAGTTATTTGTGTATCTGTATCCCAGGTCCCTCTGCTCCTCTATCCCATTTAGACTTATTTTCCAAGCAGTATATCTATTATAAAGGATGTGATAACAGGACACTTAGAAAATAATAATAGGATTTGGAAGAGTCAACATGGATTTATGAAAGGGAAATCATGTTTGACAAACCTATTGGATTCTCTGAGGATGTAACTAGTAGAATAGATAAGGGGAAACCAGTGGATTTGGTGTATTTGGATTTTCAGAAGGCTTTCGATAAGGTCCCACACAGGAGGTTGGTGAACAAAGTTAGAGCACATGGAATTAGGGGTAATATACTGGCATGGATTGAGAATGGGTTAACAGACAGAAAACAGAGAATAGGGATAAACGGGTCTTTTTCAGGATGGCAGACTGTGACTAGTGGGGTACCGCAGGGATCGGTGCTTGGGCCCCAGCTATTCACAATCGATATCAATGATTTGGATGAGGGGACCAAATGTAATATTTCCAAGTTTGCTGATGGCCCAAAACTAGGTGGGAACATGAGTTATGAGGAGGACGCAAAAAGGCTTCAAGGGGATATAGACAGGCTAAGTGAGCGGGCAAGAACATGCCAGATGGAATATAGTGTTAAAAAATGTGAACTTATCCACTTTGATAGGAAAAACAGAAATGCAGAGTATTTTTTAAATGGTGAGAGATTGGGAAATGTTGATGTTCAAAGGGACCTGGGTGTCCTTGTACATGAGTCACTGAAAGCTAACATGCAGGTGCAGCAAGCGATTAGGAAGGCAAATAGTATGTTGGCCTTTATTACAAGAGGATTTGAGTATGGGAGCAAAGATGTCCTACAGCAATTATACAGGGCCTTGGTGAGACCACACCTGGAGTATTGTGTGCAGTTTTGGTCTCCTTACCTAAGAAAGGATATACTTGCCATTATCTACCTGTCCTGCTACCGTCAAGGATCTGTGGACATGCACTCCAAGGTCCCTCACTTCCTCTACACCTCTCAGTATCCTCCCATTTATTGTCTATTCCCTTGCCTTGTTTGCTCTCCCCAATGCATTACCTCACACTTTCCCGGAAAGAACTCCATTTGTCACTCTTCTGCCCACCTGACCAGTCCATTGATATCTTCCTGCAGTCTACAGCTTTCCTCCTCACCATCAACCACACGGCCTATCTTTGTGTCATCTGCAAATTTCTTAATCATGCCCCCTACGTTTAAGTCCAAATCATTAATGTATACCACAAAAAGCAAAGGACCCAGTACCGAGCCCTGCGGCACCCCACTGGAAACAGCCTTCCAGTCGCAAAAACACCCGTCGACCATTACCTTTTGCTTCCTGCCACTGAGCCAATTTTGGATCCAATTTGCCACATTCCCTTGAATCCAATGGGCTTTTACTTTTCTGACCAATCTGCCATGTGGGACCTTGTCAAAAGCCTTGCTAAAATCCATGTAGACTACATCAAATGCGCTACCCTCATCGACCCTCCTTGTTACCTCCTCAAAAAATTCAATCAAGTTAGTCAGACACAACCTCCCCTTAACAAATCCATGCTGACTGTCCTTGATTACTCCGTGCCTTTCTAAGTGACAGTTTATCCTGTCCCCCAGAATTGATTCCAATAATTTGCCCCATCACCGAGGTTAGGCTGACTGGCCTGTAATTACTCAGTCTATCTTTGCTCCCTTTTTAAACAACAGTAAAATATTAGCAGTCCTCCAATCCTCCGGCTCTTGAATGTGGGAGGCATGATTAAGAAGTTTGCAGATGATACAAAAATTGGCCGTGTGGTTGATAGTGAGGAGGAAAGCTGTAGACTGCAGGAAGATATCAATGGACTGGTCAGGTGGGCAGAGAAATGGAATTCAATCTGGAGAAGTGTGAGGTAATGCATTTGGGGAGGGCAAATAAGGCAAGGGAGTACACAATAAATGGGAGGATACTGAGAGGTGTAGAGGAAGTGAGGGACCTTGGAGTGCATGTCCACAGATCCCTGAAGGTAGCAGGACAGGTAGATAAGCTGGTTAAAAAAGCATACGGGATACTTTCCTTTATTAGCCAAGGCATGGAATATAAGAGCAGGGAGCTTCTGCTAGAACTGTATAAAACACTAGTTAGACCACTGCTTGATTTCTGTGTACAGTTCTGGTCACCACATTACAGGAAAGATGTGATTGCACTAGAGAGGGTACAGAGGAGATTTACGAGGATGTTGCCAGGGCTGGAGAATTTTAGCTATGAGGAAAGATTGGATAGGTTGGGGTTGGTTTCTTTGGAACAGAGGAGGCTGAGGGGAGATTTAATTGAGGTGTATAAAATTATGAGGGGCCCAGATAGAGTGGATAGGGAGGACCTATTTCCTTTAGCAGAGGGCTCAGTGACCAGGGAACATAGATTTAAAGTGATTGGTGGAAGGATTCGAGGGGAGCTGAGGAGAATGTTTTCACCCAGAGGGTGGTGGGGGTCTGGAACTCACTGCCTGAGAGGGTGGGAGAGGCAGAAACCCTCAACTCATTTAAAAATTTCTTGGGCGGGCACTTGAAGTACCGAAACCGACAGGGCTACGGATCGAGAGCTGGAAAGTTGGATTAAACTGGATAGTTCTTTATCGGTCAGCACGGACCTGATAGGCTGAATGGCCTTCTTCTGTGCTGTAACTTTCTATGATTGTATGATTGAATGGTGGAACAGGCTCCACGGGCGAAATGGCCTACTCCTGTTCCTATCTTCCTCTATTAATAAAGCCCAGGGTCCCATATCTTTTTAACAGCCTTCTCAACTTGTCCTGCTACTTAAAAGATCTGTTCCTGCACCCCCTTTAAAATTATACCATTTAGTTTATATTGCCTCTCCATTCTTCCTACCAAAATGTATCACTCCACGCTTCTCTGTGTTAAATTTCACCTGCCATGTGTCTGCCCATTTCACCAGTCCAAGTCCTCCTGAAGTCTGTTACTATCCTCCACATTGTTTACGACATTTCCAAGTTTCATGACATCTGCAAACTTTGAAATTATACCCTCTATACCCAAGTCCCGGTCATTAATATATATCAAAAACAGCAGTGGTCCTAATGCTGACCCCTGTGCTTTAATTTTGCTAACAAGTCTATTATGGGACTCAAGGCGGATAAATCCCCTGGACCTGATGGCTTCCATCCTAGGGTCTTGAGGGAAGTGGCAGTAGGGATTGTGGATGCTTTGGTGATAGTTTTCCAAAATTCCCTGGACTCAGGAGAGGTCCCGGCAGATTGGAAAACTGCTAATGTAACACCGTTATTTAAAAAGGGTAGTAGGCAGAAGGCTGGAAATTATAGGCCAGTTAGCTTAACATCTGTGGTGGGTAAAATTTTGGAGTCTATTATTAAGGAGACAGTAACGGAACATTTAGATAAGCATAATTTAATAGGACAAAGTCAGCATGGCTTTATGAAGGGGAAGTCATGTCTGACAAATTTGCTTGAGTTCTTCGAGGATATAACGTATAGGGTGGATAAAGGGGAACCAGTGGACGTAGTGTATTTAGACTTCCAGAAGGCATTCGACAAGGTGCCACATAAAAGATTATTACTTAAGATAAAAAATCACGGGATTGGGGGTAATATTCTGGCATGGGTGGAGGATTGGTTATCGAACAGGAAGCAGAGAGTTGGGATAAATGGTTCATTTTCGGACTGGCAACCAGTAACCAGTGGTGTTCCACAGGGGTCGGTGCTGGGTCCCCAACTCTTTACAATCTATATTAACGATTTGGAGGAGGGGACCGAGTGCAACATATCAAAATTTGCAGATGATACAAAGATGGGAGGGAAAGTAGAGAGTGAGGAGGACATAAAAAACCTGCAAGGGGATATAGACAGGCTGGGTGAGTGGGCGGAGATTTGGCAGATGCAATATAATATTGGAAAATGTGAGGTTATGCACTTTGGCAGGAAAAATCAGAGAGCAAGTTATTTTCTTAATGGCGAGAGACTGGAAAGTACTGCAGTACAAAGGGATCTGGGGGTCCTAGTGCAAGAAAATCAAAAAGTTGGTATGCAGGTGCAGCAGGTGATCAAGAAAGCCAACGGAATGTTGGCTTTTATTGCTAGGGGGATAGAATATAAAAACAAGGAGGTATTGCTGCAGTTATATAAGGTATTGGTGAGACCGCACCTGGAATACTGCATACAGTTTTGGTCTCCATACTTAAGAAAAGACATACTTGCTCTCGAGGCAGTACAAAGAAGGTTCACTCGGTTAATCCCGGGGATGAGGGGGCGGACATATGAGGAGAGGTTGAGTAGATTGGGACTCTACTCATTGGAGTTCAGAAGAATGAGAGGCGATCTTATTGAAACATATAAGATTGTGAAGGGTCTTGATCGGGTGGATGCAGTAAGGATGTTCCCAAAGATGGGTGAAACTAGAACTAGGGGGCATAATCTTAGAATAAGGGGCTGCTCTTTCAAAACTGAGATGAGGAGAAACTTCTTCACTCAGAGGGTGGTGGGTCTGTGGAATTTGCTGCCCCAGGAAGCTGTGGAAGCTACATCATTAGATAAATTTAAAACAGAAATAGACAGTTTCCTAGAAGTAAAGGGAATTAGGGGTTATGGGGAGCGGGCAGGAAATTGGACATGAAGCTGAGTTCGGATCGGTCAATGCCCTGTGGGTGGCGGAGAGGGCCCAGGGGCTATGTGGCCGGGTCCTGCTCCGACTTCTTGTGTTCTTTAGATTTGTGGTTGGGATCAGATCAGCCATGATCTTATTGAATGGCGGAGCAGGCTCGAGGGGCCGATTGGCCTACTCCTGCTCCAATTTCTTATGTTCTTATGTTCTTATGTTCTTATATGGTACTTTATCGAATGCCTTTTGAAAGTCCATATACACAACATCCACCGCACTACCTTCATCAACCCTCTCCGTTACTTCATCAAAGAACTCAATCAAGTTAGTCAAACATGATTTTCCTCTAACAAATCCATGCTGACTGTCATTTAATAATCCTCTTTGCATCACAAAGTTGTGCAGCCCACTGCGTCTGGGCCATATTGTAGGGAGCCCCCGGAGTGATCAGGGTACCTGCACCTTTGCTTCAATATGTCAGTGGCTCGATGGTGTTCCCGTTAGTCCAATGGTTCTGATTGTACCCGAGTTTGAGTATGCTGGGGGTGTGGAAGAGTGTCACCTGCTGGGTGTGGAGGGTGTATCCCTTATCCCCGAGCAGCCATCCTTTGATGTTCCTGGGATGGATGAGTGTTGCAGGACGAAACTGTCACAGACTGTATTATCCTTCTGCGGTGATCACACACCAGTTGTACATTGATGGAGTGGAAGCCCTAACTCTTCACCAAAGTTCCTGGCTCTTCTGCTACCCGAATAGCTACACGAGCGCAGTCTATAATGCCCTGGACACGGGGGATGCTGGCCACTGCTGCAAATCCCAGAGCTCGCACATTTTGGCTGTTGGCGTCCATTGTGAAGGTGATGTACTAGTTTACTCTGCCAAGGAGGGCATTGGTGACCTGCTTGATGCAGCTGTGCATTACTGACTGGGAGATGTGGGTGATGTCCCCTGTAGCCAGCTGGAAAGAGCCTGAGGTGAAAAAGTGAAGGGCAGTGGTAACTTTGAGAGCCACAGGCAAAGTCTGGTCTCTCTGAACCAGTAAACCCTGCTGTAGGAAGCTGAACAGATCAGCGAGAGGCTGCCCAGTGAAGCACTGCCTCCTGACTCACTGCTTCTCAGAGATATCCAGGAAACTGAGTGGCAGGGGGATGGGAACCTGAGCGGGGAATCAGAAGGGAGTAAAGTTGAGAGCAGCAAGAGAGGGGAAGACCCAGGGGAAATCTACAATACAAATAGTACAAACAGTTGTTCAAGAACAAGTGAAAGGGAAAAGCGTAGAGCAGCGGAAAGAAAGTGTACTTTAGGCACAACAGATAAAATAAAAACTAGAAGGCGTAAGCCGATTAACCCAGCATTAAAGCTGTGGCAGGGGGTTGGGAACCTGAGCAGGGAGACAGAGGAAAGCGTGTCAGGAAGGGACAGAAGGTATGGAGTAAAAGGTAAAGTGTAAAAAAAGGAAAAAGCAGGAACTAAGTGTCACAAAACATATTTGAACGTTCTTTATCTGAATGCACGTAGCATTCGTAACAAAATGGACGAGTTAACGGCACAAATAACTACGTATGGGTATGATCTTGTGGCCATTACAGAAACATGGCTGCAGGGTGACAACGACTGGGAATTAAATATGCCAGGGTATTTAACAATTAGGAAAGACAGGCAGGAAGGAAGGGGAGGTGGGGTGGCTATGTTAATAAAGGAAGGAATCACTGTAATACAGAGAAATGATATTGGGACAAAGGATCAGGACAATGAAACAGTTTGGGTAGAGATAAGGAATAATAAGGGGAAAAAACACTAGTGGGCGTAGTATACAGGCCTCCTAATAGTTGCAACTCTGCTGGAAGAAGTATTAATCAGGAAATAGTCGGGGCATGTAAAATCATAAAATCATAGAATCATAGAAGTTTACAACATGGAAACAGTCCCTTCGGCCCAACATGTCCATGTCGCCCAGTTTATACCACCAAGCTAGTCCCAATTGCCTGCACTTGGCCCATATCCCTCCATACCCATCTTACCCATGTAACTGTCCAAATGCTTTTTAAAAGACAAAATTGTACCCGCCTCTACTACTGCCTCAGGCAGCTCGTTCCAGACACTCACCACCCTTTGAGTGAAAAAATTGCCCCTCTGGACCCTTTTGTATCTCTCCCCTCTCACCTGAAATCTATGTCCCCTCATTATAGACTCCCCTACCTTTGGGGAAAGATTTTGACTATCGACCGTATCTATGCCCCTCATTATTTTATAGACTTCTATAAGATCACCCCTTAACCTCCTACTCTCCAGGGAAAAAAGTCTCAGTCTATCTAATCTCTCCCTATAAGTCAAACCATCAAGTCCCGGTAGCATCCTAGTAAATCTTTTCTGCAACCTTTCTAGTTTAATAATATCCTTTCTATAATAGGGTGACCAGAACTGTACACAGTATTCCAAGTGTGGCCTTACTAATGTCTTGTACAACTTCAACAAGACATCCCAACTCCTGTGTTCAATGTTCTGACCAATGAAACCAAGCATGCCGAATGCCTTCTTCACCACCCTATCCACCTGTGACTCCACTTTCAAGGAGCTATGAACTTGTACTCCTTGATCTCTTTGTTCTATAACTCTCCCCAACGCCCTACCATTAACGGAGTAGGTCCTGGTCTGATTCGATCTACCAAAATGCATCAACTCACATTTATCTAAATTAAACTCCATCTGCCATTCATCGGCCCACTGGCCCAATTTATCAAGATCCCGTTGCAATCCGAGATAAACTTCTTCACTGTCCACAATGCCACCAATCTTGGTGTCATCTGCAAACTTACTAACCATTCCTCCTAAATTCTCATCCAAATCATTAATATAAATAACAAATAACAGTGGACCCAGCACCGATCCCTGAGGCACACCGCTGGTCACAGGCCTCCAGTCTGAAAAACAACCCTCTACAACCACCCTCTGTCTTCTGTCGTCAAGCCAATTTTGTATCCAATTGGCTACCTCACCTTGGATCCCGTGAGATTTAACCTTATGTAACAACCTACCATGCGGTACCTTGTCAAATGCTTTGCTGAAGTCCATGTAGACCACGTCTACTGCACAGCCCTCATCTATCTTCTTGGTTACCCCTTCAAAAAACTCAATCAAATTCGTGAGACATGATTTTCCTCTCACAAAACCATGCTGACTGTTCCTAATCAGTCCCTGCCTCTCCAAATGCCTGTAGATCCTGTCTCTCAGAATACCCTCTAACAACTTACCCACTACAGATGTCAGGCTCATCGGTCTGTAGTTCCCAGGCTTTTCCCTGCCGCCCTTCTTAAACAAAGGCACAACATTTGCTACCCTCCAATCTTCAGGCACCTCACCTGTAGCGTTGGATGATTCAAATATCTCTGCGAGGGGACCCGCAATTTCCTCCCTAACCTCCCATAACGTCCTGGGATACATTTAATCAGGTCCCGGAGATTTATCTACCTTGATGCGCGTTAAGACTTCCAGCACCTCCCTCTCTGTAATATGTACACTCCTCAAGACATCACTATTTATTTCCCCAAGTTCCCTAACATCCATGCCTTTCTCAACCGTAAATACCGATGTGAAATATTCATTCAGGATCTCACCCATCTCTTGTGGTTCCGCACATAGATGACCTTGTTGATCCTTAAGAGGCCCTACTCTCTCCCTAGTTACTCTTTTGCCCTTTATGTACTTGTAGAAGCTCTTTGCATTCTCCTTTGCCTTATCTGCCAAAGCAATCTCATGTCCCCTTTTTGCCCTCCTGATTTCTCTCTTAACTCTACTCCGGCAATCTCTATACTCTTCAAGGGATCCACTTGATCCCAGCTGCCGATGCATGTCATATGCCTCCTTCTTCTTTTTGACTAGGGCCTCAATCTCCCGAGTCATCCAAGGTTCCCTACTTCTACCAGCCTTGCCCTTCACTTTATAAGGAATGTGCTTACCCTGAACCCTGGTTAACACACTTTTGAAAGCCTCCCACTTACCAGACGTCCCTTTGCCTGCCAACAGACTCTCCCAATCAACTTCTGAAAGTTCCTGTCTAATACCATCAAAATTAGCCTTTCCCCAATTTAGAATTTTAACTTTTGGGCCAGACCTATCATTCTCCATAGCTATCATAAAACTAATGGAATTATGATCACTGGTCCCAAAGTGATCCCTCACTAACACTTCTGTCACCTGCCCTTCCTTATTTCCCAAGAGGAGGTCAAGTTTTGCCCCCTCTCTAGTCGGACCATCCACATACTGAATGAGAAATTCCTCCTGAATACACTCAACAAATTTCCCTCCATCCAAGCCCCTAATGCTATGGCTGTCCCAGTCAATGTTGGGAAAGTTAAAGTCCCCTACTATTACCACCCTATTTTTCTTGCAGCTGTCTGTAATCTCCTTACATATTTGCTCCTCAATTTCCCGTTGACTATTTGGGGGTCTGTAGTACAATCCTATCAAAGTGATCTCTCCCTTCTTATTTTTCAGTTCTACCCATATAGACTCAGTGGGCGAACCCTCGGATATATCCCCTCTCACTACTGCCGTGATGTTCTCCCTAATCAAGAACGCAACTCCCCCTCCTCTCTTACCTCCTGCTCTATCTTCCCTATAGCATCTGTACCCTGGAACATTGAGCTGCCAGTCCTGCCCCTCCCTTAGCCATGTTTCAGTAATAGCTATAACATCCCAGTTCCATGTACCCGTCCATGCCCTGAGTTCATCTGCCTTGCCCATCAGACTTCTTGCATTGAAATAAATGCAGTTTAATCTAGACTTCCCTTGGTCTTTGCCCTGCTTTCTCAGACCATCTGTCCGGTCATGTTTTGTACACTCTCCCTCACTGCCTTTTGTTTCTGTCACCACTTTACTTCCCACTGACTTCCTGCATCGGTTCCCATCCCCCTGCCACATTAGTTTAAACCCTCCCCAACAGCAGTGGCAAACACTCCCCCTAGGACATTGGTTCCAGTCCTGCCCAGATGCAGACCGTCCAATTTGTACTGGTCCCACCTCCCCCAGAACCGGTTACAATGGCCCAGGAATTTGAATCCCTCCCTCTTGCACCATCTCTCAAGCCACGTATTCATCCTAGCTATCCTGTCATTCCTACTCTGACTAGCCCGTGGCACTGGTAGCAATCCTGAGATTACTACCTTTGAGGTCCTACTTTTTAGTTTAACTCCTAACTCCCTAAATTCAGCTTGTAGGACCTCATCCCGTTTTTTACCTATATCGTTGGTACCTATATGCACCACGACAACTGGCTGTTCACCCTCCCCCTCCAGAATGTCCTGCAGCCGCTCCGAGACATCCCTGACCCTTGCACCAGGGAGGCAACATACCATTCTGGAGTCTCGGATGCGTCCGCAGAAACGCCTGTCTATTCCCCTTACAATCGAGCCGCCTATCACTATAGCTCTGCCACTCTTTTTCCTTTGTAAACAATTTTACAACACCAAGTTATAGTCCAGCAATTTTATTTTAAATTCACAAGCTTTCGGAGGCTTCCTCCTTCCTCAGGTGAACGATGTGGAAATGAAATCCTCGAAATGAAATCGCATTTATAATTCACAGAACTCTTTTTCCTGCCCTCCTGTGCAGCAGAGCCAGCCACGGTGCCATGAACCTGGCCGCTGTCACCTTCCCCTGGTGAGCCATCTCCCCCAACAGTATCCAAAATGGTATACCTGTTTTGGAGGGAGATGACCGCAGGGGAGCCCTGCACTGCCTTCCTACTCTTCCTCTGTCTGTTGGTCACCCATTCACTATCTCCCTCAGTAATTTTTATCTGTGGTGTGACCAACTCACTGAACGTGCTATCCACGACTTTCTCAGCATCGCGGATGCTCCAAAGTGAGTCCATCCGCAGCTCCAGAGCCGTCAAGCGGTCAAACAATAGCTGCAGCTGGACACACTTCCCGCAGGTGAAGGAACCAGGGACACAGGAAGGAGCCCTGAATTCCCACATCCCACAAGAGGAACATGACATGTAATCAGGGGACAGCTATAATTATGGGGGATTAATTAATAATGTCCTAGTTAAGGATCCCCTTGGAATGAGTGACCATAACATGGTTACATTCCATATCCAATTAGAGGGTGAGAAGGTTGATTCTCAAACAAGCGTACTGAGCTTGAATAAAGGAGACTATGATGGTATGAGAGCGGAATTGATTAAAGTGGACTGGGAAAATAGATTAAAGGGTAAGACGGTACATGAGCAGTGGTGTTCATTTAACGAGCGATTTTACAACTTTCAAAAAATATATATTCCACTGAGGAAAAAAGGGTGTAAAAGAAATGACAGCCATCCATGGCTAAGTAAAGAAATTAAGGATAGTATCCGACTAAAAACAAGGACATATAAGGTAGCCAAACTTAGTGGGAGGATAGAAGATTGGGAAGTCTTCAAAAGACAGCAAAAAGTAACTAAAGGATTGATTAAGAAAGGGAAGATAGATTATGAAAATAAATTAGCAAAAAATATAAAAACAGATCGCAAGAGTTTCTATAGTTATATAAAAAGAAAAAGGGTGGCTAAGGCAAACGTAGGTCCCTTAGAGGATGAGACCGGGAAATTAATGGTGGGAAACATGGAGATGGCAAAAATGCTAAACAAATATTTTGTTTCAGTCTTTACGGTAGAGGACACTAAGAATATCCCAACACTGGACAAACAGGGGGCTCTAGGGGGGGAGGAGCTAAATACGATTAAAATCACTAAGGAATTGGTACTCAGTAAATTAATGGGACTCAAAGCGGATAAATCCCCCGGACCTGATGGCTTACATCCTAGGGTCTTGAGGGAAGTGGCAGTCGGGATTGTGGATGCTTTGGTAATAATTTTCCAAAATTCTCTGGACTCGGCAAAGGTCCCGGCAGATTGGAAAATTGCTAATGTAACACTCTTATTTAAAAAGGGTAGTAGGCAGAAGGCTGGAAATTATAGACCAGTTAGCCTAACATCTGTGGTGCGTAAAATTTTGGAGTCTATTATTAAGGAGACAGTAGCGGAACATTTGGATAAACATAATTTAATAGGACAAAGTCAGCATGGCTTTCTGAAGGTGAAGCCATGTCTGACAAATTTGCTTGAGTTCTTTGAGGATATAACGTACAGGGTGGATAAAGGGGAACCAGTGGACGTAGTGTATTCAGACTTCCAGAAGGCATTCGACAAGGTGCCACATAAAAGATTATTGCTCAAGATAAAGAATCACTGGATTGCGGGTAATATTCTGGCATGGGTGGAGGATTGGTTATCTAACAGGAAGCAGAGTTGGGATAAATGGTTCATTCTCGGACTGGCAACCAGTAGCCAGTGGTGTTCCGCAGAGGTCGGTGCTGGGTCCCCAACTCTTTACAATCTATATTAACGATTTGGAGGAGGGGACCGAGTGTAACATATCAAAGTTTGCAGATGATACAAAGATGGGAGGGAAAGTGGAGAGTGAGGAGGACATAAAAACCCTACAAGGGGATATAGACAGGCTGGGTGAGTGGGCGGAGATTTGGCAGATGCAATACAATATTGGAAAATGTGAGGTTATGTACTTTGGCAGGAAAAATCAGAGAGCAAGTTATTATCTTAATGGCGAGAAACTGGAAAGTGCTGCAGTACAAAGGGATCTGGGGGTCCTAGTGCAAGAAAATCAAAAAGTTAGTATGCAGGTGCAGCAGGTGATCAAGAAGGCCAACGGAATGTTGGCTTTTATTGCTAGGGGGATAGAACATAAAAACAGGGAGGTATTGCTGCAGTTATATAAGGTATTGGTGAGACCGCACCTGGAATACTGCATACAGTTTTGGTCTCCATACTTAAGAAAAGACATACTTGCTCTCAAGGCAGTACAAAGAAGGTTCACTCGGTTAATCCCGGAGATGAGGGGGCAGACATATGAGGAGAGGTTGAGTAGATTGGGACTCTACTCATTGGAGTTCAGAAGAATGAGAGGCGATCTTATTGAAACATATAAGGTTGTGAAGGGGCTTGATCGGGTGGATGCGGTAAGGATGTTCCCAAGGATGGGTGAAACTAGAACTAGGGGGCATAATCTTAGAATAAGGGGCTGCTCTTTCAAAACTGAGATGAGGAGAAACTTCTTCACTGAGGGTAGTAGGTCTGTGGAATTTGCTGCCCCAGGAAGCTGTGGAAGCTACATCATTAAATAAATTTAAAACGGAAATAGACAGTTTCCTAGAAGTAAAGGGAATTAGGGGTTATGGGGAGCGGGCAGGAAATTGGACATGAATTTAGATTTGAGGTTAGGATCAGATCAGCCATGATCTTATTGAATGGCGGAGCAGGCTCGAGGGGCCGATTGGCCTACTCCTGCTCCTATTTCTTATGTAAACTGACTGGGCCTATAGATCCTGTGGGCTGGGCATGGTGTCTCCGAGAAGCTCACTCCTCTTGTGTTCTAACAGGCCCATCTGCAGCTGAGCCTCCTCTTCCAACTGTTCCTCCATCCAAAGCAATGAAGCAAAAATGGCTCCCATGATAAGTTGTGAGTCGTTAATCAATGAGTAAGGCAAGGAGCAAATTGCAAGCTGAAAAATGCCGAGGTGATCCAATATAGCACACAGACCATAATGCCCAAGGGCCCCTTTCAATTCAGCTTTCAGTGGTGGCAGTCTTTGTAAAGCCAATCCCATTAAGTTTCACTGGGCAGGTTTGTTTGATTCCAAGGGGAGCGATGTTCCTGCATCTGGTCCTGAGTAATGAAATGGATCCAGTGTATCCAGTGTATGAGTTCAATCTGGGTGAGAACCTCAGAACTAGTGACCATAATATGAGGTATAATGTCCAAATAGAAAGGGAAACAGTTTGTATAAAATGAAGACAGCAGATTGGAATAGGGCAGACTTTGGAAGTGAGCTATTTGAGTGGAGATTGAAACATGGGACTGGAGTTGAACGAGGAATATTGCAGGATAAATATATACTATTTAGAAAGGAGAAAATATTTCAAGCTTTAAAATGCTGTGGATAAACAGAGGCTAGAAACAGACAAAAATTGAAGAGGACAGCACATTGGGCCCATAGGTCTGATAAATATAATAAAAATACAAAACAATATGAGAAATAAGGAGAGAATCTCAAAATATTTTTTAAAATAATAAAGTATTTTGCAACTGTGTCTATAAAAAGAGAATTGTTAAATGTGAAATGGGAGCCCTGAGAGGGGAGCGATTTAATGGAGAATAAAGGCAGTTGTGTGATTGTGTGTGTTGGGGGAGAGGATGGTATTTCTCAAGGCTTTCGCTTCAGTGTTTACAGAAAAGAAGGATATTGGGGAGGAGGTAAATCCTGAATTGGTTAAAAGTGAGATGAGCAATATTGTAATAAATAGGAGAAGTTAATTAAGTTAAAGGAGGACAAAGTGCCAGCATCTGATTGGATATGTCCAAGGGTCCTGAGGGAAATGGGGAAGAAATAGTGAAGCCTGTAGAAATTGGATTTGAAGATTCTGCTGAGAGTGACTGTGACTGAAGGATCAAAGTAAAACCCATTCTCAAAGGGAGAGAGAGAGAAAGCTAAACGGAGAATTAGAGGTCGGTTAGAGTAAGATCTGTGGAAAGGACAATTTTGGAATCTTTAATTGACAGATGAAATTATTAAATATCTGGATGAAGAGAAAATAATTAGCTACAAATAACACGGATTTCAGAAAGGAAGATTGTACTTGACCAACCTGATCGAGATCTTTGACGAGGTACAGATATGGCGAATGGGGAAATGCAGTGGATGTGGGGTACATGGACTTTCAGAAACATTTTGACAAGGGACCACGCAAGAGATTATTGGAGAAGATTAAAGGGGATGGAATTAGGGGAAGGGGAGCAAATTGGATTAAAAACTGGTTAGAAGAGAGGAGACAAACCCACGACCTCTACCACCTAGAAGGACAACGGCAGCAGGCACATGGGAACAACACCACCTGCACGTTCCCCTCCAAGTCACACACCATCCTGACTTGGAAATATATCGCCGTTCCTTCATCGTCACTGGGTCAAAATCCTGGAACTCCCTTCCTAACAGCACTGTGGGAGAACCGTCACCACACGGACTGCAGCGGTTCAAGAAGGCGGCTCACCACCACCTTCTCAAGGGCAATTAGGGATGGGCAATAAATGCCGGCCTCGCCAGTGACGCCCACATCACATGAATGAACAAAATAAAAGACAGAGAGTAGGGGTAAGGGGCAGTTTCTCTGCGTGGTTGGAAGTGGGTAATGGTGTTCCACAGGGTTCTGTTTTGGGACCACTTCTGTTCACAGAATATAAATGATTTGCGTTTCGGGCTAGAGGGAGTGGGGGGTCCAAATTTGCAGATGATACTAAAACAGGAGGTACAGTAAATAATTCTGAGGATCAAAAGGACGCTGCAAAGGGGCATTGATAAAATGGTGGAATTGGCAAAAAAGTGTCAGCTGGAATTCCTCCTGATCCTCCACCACATCCTCTACTGGTTGTTGAATTGGTAAAGGGGACACTGAATCGGGATTAGAACTAGAAACCAGAAATTCCTTGGGCTCTGGAATCCACTATTGCACCAGGCTGAGTCAATCAACATTTGAGAGACAATTAGATAAACATTCAAAGGAAATATTAAAAAGATATTGGGAAAGAGCTGAGAAAGAGGATGGATTGTAAGCACCAGCTCAGACACAGTCAGCCAAATGATCTCATATTGTTAAAATTGTAGTGATTTTATCATCACAAGTAATTGAGATTGAGCTGGGCCTCAGTAGTAATACTGACAAGGCATTGACTGTTCTTTCCATTCTCCTTTTCCAGGACTGATTATTCATGAGGGACCATCAGTGTATCGAATCTTCAAGCGTTGGCAAGCTGTTAACCAGCAGTGGAAAGTGCTGAACTATGAAAAATCCAAGGACATGGAGGATCAGAAGAGCACTACAAACCGAAGTAGGAACTCACGGGCCCAACTGTCACCTACTACACACAACAGTTCCAGGGGCAACCGGCCAACTGGGACCATGTCCAATCACCACTGTGCATACACCATTCTACACATTCTCAACCACCTGAGGCCAAATGAACAAAGGCACCAAACAAGCACAAGCAGAGAACTGGTGATGAGGGTGACTACAGTCTGACGACAAGAACTGCCTTAAGGACACCTTGGTCAGCATTACACACGGGAGTGAAGGCAGGAGAGGCTGAGATTGAGAGACGGATGGGTAGAAGGATAGACGGACAGCATCAAGCACCGTGAATCTACCAGGCTGCCCGTGGAGATAGGCCGCAACCGAAGCCACACAGGACAATGGAAATTAGTCCAGTTCACAAATTACAGTCACTATATAATCTGAACTGCCTGTGAAACCAGATAAAAATGGCCACAACTGTTAAAGAATTCTCTGAACATAATCTCATTCTTTTAACAAAAGCAAAATACTGCGGATGCTGAAAATCTGAAATAAAAACAGAAAATGCTGGAAATTCTAAGCAAGTCAGGCAGCATCTGTGGAGAAACAAACGGTTAATGTTTCAGGTCGATGACCTTTCGTCACAACTGGAAAAGGTTAAAGGTTTAACAGTTTAGCAAGTTCAGACCGAGGGAAAGGGGGAGGGAGGAAAGAACAAAAGGGAAGGTCTCCGATAGGGTGGAGGGCAGGAGTGATTAAATGACAGAAGGGATGATGGTGCAAGGCCAGGAGGGTGAGAATCGGGTAAGTAAAGAAACAAAAGATGGATCTAGAGCAGCTGTAAATGGCAACATCAGAACAATTACCAGCACCTGCTATCTGAAAAAATGGGAGCAGCAGTTATGATCTGAAGTTATTGAAATCAGTGTTGAGTCTGGAACATAAGGTAAGAACATAAGAAATAGAGCAGGAGTAGGCCATACGGCCCCTCGAGCCTGCTCCGCCATTCAATATGATCATGGCTGATCTTCGACCCCAACTCCACAATCCTCATATCTCTTGATTCCCCTAAAGTCCAAAAACCTATCGATCTCAGTCTTGATTATACTCAATGACTCAGCATCCTCTTCTGGGGTAGAGAATTCCAAAGATTCTGAGTTTTTTTTTATTATTCGTTCATGGGATGTGGGCGTCGCTGGCGAGGCCGGCATTTATTGCCCATCCCTAATTGCCCTTGAGAAGGTGGTGGTGAGCCGCCTTCTTGAACCGCTGCAGTCCGTGTGGTGACGGTTCTCCCACAGTGCTGTTAGGGAGGGAGTTCCAGGATTTTGACCCAGCGACAATGAAGGAACGGCAATATATTTCCAAGTCGGGATGGTGTGTGACTTGGAGGGGAACGTGCAGGTGGTGTTGTTCCCATGTACCTGCTGCTCTTGTCCTTCTAGGTGGTAGAGGTGGGGGGTTTGGGAGGTGCTGTCGAAGAGGCCTTGGCGAGTTGCTGCAGTGCATCCTGTGGATGGTACACACTGCAGCCACAGTGCGCCGGTGGTGAAGGGAGTGAATGTTTAGAGGTGGTGGATAAGGTGCCAATCAAGCGGGCTGCTTAGTCCTGGATGTGTCGAGCTTCTTGAGTGTTGCTGGAGCTGCACTCATCCAGGCAAGTGGAGAGTATTCCATCACACTCCTGACTTGTGCCTTGTAGATGGTGGAAAGGCTTTGGGGAATCAGGAGGTGAGTCACTCGCCGCAGAATACCATGCCTCTGACCTGCTCTTGTAGCCACAGTATTTATATGGCTGGTCCAGTTAAGTTTCTGGTCAATGGTGACCCCCAGGATGTTGATAGTGGGAGATTCGGCGATGGTAATGCCATTGAATGTCAAGGGGAGGTGGTTAGACTCTCTCTTGTTGGAGATGGTCATTGCCTGACACTTGTCTGGCGTGAATGTTACTTGCCACTTATCAGCCCAAGCCTGGATGTTGTCCAGGTCTTGCTGCATGTGGGCTCGGACTGCTTCATTATTTGAGGGGTTACGAATGGAACTGAACACTGTGCAATCATCAGCGAACATCCCCATTTCTGACCTTATGATGGAGGGAAGGTCATTGATGAAGCAGCTGAAGATGGTTGGGCCTAGGACACTGCCCTGAGGAACTCCTGCAGCAATGTCCTGGGGCTGAGATGATTGGCCTCCAACAACCACTACCATCTTCCTTTGCGCTAGGTATGACTCCAGCCACTGGAGAGTTTTCCCCCTGATTCCCATTGACTTCAATTTTACTAGGGCTCCTTGGTGCCACACTCGGTCAAATGCTGCCTTGATGTCAAGGGCAGTCACTCTCAACTCACCTCTGGAAGTCAGCTCTTTTGTCCATGTTTGGACCAAGGCTGTAATGAAGTCTGGAGCCGAGTGGTCCTGGCGGAACCCAAACTGAGCATCGGTGAGCAGGTTATTGGTAAGTGCCGCTTGATAGCACTGTCGACGACACCTTCCATCATTTTGCTGATGATTGAAGTGAAAGTGATGGAAGGTGTCGTCGACAGGTGCAGAAAATAATCAATAAGGCTAATGGAATGCTGGCCTTTATATCGAGAGGACTAGAGTACAAGGGGGCAGAAGTTATGCTGCAGCTATACAAAACCCTGGTTAGACCGCACCTGGAGTACTGTGAGCAGTTCTGGGCACCGCACCTTCGGAAGGACATACTGGCCTTGGAGGGAGTGCAGCGTAGGTTTACTAGAATGATACCCGGACTTCAAGGGTTAAGTTACGAGGAGAGATTACACAAATTGGGGTTGTATTCTCTCGAGTTTCGAAGGTTAAGGGGTGATCTGATCGAAGTTTATAAGATATTAAGGGGAACAGATGGGGTGGATAGAGAGAAACTATTTCCACTGGTTGGGGATTCTAGGAGTAGGGGGCACAGTCTAAAAATTAGAGCCAGACCTTTCAGGAGTGAGATTAGAAAACATTTCTATACACAAAGGGTGGTAGAAGTTTGGAACTCTCTTCCGCAAACGGCAATTGATACTAGCTCAATTGCTAAATTTAAATCTGAGATTGATAGCTTTTTGGCAACCAAAGGTATTAAGGGATATGGGCCAAAGGCAGGTATATGGAGTTAGATCCCAGATCAGCCATGATCTTATCAAATGGCGGAGCAGGCACGAGGGGTTGAATGGCCTACTCCTGTTCCTATGTTTCTCTGTTCCTAAGTGCTGAACTATGAAAAATCCAAGGACATGGAGGATCAGACGAGCACTACTAACCGTACTAGGGCAGGTACTACAACAGTCACCTACTACACACAACAGTTCCAGGGGCAACTGGCCAAGTTGAGTGAAGAAATGCCTCCTCATCTCAGTCTTAAATGGCCGACCCCTTACCCTGAGACTATGCCCCCTAGTTCTAGACTCTCCAGCCAGGGGAAACATCCTCTCAGCATCTACCCTGTCAAGCCCCCTCAGAATCTTGTATGTTTCAATGAGATCACCTCTCATTCTTTTAAACTCCAGAGAGTATAGGCCCATTCTACTCAATCTCTCCTCATAGGACAACCCTCTCATCCCAGGAATTAATCTAGTGAACCTTCGTTACACTGCCTCTAAGACAAGTATATCCTTCCTTAGATAAGGAGACCAAAACTGTACGCAGTACTCCAGGTGAGGTCTCACCAAGTCCTGTACAACTGTAGTAAGACTTCCTTACTCTTGTACTCTGACCCCATTGCAATAAAAGCCAGCATGCCATTTGCCTTCCTAATTGCTTGCTGTACCTGCATGTTAACTTTCTATGTTTCTTGTACCAGGACACCCAAATCTCTCTGGATATCAACATTTAATAGTTTCTCACCATTTAAAAAATATTCTGTTTTTCTATTCTTCCTACCAAAGTGAATAATCTCACATTTCCCCACATTATATTCCATCTGCCCCCTTCTTGCCCAGTCTCTTAACCTGTCTTATATCTCTTTGCAGACACTTTGTGTCCTCCTCACAGCTTACTTTCCCACCTAGCTTTGTATCATCAGCAAACTTGGATACATTACACTCGGTCCCTTCATTAATATAGAATTAATATATGGAAGGTTGTAAAGTGCCTAATCGAAAGATGAGGTGCTGTTCCTTGAGCTTCTGTTGAGCTTCTTTGGGACAGTGTAGGCTGCCGAGGACAGAGAGGTCAGAGTGGGTGTGGTGCGGAGAATCCAAGTGACAAGCGACCGGAAGCTCAGGGTCCCATTTTTTCATCCAGTAGGTGCTGGTAATGGTTCTGCTGTTTTCATTTACACCTCCTCTGGACCCACCTTTTGTTTCTTTACTTGTCCCATTCCCACCCCCTTTTGCCTTACACCTTATCCCTTTTGTTCTTTCCTCTCCACACACACCCCTCCCCCCACCTTTCCCTGGCTCTGCACTTGCTTTTAAACTGTTTAATCTTTAACTTCTTCCAGTTCTGACAAAAGGTTATCCACCTGAAACATTTCTCTCTCCACGGGTGCTGCCCGACCTGCTGAGTGTTTCCAGCACTTTCTGTTTTTACTCTGGTTCTGAGCCAATCATCAGGGAGTCAAACAATGATCAATCACTCAGTCTGGATAACCTCACCCTGGTCCAAGGTCGACATTCCCTTGTACCGATAATGTTATCTAACGACATTCCCATTGTTCAAATAGTCTTATCTAATGATATTCCCATTGTACAGATAATCTTATCTAACAAAATTCCCATTGTAAGATAGTCATATCTATCTATCTACACAGGTTATCATACAATGAGAAAAGATAGGAAAGGAAGGAGGGTGAGGGTTGAAGTACCTGTACCGTTTAGAGGAAACACAATGGCAGTAGAAAAAAGGGACATAACTAACAGAAGGACAGAAACAGAATCCCTATGGATTGAAATAAAAGATAAGAAGGGATCGATCACGCTAATAGGGGTTTAGTACACCTAATAGTGGAAAGGAGGTGGAGGAAGAAATAGGTAAGCAAATATGTGAAATGAGTAAAAGATATCGAGTAATAATCATGGGAGATTTTATCAACCCCCAAAATAAACTAGCAAGAAGAGCACGGTAAAGGGGTACAGGGAATGGAGTTTTTACAATATATGCAGGACTCCTTTCTTACCCAGTATGTAAAATGCCCAACAAGAGAGGAAGCACTGCTGGATCTAGTAATGGGAAGTGAACCAGAACAGGTAAGAGAAGTAAGCGTAGGGGAATATCTAGACAATAGCGATCACAGCATAAAAAGGTTTCAGATAAAGAATGAGAAGGACACAAGTAAGACAAAGACCAAAGCAATAAATTGGAAAAAAGCTGATTTTCAGGGGATGAGAATGGAACTAGGGAAAATAAATTGGAAAAAATTTACTGATGGACAAAGAAATAGAACAGCAGTGGGAAACATTTAAAACGGTGATCAGTAGAGTCCAGGAGAAATATATCCCACTAAAAAGCAAGAACAAACTAGCCAGTAATGAAACACCATGGATGATTAAAGAAATGAGGGAAAAATTGAAACTAAAGAATAAGGCAAACGCTAAGTACATAGACAATAAAGGAGAAAATGACAAGAGGGAGTACAAAGAGGTTCGAAAAGTCAAAATGCAATTAGGAAATCAAAGAGAAATTAAATTATCAAGGAATAGAAAAAGAAATAGCAAAGTATTCTACAGACACATAAATAACAAAAGAAAAATCAGGATAGGGATAGGGCCACTAAGGTACACAAATGATAAACTCGCAGGTAATGACAGCAAAGTAGCAGAAATTTAAATAATTACTTTGCCTCCGTATTTACCAGGGAGACTAACATGGGTCTAAATTAATAAGCAGAACCTCAAAAGTAATAATCTTTGGATTACTACCTGAGCCACATGCAAATTGGCATAGGGACAAACAGATCAGAGAGTTAAATGTGTGGCTCAAAGAGTGGTGTGGGAGACGGGGGTTTCGATTCATGGGGCACTGGCACCAGTACTGGGGAAAGAGGGAGCTGTTCCGTTGGGACGGGCTCCACTTAAACCGGGCTAGGACCAGCATCCTGGTGAATCGAATAACTAGGGCTGGAGATAGGACTTTAAACTAAAAAGTGGGGGGAGGGGTCAGGTGAGGGGAAATTTAGAAATCTAATGAAAAAAGTCAAGGCAACAGAGCAGTGTAGTGATTTTGGTAAAGATAAGCAGCGTGTGGCAGGAAGGGACAGAGAGTTTACCAATAATAGAGCATCAACAAGTAAGATCAAAGCAGGGAAAAATGGTAAAAAGTTAAAATTAAAGACTCTTTATCTGGATGCACGGAGCATTCATAACAAGATAGATCAATTAATTGCACAAATAGAGATAAATTACAGAGACATGGTTGCAAAGTGACCAAGATTGGAAAGACAGGTAGAATGGAAAAGGAGGGGGTGTAGCCCTAATAATAAAGGATGAGATAAGGACAGTGGTGAGAAAGGATCTTGGCTCAGAAGATCAGGAAGTAGAATCAGTCTGGGTGGAAATAAGAAATAACAAGGGGCAGAAAACTCTGGTGGGAGCAGTTTATAGGCCCCCTAATAGTAGCTATACCGTTGGACAGAGTATTAATCATGAAATAATGGGATCTTGTAACAAAGGTAATGCAGTCATCATGGGGGGGCTTTAATCTTCATATAGACTGGAGAAATCAAATTGGCAAAGATAGTTTGGAGGATGAGTTCATGGAATGCATTCGAGACAGTTTCCTAGAACAATATGTCATGGAAACAACCAGGGAACAGGCTATTTTAGATCATGTATTGTGTAATGAGAAAGGGTTAATTAGTAATCGCACAGTAAAGGATCCTCTGGGGAAGAGTGATCATAATATGATAGAATTTCACATTGAGTTTGAGAGTGATGTACTTAAGTCCAAAACTAGAGTCTTAAACTTAAATAAAGCCAGTTACATAGGTATGAGGGGTGAGTTGGCTAAAGTAGATTGGGAAATTAAATTAAAGGGTATGAAAGCTGAAAAGCAATGGTAAACATTTAAAGGAATATTTCAATATTCTCAAGAAATATACATTCCATTGAGAAATAAAAACTCCACGGGAAAAGTGATCCACAAGTGGCTAACTAAATAAGTTAAGGATAGTATTAGATTAAAGAAAAGGCCTATAATGTTGCCAAGAAGAGTCGTAAGCCTGAGGACTGGGAGAGTTTTAGAAACCAGCAAAGGATGACCAAAAAATTGATCAAAAGGGAGAAAATAGGATATGAAATTAAACTAGCAAGGAATATTAAAACGGATTGTAAGAGCTTTTACAAGTATGTAAAAAGGAAGAGAGTAGCAAAAGCAAGTGTTGGTCCCCTAGAGGCTGAGACAGGATAAATTATAATGGGGAATCAAGAAATGGCAGATGCGTTAAACAAATATTTTGTATCTGTCTTCACAGTACAAGACACAAGAAGCATACCAGAAATAGTGGGGAACTAAGGGGCTAATGAGAGTGAGGAACTTAAGTAATTAATATCAGTAGAGAAAAAGTACTTGAGAAACTAATGGGACTAAAAGCCAATAAATCCCCTATCCTGATGGCCGACATCCGAGGGTTCTAAAAGAGGTGTTTGCAGAGATAGTGGATGCATTGGTTGTGATCTTCCAAAATTCCCTAGATTCTAGAACGGTCCAAACAGATTGGAAGGTAGCAAATGTAACCCCACTATTCAAGAAAGGAGGGAGAGAGAAAACAGGGAACTACAGGCGAGTTAGACCGACATCAGTCATTGGGAAAATGCTGGAATCCATTATTAAGGAAGTGGTAACAGGGCACTTAGAAAATTATAATATGATTAGGCAGAGTCAAAATAGTTTTATGAAAGGGAAATCATTTTGTAACTAGTAGAGTAGATAAAGAGTAACCAGTGGATGTAGTATATTTGGATTTTCAAAAGACATTTGATAAGGTGCCACATAAAAGGTTGTTACGCAAGGCAAGGGCTCAAGGGGTTGATGGTAACATATTAGCATTGGTAGAGAATTGGTTAACGGATAGAAAACAGAGAGTAGGGATAAATAGCTCATTTTCAGGTGTGAAGGCTGTAACTAGTGGAGTGCTGCAAGGATCGGTGCTTGGGCCTCAGCTATTTACAATCTATATCAATGACTTGGATGAAGGGACTGAGTGTAATGTATCCAAGTTTGCTGATGATACAAAGCTAGGTGGGAAAGTGTGTTGTGAGGACAACACAAAGAGACTGCAAAGGGATATAGACAGGTTAAGTGATTGGGCAAGAAGGTGGCAGATGGAGTATAATGTGGGGAAACATGAGGTTATTTACTTTGATAGGAAGAATAGAAAAGCAGAATATTTTTTAAATGGTGAGAAACTATTAAATGTTGGTGTCCAGAGAGACTTGGGTGTCCTGGTAAAAGAAACACAAAAAGTAAGCATGCAGGTGCAGCAAGCAATTAGGAAAGCAAATGGCATGTTGGCCTTTATTGCAAAGGGGTTACAGCACAAGAGTAAGGAAGTCTTACTATGATAGTACACGGCTTTGGTGAGACCTCATCTGGAGTATTGCAATCAGTTTTGGTATCCTTATCCAACGAAGGATATACTTGCCTTAGGGGTGGTGCAACAAAGGTTCACTAGATTCATAGAAACATGAAACATAGAAAATAGGAGCAAGAGTAGGCCATTCGGCCCTTCGGACCTGCTCCGCCATTCAAAATGATCATGGCTGATCATGTCTAGTCCTGTTAGAATTTTATATGTTTCGATGAGATCACCTCTCATTCTTCTAAACTCGAGTGAATATAGGCCTAGTCGACTCAATTTCTCCTCATACGTCAGTCCTGCCATCCCAGGAATCAGGCTGGTAAACCTTTGTTGCACTCCTTCCATGGCAAGGACATCCTTCCTCAGATAAGGAGACCAAAACTGCACACAATACTCCAGATGTGGTCTCACCAAGGCCCTATAAAACTGCAGTAAAACATCCCTGCTCCTGTACTCAAATCCTCTTGCAATGAAGGCCAACATACCATTCGCCTTCCTAACTGCTGCTTGCTGCACCTGAATGCTCGCTTTCAGCGACTGGTATACAAGGACACCCAGGTCTCGTTGCACCTCCCCTTTTCCCAATCTATCACCATTCAGATAATAATCTGCCTTTCTGTTTTTACAACCAAAGTGGATAACCTCACATTTATTCACATTGTACCTCATCTGCCATGTTCTTGCCCACTCACCCAACTTGTCTAAATCACATTGGAGCCTCTTTGCATCCTCCTCACAGCTCACATTCCACCCCAGCTTTGTGTCACTGCCTGCCACCCGGAAAAAGACCCGTTTATTCCTACTCTCTGTTTCCTGTCTGTCAACCAATTCTCAATCCATGCCAGTATATTCCCCCCAATCCCATGTGCTTTAATTTTGCACACTAATCTCTTGTGTGGGACCTTATCAAAAGCCTTCTGAAAATCCAAATACACCACATCCAATGGTTCTCCCCTATCTATTCTAACAGTTTCCTCCTCAAAAAACTCCAGTAAATTTGTTAAGCATGATTTCCCTTTCATAAACCCATGCTGACTTTGTCCAATCCCGTTAATGCCCTCCAAGTGTTCTGTTATCACATCTTTTATAATAGACTCCAGCATTTTCCCCACTACTGATGTTAGGCTAACTGGTCTGTAATTCCCTATTTTTCTCTCCCTCCTTTTTGAAATAGTGGGGTGACATTTGCAACCCTCCAATCTGTAGGAACTGTTCTGGAGTCTAGAGAATTTTGGAAGATGATCACCAATGCATCCACTATTTCCAGGACCACTTCCTTTAGTACTCTGGGATGTAGATTATGGGTATTTGTCAGCCTTTAGCCCCATTAATTTCCCTAGCACTATTTTTCTTATGAACACTGGTTTCCTTCAGTTACTCCCTCTCACTAGACCCTTGGTTCCTTAACATTTCCAGCAGGTTATTTGTGTCCTCTTTTGTGAAGACAGAAGCAAAGTATGTGTTTAATTGTTCTGCCATTTCTTTGTTCTCCATTATAATTTCCCCCATTTCTGACGGTAGGGGACCTACATTTGTCTTCACTAATCTTTTTCTCTTGACATATTTATAGATGCTTTTACAGTCAGTTTTTATGTTCCCTGCTAGTTTACTCTCATACTCTATTTTTCCTCTTAATCAATCTTTTTGTCCTCCTTTCATAGAATCATAGAAGTTTACAACATGGAAACAGGCCCTTCGGCCCAACATGTCCATGTCGCCCAGTTTATACCACTAAGCTAGTCCCAATTGCCTGCACTTGGCCCATATCACTCTATACCCATCTTACCCATGTAACTGTCCAAATGCTTTTTAAAAGACAAAATTGTACCCGCCTCTACTACTGCCTCAGGCAGCTCGTTCCAGACACTCACTACCATTTGAGTGGAAAAATTGCCCCTCTGGACCCTTTTGTATCTCTCCCCTCTCACCTTTAATCTATGCCCCCTCGTTATAGACTCCCCTACCTTTGGGAAAAGATTTTGACTATCGACCTTATCTATGCCCCTCATTATTTTATAGACTTCTATAAGATCACCCCTAAACCTCCAACTCTCCAGGGAAAAAAGTCTCAGTCTATCCAACCTCTCCCTATAAGTCAAACCATCAAGTCCCGGTAGCATCCTAGTAAATCTTTTCTGCACTCTTTCTAGTTTAATAATATCTTTTCTATAATAGGGTGACCAGAACTGTACACAGTATTCCAAGTGTGGCCTTACTAATGTCTTGTACAACTTCAACAAGACATCCCAACTCCTGTATTCAATGTTCTGACCAATGAAACCAAGCATGCTGAATGCCTTCTTCACCACCCTATCCACCTATGACTCCACTTTCAAGGAGCTATGAACCCGTACTCCGAGATCTCTTTGTTCTATAACTCTCCCCAACGCCCTACCATTAACGGAGTAGGTCCTGGCCCGATTCGATCTACCAAAATGCATCACCTCACATTTATCTAAATTAAACTCCATCTGCCATTCATCGGCCCACTGGCCCAATTTATCAAGATCCCGTTGCAATCCCAGATAACCTTCTTCACTGTCCACAATGCCACCAATCTTGGTGTCATCTGCAGACTTACGAACCATGCCTCCTACATTCTCATCCAAATCATTAATATAAATAACAAATAACAGCGGACCCAGCACCGATCCCTGAGGCACACCGCTGGTCACAGGCCTCCAGTTTGAAAAACAACCCTCGACAACCACCCTCTGTCTTCTGTCGTCAATCCAATTTTGTATCCAATTGGCTACCTCACCTTGGATCCCGTGAGATTTAACCTTATGTAACAACCTACCATGCGGTAACTTGTCAAAGGCTTTGCTGAAGTCCATGTAGACCACGTCTACTGCACAGCCCTCATCTATCTTCTTGGTTACCCCTTCAAAAAACTCAATCAAATTCGTGAGACATGATTTTCCTCTCACAAAACCATGCTGACTGTTCCTAATCAGTCCCTGCCTCTCCAAATGCCTGTAGATCCTGTCTCTCAGAATACCCTCTAACAACTTACCCACTACAGATGTCAGGCTCACCGGTCTGTAGTTCCCAGGCTTTTCCCTGCCTCCCTTCTTAAACAAAGGCACAACATTTGCTACCCTCCAATCTTCAGGCACCTCACCTGTAGCTGTCGATGATTCAAATATCTCTGCTAGGGGACCCGCAATTTCCTCCCTAACCTCCCATAACGTCCTGGGATACATTTCATCAGGTCCCGGAGATTTATCTACCTTGATGCGCGTTAAGACTTCCAGCACCTCCCTCTCTGTAATATGTACACTCCTCAAGACATCACTATTTATTTCCCCAAGTTCCCTAACATCCATGCCTTTCTCAACCGTAAATACCGATGTGAAATATTCATTCAGGATCTCACCCATCTCTTGTGGTTCCGCACATAGATGACCTTGTTGATCCTTAAGAGGCCCAACTCTCTCCCTAGTTACTCTTTTGCCCTTTATGTATTTGTGGAAGCTCTTTGGATTTAGAATTTTAACTTTTGGGCCAGACCTATCATTCTCCATAGCTATCTTAAAACTAATGGAATTATGATCACTGGTCCCAAAGTGATCCCTCACTAACACTTCTGTCACCTGCCCTTCTTTATTTCCCAAGAGGAGGTCAAGTTTTGCCCCCTCTCTGGTCGAGCCATCCACATACTGAATGAGAAATTCCTCCTGAATACGCTCAACAAATTTCTCTCCATCCAAGCCCCTAATGCTATGGCTGTCCCAGTCAATGTTGGGAAAGTTAAAGTCCCCTACTATTACCACCCTATTTTTCTTGCAGCTGTCTGTAATCTCCTTACATATTTGCTCCTCAATTTCCCGTTGACTATTTGGGGGTCTGTAGTACAATCCTATCAAAGTGATCTCTCCCTTCTTATTTTTCAGTTCTACCCATATGGACTCAGTGGGCGAACCCTCGGATATATCCCCTCTCACTACTGCCGTGATGTTCTCCCTAATCAAGAACGCAACTCCCCCTCCTCTCTTACCTCCTGCTCTATCTTTCCTATAGCATCTGTACCCTGGAACATTGAGCTGCCAGTCCTGCCCCTCCCTTAGCCATGTTTCAGTAATAACTATAACATCCCAGTCTCATGTACCCATCCATGCCCTGAGTTCATCTGCCTTGCCCATCAGATTTCTTGCATTGAAATAAATGCAGTTTAATCTAGACTTCCCTTGGTCTTTGCCCTGCTTTCTCAGACCATCTGTCCGGTCATGTTTTGTACACTCTCCCTCACTGCCTTTTGTTTCTGTCACCACTTTACTTCCCACTGACTTCCTGCATCGGTTCCCATCCCCCTGCCACATTGGTTTAAACCCTCCCCAACAGCATTTGCAAACACTCCCCCTGGGACATTGGTTCCAGTCCTGCCCAGATGCAGACCGTCCAATTTGTACTGGTCCCACCTCCCCCAGAACTGGTTCCAATGGCCCAGGAATTTGAATCCCTCCCTCTTGCACCATTTCTCAAGCCACGTATTCATCCTAGCTATCCTGTCATTCCTACTCTGACTAGCCCGTGGCACTGGTAGCAATCCTGAGATTACTACCTTTGAGGTCCTACTTTTTAGTTTAACTCCTAACTCCCTAAATTCAGCTTGTAGGACCTCATCCTGTTTTTTACCAATATTGTTGGTACCTATTGAATACAGGAGTTGGGATGTCTTGTTGAAGTTGTACAAGACATTAGTTAGGCCACACTTGGAATACTGTGTACAGTTATGGTCACCCTATTATAGAAAGGATATTATTAAACTAGAAAGAGTGCAGAAAAGATTTACTAGGATGCTACCGGGACTTGATGGTTTGACTTATAGGGAGAGGTTGGATAGACTGAGACTTTTTTCCCTGGAGAGTAGGAGGTTTAGGGGTGATCTTATAGAAGTCTATAAAATAATGAGGGGCATAGATAAGGTAGATAGTCAAAATCTTTCCCCAAAGCTTGGGGTGTCTATAATGAGGGGGCATAGATTTAAGGTGAGAGGGGCGAGATACAAAAGGGTCCAGAGGGGCAATTCTTTCACTCAAAGGGTGGTGAGTGTCTGGAACGAGCTGCCAGAGGCAGTAGTAGAGGCGGGTACAATTTTGTCTTTTAAAAAGCATTTGGACAGTTACATGGGTAAGATGGGTATGCAGGGATATGGGCCAAGTGCAGGCAATTGGGACCAGCTTAGTAGTATAAACTGGGCGACATGGACATGTTGGGCCGAAGGGCCTGTTTCCATGTTGTAAACTTCTATGATTCTATGATTCTAGATTCAGGACCCTCGTTTCGGATTCAACTACTTCACTCTCCATTTTAATGAGGAATTCTATCATGTTATGGTCGCTCTTCCCTAAGGGACCCCGCACAACAAGATTGTTAATTAATCCTTTCTCATTGCACAATACCCAGTCTAGGATCGCCTGTTCTCTAGTTTTGGTTCCTCAACGTATTGGTCTGGAAAACCATCATGTACACACTCCAGGAATTCCTTCCCCACAGTATTATTGCTAATTTGGTTTGACCAATCGATATGTAGATTAAAGTTACCCATGATTATAGTTGTACCCTTCTTGATTGCGTCTCTAGTTTCCGGTTTAATGCCCTCCCCTGCATCTCCACTATTGTTTGGGGGCCTATAGACAACCCCCACCAACGTTTTCTGCCTCTTGGTGTTTCTTAGCTCCACCCATACAGATTCCACATCGTGATTTTCCGAGCCAATATCCTTCCTCACTGTTGCATTGATTTCCTCCTTTACTAACAATGCAACCCCACCTCCTTTCCCTTTTTGCCTGTCCTTCCTACATATTGAATACCCCTGGATGTTCAGTTCCCATTCTTGGTCACCCTGCAGCCATGTCTCCTTAATCACATCTATATCAAAACCGTTAATATCTGCGCTGTTAATTCATCTAGCTTATTGCAAATTCTCCGCGCATTAAGACACAATGCCTTTAGACTTGTCTTTTTAAGATTGCTAGTCATCTTAGTTTTATTTTGCACTATGGCCCTATTTGTTTTTCGCCCTTGTTTTCTCTGCCTTCCACTATTGCTTCTTCCCTTTCTGTCTTTTGTTTCTATCCTTGTTACCCCCTCCTCTGTCTCCCTGCTCAGGTTCCCATCCCCCTGCCATTCTAGTTTGAACCTTCCCCATCAGCACTAGTAAACACCCCCGCGAGGACATCGGTCCCGGTCCTGCTCGGTTGTAACCCGTCCCACTTGTACAGGTCCCACCTTCCCCAGAACCGGTCCCAATGTCCCAGGAATCTAAATCCCTCCCTCCGACACCATCTCTGCAGCCACACATTCATCTGGTCTATTCTCCTGTTCCTATACTCACTAACACATGGCACTGGTAGTTATCCTGCGATCACTACCTTTGAGGTCCTGCTTTTTAATTTATCTCCTAACTCCTTAAATTCACTTTGCAGGACATCATCCCTTTTTTTACCTATGTCGTTGGTACCAATATGGACCACGACTACTGGCTGTTCACCCCCCCCCTCCAGAATGTCCTGCAGCCGCTCCGTGACATCCTTGACCCTAGCACCAGGGAGGCAACATACCATCCTGGAGTCACATTTGCGGCCGCAGAAACGCCTATCTGTTCCCCTTACAATTGAATCCCCTATCACTATAGCCCTGACACTCTTCTTCCTCCCCTCCTGTGCAGCAGAGCCACCCGTGGTGCCCCGAACCTGGCTCTTGCTGCTTTCCCCTGATAAACCATCTCCCCCAACAGTATCCAAAGCGGTATATCTGTTTGAGAGGGAGATGGCCCCAGGGGACTCCTGCTCTACCTGCCTAGTCCTTTTACTCTGCCTGGCGGTCACCCATGTCCTTTCTGCCTGCGTAGTCTTTACCTGCGGTGTGACCACCTCACTGAACATGCTATCCATGATAGTCTCAGCATCGCGGATGCTCCACAGTGAATCCACCCGCAGCTCCAGCTCCGAAATGCGGTTAGCCAGTAGCTGCAGCTGGACACATTTCCTGCACACATGGTCGCCAGGTACACCTGTAGTGTCCATGACTTCCCACATAGTGCAGGAGGAGCATATCACGGGTGCGAGCTCTGCTGCCATGACTTGCCTTAGATTTACACTGCGCTCAGCTCTCGGACTCTCTTCCTGCTCTCTGGACTCTCCTCTCAGTCTCAGACTCTCCTCTCGCTCTCAGACTCTCCTCTCGCTCTCAGACTCTCCTTTTATACCGCGCTCACCTCTCGGACTCTCCTCCCACTCTCGGGACTCTCCTTTTACACTGCGCTCACCTCTTGGACTCTCCTCTCGCTCTCAGACTCTCCTCTCGCTCTCGGGACTCTCCTTTTACACTGCGCTCACCTCTCGGACTCTCCTCCCACTCTCGGGACTCTCCTTTTACACTGCGCTCACCTCTTGGACTCTCCTCTCGCTCTCAGACTCTCCTCTCGCTCTCGGGACTCTCCTTTTACACTGCGCTCACCTCTTGGACTCTCCTCTCGCTCTCAGACACTCCTCTCGCTCTCGGGACTCTCCTTTTACACCGCGCTTACCTCTTGGACTCTTCTCTTGCGCTCGGACTGAGGTGGAGTAGGGTTGAGCAGTTGGGAAGAACAAGTAGATGGAATTAAGGGATGGGATAAAATTGTGGATGGAAACAAACATTTTCAGAAGGTTTTTGAAAGCAGGAAGGGAGCTGGTACAAAGCCGTAGAGCAAGCAAACAAGAAGTGTCAGAGTCTGAGAGCAAAGGGTATGAGTGGGTACATAGGTTGGAAGGATGTCTGAGGTAGAGTAGGGTTGAGCTGTGGAGATACCTGAAGGTAAGGTCAGGACTATGTAAATGTCGCAGAGGGACACAGGCAGTCCAGCAAGAATTGGGGTCATGGCAGTGCAGGGCTTTAAGCAGTCAGGACATGGGCAGTGGCATTCTGAATGAGTTGTTTAAGAGGCTGATAGGCATTAGAGTTTGGACAGTGGAGGAAGACAGATAGGGGTAAAGGGGAAACGGTATTTTAAGAACATAAGAAATAGGAGCAGAAGTAGGCCATACGGCCCCTCGAGCCTGCTCTGCCATTCAATCAGATCATGGCTGATCTTCAACCTCAACTGCACTTTCCTGCCCGATCCCCATATCCCTTGATTCCCCTACAGTCCAAAAATCTATCCATCTTAGCCTTGAATATATTCAATGACTCAGCATCCACAGCCCTCTGGGGGAGAGAATTCCAAAGATTCACAACCCTTTGAATGAAGAAATTCCTCCTCATCTCAGTCCTAAATGGCTGACCCCTTATCCTGAGACTATAGAATCATAGAATGGTTACAGCACAGAAGGAGGCCATTTGGGCTGTCAAGCTCGTGCTGGCTTTCTGCAAGAGCAACCCAGCTGGTCCCATTCCCCACTGTCCCCCCTCCCCCCCCCCCCACTTTGCAGCCCCCAGCTTTCCCCGTAGCCCTGCAAATTTTTTCCTTTCAAGTATTTAGCCAATTCCATTTTGAAAGCCACGATTGAATCTGCCTCCATCAACATTTCAGGCAGTGCATTCCAGATCATAACCACTCACTGCGTAAAAAACTTTTCCCTCATGTCGCCTTTGGTTCTTTTGCCAATCACCTTAAACCTGTGTTCTCTCGTTCTTGACCCTTCCGCCAATGGGAACAGTTTCTCTCTATCTAACTGGGACACAATCAGTGTAAAAGATATAGAGGGCACAGAATTCTTAAATTGCATTCTTGAGAACTTTTTAAGTCAGTTCATAAGACTGGCAACCAGTAGCCAGTGGTGTTCCGCAGGGGTCGTTGCTGGGTCCCCAACTCTTTACAATCTATATTAACGATTTGGTGATGCAATACAATATTGGAAAATGTGAGGTTATGCACTTTGGCAGGAAAAATCAGAGAGCAAGTTATTATCTTAATGGCGAGAAACTGGAAAGTACTGCAGTACAAAGGGATCTGGGGGTCCTCGTGCAAGAAAATCAAAAAGTTAGTATGCAGGTGCAGCAGGTGATCAAGAAGGCCAACGGAATGTTGGCTTTTATTGCTAGGGGGATAGAGTATAAAAACAAGGAGGTATTGCTGCAGTTATATAAGGTATTGGTGAGACCGCACCTGGAATACTGCATACAGTTTTGGTGTCCATACTTAAGAAAATACATACTTGCTCTCGAGGCAGTACAAAGAAGGTTCACTCGGTTAATCCCGGGGATGAGGGGGCGGACATATGAGGAGAGGTTGAGTAGATTGGGACTCTACTCATTGGAGTTCAGAAGAATGAGAGGCGATCTTATTGAAACATATAAGATTGTGAAGGGTCTTGATCGGGTGGATGCAGTAAGGATGTTCCCAAAGATGGGTGAAACTAGAACTAGGGGGCATAATCTTAGAATAAGGGGCTGCTCTTTCAAAACTGAGATGAGGAGAAACTTCTTCACTCAGAGGGTAGTAGGTCTGTGGAATTTGCTGCCCCAGGAAGCTGTGGAAGCTACATCATTAGATAAATTTAAAACAGAAATAGACAGTTTCCTAGAAGTAAAGGGAATTAGGGGTTACGGGGAGTGGGCAGGAAATTGGACATGAATTTAGATTTGAGGTTAGGATCAGATCAGCCATGATCTTATTGAATGGCGGAGCAGGCTCGAGGGGCCGATTGGCCTACTCCTGCTCCTATTTCTTATGTTCTTGTGTTCTTATACTGGATACTTTCCTTTATTAGCCGAGGCATTGACTATAAGAGCAGGGAGGTTATACTAGAACTGTATAAAACACTAGTTAGGCCATAGTTTGAGTACTGCGTAGAGTTCTGGTCGTCACATTATAGGTAAGATGTGATTGCACTAGAGAGGGTACAGAGGAGATTTAGGACGATGTTGCCAGGGCTGGAGAATTTTAGCTGTGAGAAAAGACTGGAAAGGCTGGTGTTGTTTTCTTTGAGAGCTTTTACTCCTGTTCTATCTTTGTCCTTTTCCATAACTACCCTAAATCTAACTGAATTATGCTTTCCCATTCCCATATGAATGTTCTCCCATTGATACCCCTTCTACCTGCCGAGCTTCATTCCCTATAACTAAGTCCAGAACTGCTCCCTGTCTTGGGCTTGCTACGTACTGGCTAAAAAAGTTCTCCTGAATGCAATTTAAGAATTCTGTGCCCTCTATACCTTTTACACTGATTCTATCCCAGTTAATATTAGGGTAGTTGAAATCCCCTATTACTGCCCTATTGTTTTTGCACTTCTCAGAAATTTGCCTCCATATTTGCTGTTATATCTCCCTCTGACTGTTTGGGGGTCTATAGTACACTCCCAGTAGTGTGACTGTCCCTTTTTTGTTCATTAGCTCAACCCATATGGCCTTTTTGATGATCCTTCTAACATATCATCCCTCCTCTCAGCTGTAATTGTTTCTTTAACCAATATTGCGACCCTCCCAATTCCTTTTTTATCCCCTTCTCTATCTCATCTAAAAACCTTGTAACCAGGAACGTTGAGCTGCTATTCCTGCCCCTCTTTAAGCCATGTTTCAGTAATCGCGAAGATATCGTACTTCCACGTGTCTATCTGTGCCCTCAGCTCATCCGCCTTATTCACTAGACTCCTTGCATTGAAGACGATACCATTAAGCACTGCCAAACTCCTTTGTTGTCTGTTTTCTAACTTTGTTTCCTCTGCCTTCCAAACTCGCTCATTAAATTTCTGCCTTCCATTTCCAACTTTGCTTCTCTCTCTTCTGAATCCACGCTCAGGTTCCCATCCCCCTGCCAAGCTTGTTTAAACCATCCCCAACAGCAGAAGCAAATCTCCACCATGAAGATATTGGTCCCAGCCCTGTTAAAGTGCAACCTGTCCGGCTTGTACAGGTCCCACCTTCCCCCAGAACTGGTCCCAATGCCCCAGGAATTTAAAGCCCTCCCTCCTGCACCATCTCTCCAGCCACGCATTCATCTGCCCTATCCTATTTCTGTACTCACTAGCGTGTGGCACTAGGAGTAATCTGGAGATTACTACCTCTGAGGTTCTGCTTATTAATCCCTTTCTTAGCTCTTTGTACACCAACATTGAATAGTTTCTCCCCATTTAAAAAATATTCTGTTTTTCTATTTTTCCTTCCAAAGTGAATAACCTCACTTTTTCCCACATTATATTCCATCTGCCACCTTCTTGCCCACTCGCTTAACCTGTCCCTATCCCTTTGCAGATTCTTTGTGTCCTCCTCACAGCTTACTCTCCCACCGAGCTTTGTACCATCAGCAAACTTGGACACATTACACTCGGTCCCTTCATCCAAGTCATTGATATAGATAGTTTCATAGAAGTTACAACATGGAAACAGGCCCTTCGGCCCAACATGTCCATGTCGCCCAGTTTATACCACTAAGCTAGTCCCAATTGCCTGCACTTGGCCCATATCCCTCGATACCCATCTTCCCCATGTAACTGTCCAAATGCTTTTTAAAAGACAAAATTGTACCCGCCTCTACTACTGCCTCTGGCAGCTCGTTCCAGACACTCACCACCCTTTGAGTGAAAAAATTGCCCCTCTGGATCCTTTTGTATCTCTCCCCTCTCACCTTAAATCTGTGCCCCCTCGTTATAGACTCCCCTACCTTTGGGAAAAGATTTTGACAATCGACCTTATCTATGCCCCTCATTATTTTATAGACTTCTATAAGATCACCCCTTAACCTCCTACTCTCCAGGGAATAAAGTCCCAGTCTGTCTAACCTCTCCCTGTAAGTCAAACCATCAAGTCCCGGTAGCATCCTAGTAAATCTTTTCTGCACTCTTTCTAGTTTAATAATATCCTTTCTATAATAGGGTGACCAGAACTGTACACAGTACTCCAAGTGTGGCCTCACCAATGCCCTGTACAACTTCAACAAGACATCCCAACTCCTGCATTCAATGTTCTGACCAATGAAACCAAGCATGCTGAATGCCTTCTTCACCACCCTATCCACCTGTGACTCCACTTTCAAGGAGCTATGAATCTGTACTCCTAGATCTCTTTGTTCTATAACTCTCCCCAACGCCCTACCATTAACGGAGTAGGTCCTGGCCCGATTCGATCTACCAAAATGCATCACCTCACATTTATCTAAATTAAACTCCATCTGCCATTCATCGGCCCACTGGCCCAATTTATCAAGATCCCGTTGCAATCCTAGATAACCTTCCTCACTGTCCACAATGCCACCAATCTTGGTGTCATCTGCAAACTTACTAACCATGCCTCCTAAATTCTCATCCAAATCATTAATATAAATAACAAATAACAGCGGACCCAGCACCGATCCCTGAGGCACACCGCTGGACACAGGCATCCAGTTTGAAAAACAACCCTCGACAACCACCCTCTGTCTTCTGTCGTCAAGCCAATTTTGTATCCAATTGGCTACCTCACCTTGGATCCCATGAGATTTAACCTTATGTAACAACCTACCATGCGGTACCTTGTCAAATGCTTTGCTGAAGTCCATGTAGACCACGTCTACTGCACAGCCCTCATCTATCTTCTTGGTTACCCCTTCAAAAAACTCAATCAAATTCGTGAGACATGATTTTCCTCTCACAAAACCATGCTGACTGTTCCTAATTAGTCCCTGCCTCTCCAAATGCCTGTAGATTCTGTCCCTCAGAATACCCTCTAACAACTTACCCACTACAGATGTCAGGCTCATCGGTCTGTAGTTCCCAGGCTTTTCCCTGCCGCCCTTCTTAAACAAAGGCACAACATTTGCTACCCTCCAATCTTCAGGCACCTCACCTGTAGCGGTGGATGATTCAAATATCTCTGCTAGGGGACCCGCAATTTCCTCCCTAACCTCCCATAACGTCCTGGGATACATTTCATCAGGTCCCGGAGATTTATCTACCTTGATGCGCGTTAAGACTTCCAGCACCTCCCTCTCTGTAATATGTACACTCCTCAAGACATCACTATTTATTTCCCCAAGTTCCCTAACATCCATGCCTTTCTCAACCGTAAATACCGATGTGAAATATTCATTCAGGATCTCACCCATCTCTTGTGGTTCCGCACATAGATGACCTTGTTGATCCTTAAGAGGCCCTACTCTCTCCCTAGTTACCCTTTTGCCCTTTATGTATTTGTAGAAGCTCTTTGGATTCACCTTTGCCTGATCTGCCAAAGCAATCTCATATCCCCTTTTTGCCCTCCTGATTTCTCTCTTAACTCTACTCCGGCAATCTCTATACTCTTCAAGGGATCCACTTGATCCCAGCTGCCTATGCATGTCATATGCCTCCTTCTTATTTTTGACTAGTGCCTCAATCTCCCGAGTCATCCAAGGTTCCCTACTTCTACCAGCCTTGCCCTTCACTTTATAAGGAATGTGCTTACCCTGAACCCTGGTTAACACACTTTTGAAAGCCTCCCACTTACCAGACGTCCCTTTGCCTGCCAACAGACTCTCCCAATCAACTTCTGAAAGTTCCTGTCTAATACCATCAAAATTGGCCTTTCCCCAATTTAGAATTTTAACTTTTGGGCCAGACCTATCCTTCTCCATAGCTATCTTAAAACTAATGGAATTATGATCACTGGTCCCAAAGTGATCCCTCACTAACACTTCTGTCACCTGCCCTTCCTTATTTCCCAAGAGGAGGTCAAGTTTTGCCCCCTCTCTAGTCGGGCCATCCACATACTGAATGAGAAATTCCTCCTGAATACACTCAACAAATTTCTCTCCATCCAAGCCCCTAATGCTATGGCTGTCCCAGTCAATGTTGGGAAAGTTAAAGTCCCCTACTATTACCACCCTATTTTTCTTGCAGCTGTCTGTAATCTCCTTACATATTTGCTCCTCAATTTCCCGTTGACTATTTGGGGGTCTGTAGTACAATCCTATCAAAGTGATCTCTCCCTTCTTATTTTTCAGTTCTACCCATATGGACTCAGTGGGCGAACCCTCGGATATATCCCCTCTCACTACTGCCGTGATGTTCTCCCTAATCAAGAACGCAACTCCCCCTCCTCTCTTACCTCCTGCTCTATCTTTCCTATAGCATCTGTACCCTGGAACATTGAGCTGCCAGTCCTGCCCCTCCCTTAGCCATGTTTCAGTAATAGCTATAACATCCCAGTCCCATGTACCCATCCATGCCCTGAGTTCATCTGCCTTGCCCATCAGACTTCTTGCATTGAAATAAATGCAGTTTAATCTAGTCTTCCCTTGGTCTTTGCCCTGCTTTCTCAGACCATCTGTCCGGTCATGTTCTGTACACTCTCCCTTACTGCCTTTTGTTTCTGTCACCACTTTATTTCCCACTGACTTCCTGCATCGGTTCCCATCCCCCTGCCACATTAGTTTAAACCCTCCCCAACAGCACTAGCAAACACTCCCCCTAGGACATTGGTTCCAGTCCTGCCCAGATGCAGACCGTCCAATTTGTACTGGTCCCACCTCCCCCAGAACCGGTTCCAATGGCCCAGGAATTTGAATCCCTCCCTCTTGCACCATCTCTCAAGCCACGTATTCATCTTAGCTATCCTGTCATTCCTACTCTGACTAGCCCGTGGCACTGGTAGCAATCCTGAGATTACTACCTTTGAGGTCCTACTCTTTAGTTTAACTCCTAACTCCCTAAATTCAGCTTGTAGGACCTCATCCTTTTTTTTACCTATATCGTTGGTGCCTATATGCACCACGACAACTGGCTGTTCACCCTCCCCCTCCAGAATGTCCTGCAGCCGCTCCGAGACATCCTTGACCCTTGCACCAGGGAGGCAACATACCATCCTGGAGTCTCGGTTGCGTCCGCAGAAACGCCTGTCTATTCCCCTTACAATCGAGTCCCCTATCACTATAGCTCTGCCACTCTTTTTCCTGCCCTCCTGTGCAGCAGAGCCAGCCACGGTGCCATGAACCTGGCCACTGCCACCTTCCCCTGGTGAGCCATCTCCGCCAACAGTATCCAAAGGTATACCTGTTTTGGAGGGAGATGACCGCAGGGGACCCCTGCACTGCCTTCCTACTCTTCCTCTGTCTGTTGGTCACCCATTCACTATCTCCCTCAGTAATTTTTATCTGCGGTGTGACCAACTCACTGAACGTGCTATCCACGACTTTCTCAGCATCGCGGATGCTCCAAAGTGAGTCCATCCGCAGCTCCAGAGCCGTCAAGCGGTCAAACAATAGCTGCAGCTGGACACACTTCCCGCAGGTGAAGGAATCAGGGATACAGGAAGGAGCCCTGAATTCCCACATCCCACAAGAGGAACATGACACGGCGCTGGGATCTCCTGCCATGACTTAACCCTTAAATTAGCTTAAGAACAACTACAATGTCAAGAGAAAAAAAAAGGAAAGAAAAACTACTTACCACTCCCTTTAAGGAGTTTACTCCTTTAAATTGTTCTCAATTTAGAGAATGTTAACTACACTAGGGACCTTGATTCACTAAAAAATAAACGCTACTTCCTATAAGACCTGCAGACCTTCCCTTTCCTTTTACTTCAGTTACTGTAGATAAGGAGAAATACTCACCTGAACCTACTCACCAATCAGGTGCCTCCCCTGTGTCGCGTCCCGATCTGATTCCTGACGTCACTTCGAACTCGGTCGCAGCTCCGCTCGGCTCCTCTCAGCTGTTCTCAGCGCTCTGAAATCCCGCCTTTTATCGGACGCTCCCTCCGCTCGGCTCGTCTCAGCTGTTCTCAGCGCTCTGAAATCCCGCCTTTTATCGGACGCTCCCTCCGCTCGGCTCGGCTCCTCTCAGCGCTCTGAAATCCCGCCTTTTATCGGACGCTCCCTCCGCTCGGCTCGGCTCCTCTCAGCTGTTCTCAGCGCTCTGAAATCCCGCCTTTTATCGGACGCTCCCTCCGCTCGGCTCGGTGGAAGAAGAATGACTGGATGTGGGGAAGTAAACTAATCTCAGGATCAACCATCACACCAAGGTACGGAACCACTAGACTGAGCCTGAGATGCAACTGGGGAGATCAGACTGTCAGTTGGAAAATCGAACAACAGCTTTGGAATCCAAAGAAGACTAAGAAAAGGTGAAACGAGTGTCATCAGCTCACATAAGGTGATGTCGCCAAGGGACAGTAAATGGCTCAGGGATGGAGCTCTGGGAGACTGCAGTGTGCACTGGACAAAGGAGGAAACTCCACTAAAACATTCAGTGCTGTCTTTGGGACAAACCTAAGTGTAACCAGGAGGGAGCAGTGCTATGAAGCACCATCTATAACCGAGTACCTATCACCGAGAACAGTCAGAGGATGGAAATTGTATCACCTCCAAGATCCAAGTCTCACATCATTCTCACCTGAATATATATCAGTGTTCCTTTATTGTTGCTAACTAATTCTAATTAGTTGCGAACTAATTTCCTACCTAATTCCATTTTGGGAAGAACATTAGCACAAAGGCTGCAGTGGTTCAAATCAAAGGTCCACCCCAGCCTCTCCGAGCTACGAGAGGTGGGCAATAAACACCAGCCATGCTGGCGACGCCCACATCTCAAGAACAAATTAAAAAAAAGCACACAAAAAAAGTGGACTGCTGAGGAGAGATAAGGGGATGATGACAGTCATTTTTATAGGAGGCAGGGATAGGTAGTTGATGTTGACAAACAGCAGACTGAGGGAGGCAAGATAGATGGTGAGGAGTGGGGAGAGAAAGGGATAAGGGAACAGGAAGTGAGCTTCATGGATGATAAAAGTATGATTCGGGCAATGGGATAAACTTTTTATAGAATAAGGTCGAGCAATGTTTTGAAAGCCAAACAATTGGAGTGAAGGAGGCAGAAGGTGAAGAGAGCTTTGGACATAAAGTTCATAAGTTTCTCATATTTAGAATGTGAAGAGAGGTCGGAAGGAGCAGCAAGAGATGACAGAGGAGGCTGGTGATAGAGGATAGGAGTTTGGAATTGCGTTTGTTCACCAAGATGATTTTAGAATAATTAATGGACTCAGTGGGTGGCACTCTCTCCTCCTGGGTCAGAAAGTCGTGGGTTTAAGTCCCCACTCCAGAGACTTGAACACACAATCTAGGCTGACAGCCTAAGTGCCAGTACTGAGGGAGTGCTACACTGTCGGAGGTGCCGTCATTTGGATGAGATGTTAAACCCTCTCAGGTGGACGTAAAAAATCTCATCGCACTATTTTGAAAGTATTTCAAAAGTACTTTATTGGCTGTAAAACACTTTGGGACATCCTGAGGTCGTGAAAGGTGCTGTATAAATGCAAGTTCATTATTCATTCATAACCAGGGGAAGGGAGAGACTGCAGCTCTTTTGGTCTTCAAATCAGATCTCACGATGAATAACAACTTGCATTTATATAATGCCTTTGATGTAATAAAATGTCCCAAGGCGTTTCACAGGAATGATTAACTCATGGGTCTGAGGCCAGAGGTAACTGTTGTACCTGGGAGTGAAGGGAGTGAGAGACTATACCTTACTATCTCAAATCTTCTTTTCCTCTCCAACATCCTGAAACAAATTGTTGCGTTGCAATATGCATTCATCCCTTCCACTACCTTTTAAAAAATTCATTCTTTAGATGCGGGTGTCGCTGGCAGGGCTGGCATTTATTGCCCATCCCTAGTTGCCCTGAGAAGGTGGTGGTGAGCCTTCTTGAATCACTGCAGCCCATGTGTTGAAGGTGCTATCAGGTAGGGAGTTCCTGTCTGATTTTATTCTTGTTATTCTTTGTGGCAGTTTGATATAACTGAGTGGCTTGCGAGGCCACTTCAGAGGACAGTTAAGAGTCAACTGCATTGGTGTGGACTAGAGTCACACATCGGCCAGACCGGATAAGGACGGCATGTTTCCTTCCCTAAAAGACACAAGTGAACTGGTTGGGTTTTTACAACAATCTGACAGCTTCAAAGTCACTTTTACTGATACCAGCTTTATATTATACAAGGGTACGGTAGCATAGTGGTTATGTTACTGGGCTAGTAATCCAGAGGCCTGGATTAAAATCCCGCCACGGCAGCTGGCGAATTTAAATTCAATTAATTAATTAAAATTCAATTAATTAAATAAAAATCTGGAATTAAAATACTAGTATCAGTAATAATGGCCATGAAACTACCGGATTGTCGTAAAAACCCATCTGGTTCACCACTGTCCTTTAGGGAAGGAAACCTGCCGTCCTCACCCGTTCTGGCCTATATGTGACTCCAGACCCACAGCAATGTGGTTGATTCTGAATTGCCCTCTGAAATGGCCTAGCAAGCCACTCAGTTGTAAAATCTCGCTACGAAAAGTCATAATAATAAGAATAAAACCGGACGGACCACTAGGCACCGGACACGACAACGGCAAAACACCACGCCCAGTCGACCCTGCAAGGTCCTCCTTACTAACATCTGGGGACTTGTGCCAAAATTGGGAGAGCTGTCCCACAGACGAGTCAAGCAACAGCCTGACATAGCCATACGACATAGCCATACTTACGGAATCATATCTTTCAGCCAACGTCCCAGACTCTTCCATCACCATCCCTGGGTATGTCCTGTCCCACCGGCAGGACAGACCCACCAGAGGTGGCGGTACAGTGATATACAGTCAGGAGGGAGTGGCCCTGGGAGTCCTCAACATTGACTCTGGACCTCATGGCATCAGGTCAAACATGGGCAAGGAAACCTCCTGCTGATTACCACCTACCGTCCTCCCTCAGCTGATGAATCAGTCCTCCTCCATGTTGAACACCACTTGGAGGAAGCACTGAGGGTAGCAAGGGCACAAAATGTACTCTGGGTGGGGGACTTCAATGTCCATCACCAAGAGTGGCTCGGTAGCACCACTACTGGCCGAGTCCTGAAAGACATAGCTGCTAGACTGGGCCTGCGGCAGGTGGTGAGCGAACCAACACGAGGGAAAAACTTACTTGACCTCGTTCTCACCAATCTACCTGTCGCAAATGCATCTGTCCATGACAGTATTGGTAGGAGTGACCACCGCACAGTCCTCGTGGAGATGAAGTCCCGTCTTCGCACGGAGGACACCATCCAACGTGTTGTGTGGCACTACCACCGTGCTAAATGGGATAGATTCAGAACGGATCAAGCAGCTCAAAACTGGGCATCCATGAGGCGCTGTGGGCCATCAGCAGCAGCAGAATTGTATTCCAGCACAATCTGTAACCTCATGGCCCGGCATATTCCTCACTCTACCATTACCAACAAGCCAGGGGATCAACCCTGGTTCAATGAGGAGTGTAGAAGAGCATGCCAGGAGCAGCACCAGGCGTACCTAAAAATGAGGTGCCAACCTGGTGAAGCAACAGCTCAGGACTACATGCATGCTAAACAGCGGAAGCAACATGCTATAGACAGAGCTAAGCGATTCCACAACCAACGGATCAGATCAAAGCTCTGCAGTCCTGCCACATCCAGTCGTGAATGGTGGTGGACAATTAAACAACTAACGGGAGGAGGAGGCTCTGCAAACATCCCCATTCTCAATGATGGCGGAGTCCAGCACGTGAGTGCAAAAGACAAGGCTGAAGCGTTTGCAACCATCTTCAGCCAGAAGTGCCGAGTGGATGATCCATCTCAGCCTCCTCCCGATATCCCCACCATCACGGAAGCCAGTCTTCGGCCAATTCGATTCACTCCACGTGATATCAAGAAACGGCTGAGTGCACTGGATACAGCAAAGGCTTTGGGCCCCGACAACATCCCAGCTGCAGTGCTGAAGACTTGTGCTCCAGAACTAGCTGCGCCTCCAGCCAAGCTGTTCCAGTATAGCTACAACACTGACATCTACCCGACAATGTGGAAAATTGCCCAGGTATGTCCTGTCCATAAAAAGCAGGACAAATCCAATCCGGCCAATTACCACCCCATCAGTCTACTCTCAATCATCAGCAAAGTGATGGAAGGTGTCGTCGACAGTGCTATCAAGCGGCACTTACCAATAACCTGCTCACCGATGCTCAGTTTGGGTTCCGCCAGGACCACTCGGCTCCAGACCTCATTACAGCCTTGGTCCAAACATGGACAAAAGAGCTGAATTCCAGAGGTGAGGTGAGAGTGACTGCCCTTGATATCAAGGCAGCATTTGACCGAGTGAGGCACCAAGGAGCCCTAGTAAAATCGAAGTCAATGGGAATCAGGGGGAAAACTCTCCAGTGGCTGGAGTCATACCTAGCACAAAGGAAGATGGTAGTGGTTGTTGGAGGCCAATCATCTCAGCCCCAGGGCATTGCTGCAGGAGTTCCTCAGGGCAGTGTCCTAGGCCCAACCATCTTCAGCTGCTTCATCAATGACTTTCCCTCCATCGTAAGGTCAGAAATGGGGATGTTCGCTGATGACTGCACAGTGTTCAGTTCCATTCGCAACCCCTCAGATAATGAAGCAGTCCGAGCCCGCATGCAGCAAGACCTGGACAACATCCAGGCTTGGGCTGATAAGTGGCAAGTAACATTCGCGCCAGATAAGTGCCAGGCAATGACCATCTCCAACAAGAGAGAGTCTAACCACCTCCCCTTGACATTCAACGGCATTACCATCGCCGAATCCCCCACCATCAACATCCTGGGGGTCACCATTGACCAGAAACTTAACTGGACCAGCCATATAAATACTGTGGCTACAAGAGCAGGTCAGAGGCTGGGTATTGTGCGGCGAGTGACTCACCTCCTGACTCCCCAAAGCCTTTCCACCATCTACAAGGCACAAGTCAGGAGTGTGATGGAATACTCTCCACTTGCCTGGATGAGTGCAGCTCCAACAACACTCAAGAAGCTCGACACCATCCAGGATAAAGCAGCCCGCTTGATTGGCACCCCATCCACCACCCTAAACATTCACTCCCTTCACCACCGGCGCACTGTGGCTGCAGTGTGCACCATCCACAGGATGCACTGCAGCAACTCGCCAAGGCTTCTTCGACAGCACCTCCCAAACCCGCGACCTCTACCACCTAGAAGGACAAGAGCAGCAGGCGCATGGGAACAACACCACCTGCACGTTCCCCTCCAAGTCACACACCATCCCGACTTGGAAATATATCGCCGTTCCTTCATTGTCGCTGGGTCAAAATCCTGGAACTCCCTTCCTAACAGCACTGTGGGAGAACCGTCACCACACGGACTGCAGCGGTTCAAGAAGGCGGCTCACCACCACCTTCTCGAGGGCAATTAGGGTTGGCCAGTTGCAGTGGATGGCCCACAATACCTGGTGCACCAGTACCAATGACCTCAGCTTCCAGGGCATTGCTACTGTGCCTTCTCAGTTGGAGAAATTAATATATCTGCCGGGCCCACGCGTGCGTTAGAAAGGGAGATCGATGTCTCCCCATCACTCAAGGACATCCATCCAAGAGCTACCCTCTACCTCATTTAGCCAGTGAGCCAACACATTTGTCCAGGGTGTTGCCATCACCAGCCACTAGGAGCCATAAATGCTGGCCTCGCCAGCGACGCCCACATGCCGTGAACGAATAATAAAAATAAAAAAAATTTCCACATTTTATTTAAAACTGAATTCAAATTCTCAAACTGCCATGGTGGGATTTGAACCCACATTCTCTGAATTATTAGTCCATTAACATAACCACTACATTACGTATCCATTGTGGGAAACCCTGTACTGGGGGTCTGGAACTCACTGCGTGAGAGGGTGGTAGAGGCAGAAACCCTCAACTCATTTAAAAAGTTCCTGGATGTGCACCTGAAGTGCTGTAACCCACAGGGCTACGGACCAAGGGCTGGAAAGTGGGATTAGGCTGGGGGCTCTTTCTCGGCCATAACTTTCTTTGATTCTATGATTCTATGATCTGGGTTCCACCCTGCCCATAACACAGAGTGGGTTAAGGCCATTGAAGATGTAGTTGAGGCAGTTATGGAGAGATCAATGGAAATACCCTCACAAGGAGAGGGCCAGAGAAAGGAAAAGTCGGAGTTTGAGGGCACACAAGTCAGGGAATTGGGAAATAAATGTTTTCCACGGGCAGAAAGATGAGGGGGTTTGGCCCATTAGAGGGAAAGTGATGAAGTGGACTGGGAGAGATCGGAAGTCTTAAGACCTCATGATCACGAGGTGAAGAGAGTGGCCATATGTGTGGGTGGGGAAATTAATGTGTGTAGGGGTAGGTTAAGGGAAGTAAGGAGGTAAAGGTTAGGGGAAGGTGAATTTAGTTGAAGGTTGAAATTACCAAACAGAAAGAATCATCAGTGCAGAGACAAAAGGCAAACAGGAGGGGAGAGATATCTGATGGGCAGCTGTGGCTTCCTGGCCATTACTTGATTGCTTTAGGGAGCTGGAAGGAATTTCCTAGACTTTTTCCTGAAATTGCCCACAGGTTTCTCTTCTGTTTTTGCCTCTCCCAGGAGTTGGTGTGCAAGGATGCAATGAGTAGGGTGTACATTGATGGGCCTAATGCTTTTCCCTTGCCCCTTTCATATCTCTGTAGATATGATATTTGGGGTGTAATGTATCTGGAGGCACATTAGGAGTAGCTCCCTTGACTCGGAGTCAGTCGCATCCCCTGTGGATGGACTCCCATCTCCGGTCTCCAATGCTGCACACAGTTCTTGCCTATGGCTCCTAGTGGCTGGTGATGGCAACACCCTGGACAAATGTGTTGGCTCACTGGCTAAATGAGGTAGAGGGTAGCTCTTGGATGGATGTCCTTGAGTGATGGGGAGACATCGATCTCCCTTTCTAACGCACGCATGGGCCCGGCAGATATATTAATTTCTCCAACTGAGAAGGCACAGTAGCAATGCCCTGGAAGCTGAGGTCATTGGTACTGGTGCACCAGGTATTGTGGGCCATCCACTGCAACTGGCCATCTCCAGTCGTCTCCATCTCAACTCTGTCTTGCCACTGGGTCTAGATGAAAGAAGAGAGTGGGGCAGACTCTGCGCAAATCTTCCTCACTATAATACAGTTCACACAATGAAACCATTTTCATCTCCACAACATCACACCACCATAGAACCCACAACCGGTGATCAATTGGAGATGAATCATAGGCTGTTTTCATCACTAACGATGGACCAGCCATCATCATAAAGAAAGAATGACTTGCATTTATAAAGCACTTTTCACGACATCAGGACGTCCCAATGAGCTTTGCAGCCAATGAAGTATTTTTGAAGTGTAGTACTGTTCGAATATAGGAAACATGGCTCCCAATTTGCACACAGCGAGATCCCACAAACACAATGTGATAACAACATAATCCGTTTTCAGTGATGGCGGTTGAGGGCTAAATATTGGCCAGGACACCAAGGATTTGTTAAAGTCAAATTGTGTTTATCTAACCTGATAGAGTTTTTTGATGAGGTAACAGAGAGGGTCGATGAGGGCAATGCGGTTGATGTGTATATGGACATTCAAAAGGCATTTGATAAAGTGCCACATCAAGATTGCAGCCCATGGAATAAAGGGGGCAGTAGCAACAACGGATACAGAATTGGCTAAGTGACAGGAAACCGAGAGTAGTTTGTTTTTCGGACTGGAGGGAGGTGTACAGTGGTGTTCCCCAGGGATCGGTGCTGGGACCACTGCTTTTCTTGATATATATTAATGACTTGGACTTGGGTGTACAGGGCACAATTTCAAAATTGGCAGATGACACAAAACTTGGAAGGGTTTTAAACAGTGAGGAGGATAGTGATAGACTTCAAGAGGGTATAGACAGGCTGGTGGCATGGGCGGACACGTGGCAGATGAATTTTAATGCAGAAAAATGCAAAGTGATACATTTCGGTAGGAAGAATGAGGAGAGACAATATAAACGAGAGGGCACAATTCTAAACAGAGAGATCTGGGGGTATATGTGCACAAATCATTGAAAGTGGCAGGGCAGGTTGAGAAAGTGGTTAAAAAGCGTACGGGATCCTGGGCTTTATAAATAGAGGCATAGAGTACAAAAGTAAGGAAGTCACGATGAACCTTTATAAAACACTGGTTCGGCCACAACTGGAGTATTGTGTCCAGTTCTGGGCACTGCACTACAGGAAAGAAGTGAAGGCCTTAGGGTGCAGAAGAGATTTACTAGAATGATTCCAGGGATGGGGGGCTTTAGTTACGTGGATAGACTGGAGAAGCCGGGGTTGTTCTCCTTGGAACAGAGACGGTTGAGAGGAGATTTGATAGAGGTGTTCAAAATCATGAAGGGTCCAGAGAGAAACTGTTCCCATTGGCAGAAGGGTCAAGAACCAGAGGACATGGATTTAAGGTGATTGGCAAAAGAACCAAAGGTGAGATGTGGAAAAACTTTTTTACACAGCGAGCGGTTAGGATCTGGAATGCACTGCCCGAGGGGGTGGTGGAGGCAGATTCAATCATGGCCTTCAAAAAGGAACTGGATAAATACTTGAAAGGAAAAAATTTGCAGGGCTACGGGGATAGGGTGGGGGAGTGGGACTAGCTGGATGGCTCTTGCATGGAGCCTTTTTTTTTATTCGTTCACGGGATGTGGGCGTCGCTGGCAAGGCCGGCATTTATTGCCCATCCCTAATTGCCCTCGAGAAGGTGGTGGTGAGCCGCCTTCTTGAACCGCTGCAGTCCGTGTGGTGACGGTTCTCCCACAGTGCTGTTAGGAAGGGAGTTCCAGGATTTTGACCCAGCGACAATGAAGGAACGGCGATATATTTCCAAGTCAGGATGGTGTGTGACTTGGAGGGGAACGTGCAGGTGGTGTTGTTCCCATGCGCCTGCTGCCCTTGTCCTTCTAGGTGGTAGAGGTCGCGGGTTTGGGAGGTGCTGTCGAAGAAGCCTTGGCGAGTTGCTGCAGTGCATCCTGTGGATGGTACACACTGCAGCCACAGTGCGCCGGTGGTGAAGGGAGTGAATGTTTCGGGTGGTGGATGGGGTGCCAATCAAGCGGGCTGCTTTATCTTGGATGGTGTCGAGCTTCTTGAGTGTTGTTGGAGCTGCACTCATCCAGGCAAGTGGAGAGTATTCCATCACACTCCTGACTTGTGCCTTGTAGATGGTGGAAAGGCTTTGGGGAGTCAGGAGGTGAGTCACTCGCCGCAGAATACCCAGCCTCTGACCTGCTCTCGTAGCCACAGTATTTATCTGGCTGGTCCAGTTAAGTTTCTGGTCAATGGTGACCCCCAGGATGTTGATGGTGGGGGATTCGGCGATGGTAATGCCGTTGAATGTCAAGGGGAGGTGGTTAGACTCTCTCTTGTTGGAGATGGTCATTGCCTGGCACTTATCTGGCGCGAATGTTACTTGCCACTTATCAGCCCAAGCCTGGATGTTGTCCAGGTCTTGCTGCATGCAGGCTCGGACTGCTTCATTATCTGAGGGGTTGCGAATGGAACTGAACACTGTGCAGTCATCAGCGAACATCCCCATTTCTGACCTTATGATGGAAGGAAGGTCATTGATGAAGCAGCTGAAGATGGTTGGGCCTCGGACACTGCCCTGAAGAACTCCTGCAGCAATGCCCTGGGGCTGAAATGATTGGCCTCCAACAACCACTACCATCTTCCTTTGTGCTAGGTATGACTCCAGCCACTGGAGAGTTTTCCCCCTGATTCCCATTGACTTCAATTTTACTAGGGCTCCTTGGTGCCATACTCGGTCAAATGCTGCCTTGATGTCAAGGGCAGTCACTCTCACCTCACCTCTGGAATTCAGCTCTTTTGTCCACGTTTGGACCAAGGCTGTAATGAGGTCTGGAGCCGAGTGGTCCTGGCGGAACCCAAACTGAGCATCGGTGAGCAGGTTATTGGTGAGTAAGTGTCGCTTGATAGCACTGTCGACGACACCTTCCATCACTTTGCTGATGATTGAGAGTAGACTGATGGGGCGGTAATTGGCCGGATTGGATTTGTCCTGCTTTTTGTGGACAGGACATACCTGGGCAATTTTCCACATTGTCGGGTGGATGCCAGTGTTGTAGCTGTACTGGAACAGCTTGGCTGGAGGCGCAGCTAGTTCTGGAGCACAAGTCTTCAGCACTACAGCTGGGATGTTGTCAGGGCCCATAGCCTTTGCTGTATCCAGTGCACTCAGCCGTTTCTTGATATCACGTGGAGTGAATCGAATTGGCCGAAGACTGGCTTCCGTGATGGTGGGGATATCGGGAGGAGGCTGAGATGGATTATCCACTCGGCACTTCTGGCTGAAGATGGTTGCAAACGCTTCAGCCTTGTCTTTTGCACTCACGTGCTGGACTCCGCCATCATTGAGAATGGGGATGTTTGCAGAGCCTCCTCCTCCCGTTAGTTGTTTAATTGTCCACCACCATTCACGACTGGATGTGGCAGGACTGCAGAGCTTTGATCTGATCCGTTGGTTGTGGAATCGCTTAGCTCTGTCTATAGCATGTTGCTTCCGCTGTTTAGCATGCATGCAGTCCTGAGCTGTTGCTTCACCAGGTTGGCACCTCATTTTTAGGTACGCCTGGTGCTGCTCCTGGCATGCTCTTCTACACTCCTCATTGAACCAGGGTTGATCCCCTGGCTTGTTGGTAATGGTAGAGTGAGGAATATGCCGGGCCATGAGGTTACAGATTGTGCTGGAATACAATTCTGCTGCTGCTGATGGCCCACAGCGCCTCATGGATGCCCAATTTTGAGCTGCTAGATCTGTTCTGAATCTATCCCATTTAGCACGGTGGTAGTGCCACACAACACGTTGGATGGTGTCCTCAGTGCGAAGACGGGATTTCATCTCCACGAGGACTGTGCGGTGGTCACTCCTACCAATACTGTCATGGACAGATGCATTTGCGACAGGTGGATTGGTGAGGACGAGGTCAAGTAAGTTTTTCCCTCGTGTTGGTTCGCTCACCACCTGCTGCAGGCCCAGTCTAGCAGCTATGTCCTTCAGGACTCGGCCAGCTCGGTCAGTAGTGGTGCTACCGAGCCACTCTTGGTGATGGACATTGAAGTCCCCCACCCAGAGTACATTTTGTGCCCTTGCTACCCTCAGTGCTTCCTCCAAGTGGTGTTCAACATGGAGGAGGACTGATTCATCAGCTGAGGGAGGACGGTAGGTGGTAATCAGCAGGAGGTTTCCTTGCCCATGTTTGACCTGATGCCATGAGATTTCATGGGGTCCAGAGTCAATGTTGAGGACTCCCAGGGCCACTCCCTCCTGACTGTATATCACTGTACCGCCACCTCTGGTGGGTCTGTCCTGCCGGTGGGACAGGACATACCCAGGGATGGTGATGGAAGAGTCTGGGACGTTGGCTGAAAGATATGATTCTGTGAGTATGGCTATGTCAGGCTGTTGCTTGACTCGTCTGTGGGACAGCTCTCCCAATTTTGGCACAAGTCCCCAGATGTTAGTGAGGAGGACTTTGCAGGGTCGACTGGGCTTGGTGTTTTGCCGTTGTCGTGTCCGGTGCCTAGTGGTCCGATGTCGGGTGGTCCGTCCGGTTTTATTCTTATTATGACTTTTCGTAGCGAGATTTTACAACTGAGTGGCTTGCTCGGACATTTCAGAGGGCAATTAAGAATGCCTGGACTCGATGGGCTGAATGGCCTCATTTCGTGCTGTAACCTTTCCATGATTCTATAACTCCCCTGCTCCTCTTCAAAATACTATTGTGGGATCTATTACGTCCACCTGAGAGGGCAGACAGGGCTTTGGTATAACGACTCATCCGAAAGAGGGCACCTTCATCAATGCAGCACTCCCTCAGGGATTTATGGTATTTATGATGTAAATATTGTGACATGTGACTAACGGTACAATGGGAATGTCATTGGATAAGACTATCTGCATAATGGGAATGTTAATAAATAAAACGATCTGTACAATGGAAATGTTGTTAGATGGACTCGCTGCTCAATGGAAATGTCATAATGGTTAAGACCATCTGTACAATGGGTATGTCGTGATGGATAAGATAATTTGTTCAATGGTAATGTTGTTACATAAGACTATCGGCACAATGGAGATGTCATTTGTTAAGTCTATCAGTCCGATGTGTATGATCTAATGGATAAGGCTACCTGAACAATGGGAATATCATTAGATAAGACTATCTGTACAATGGGAATGTCATTAGATAAGACTATATGTACGGTGGGAATATTGTTCGATAAGGATACCTGTCCAATGGGAATATCGTTAGTTAAGACTACCTGTACAATGGCAATGTCATATCTTTGCAATGGGGATATCATTTGTTAAGTCTATCAGTACAATGGGTATGACCTAATGGATAAGACTATCTGTACAATGGAAAAATCGTCAGATAGGACGATCTGTACAAGGGAAATATCGTTAGATCAGGCTACCTGTACAATGGCAATATCGTTATTTTATTTTCACATCGTTCGCCTGACGAAGGAGGAAGCCTCCGAAAGCTTGTGAATTTAAAATAAAATTGCTGGACTATAACTTGGTGTTGTAAAATTGTTTACAAATGGCAATATCCTTAGTTAGGACTATCTGTACAATGGGAATTTCGTTAGATAAGACTATCTAGTGCAATGGGAATGTCGATAGATAAGACTCTCTGTCCGATGGCAATGCCGTTCGTTAAGACTATCTGTACAATGGTTATGTCATATTGGATAAGGTAATCTGTAGAATGGGAATATTGCTATATAAGACTGTGGGAAAAATGGGAATATCTTTACATAAGACTATATGTACGCTGGGAATACTGTTAGATAAGGATATTGGTATAATGGGAATGTCATAGATAAGGCTACCTGTACAGTAGCATTGTCATAATGGATAAGACTATCTTTACAATGAGAATATCATTTGTTAAGTCTATCGGTACAATGGGTATGTCCTAATGGAAAAGACTATCTGTACAATGGGGATGTCATTAGATAAGGCTACCTGAACAATGGAAATCTCATCAGTTAAGACTATCTGTACAATGGGAATATTGTTAGATTGGACTATCTGTACAAGGGGATTGTAGTTACATACGACTATCTGTACAATAGGAATGTCGATAGATAAGACTATTTACATAATAGGAATACTGTTAGACAAGACTTTTTGTACAATGGGAATGTCGATGGATAGGACTATCTGTAAAATGGGAATATCGTAATGGATAACACTATCTTTTCAATGGGAATATCATTTGTTAAGCCTATCAGTATAATGGCTCTGTCCTAATGGATAAGACTATCTGTACAATGGGAATATCGTTAGTTAGGACTATCTGTACAATGGGAATATTGTTAGATGAGACTATCTGTACAATGGAAATATCATTAGATAAGACTATTTGTACAATGGGAGCATAGTTAGATAATGCTATCTACACAGTGGGAATGTCGTTAGATTAGATTATCCGTACAATGGGAATGTCGTTAGGTAAGACTATCTGTACAATGGAAATGTCGTTAGATAGGACTATCTGTATAATGGGAATATCGTTAGATAAGGCTACCTGTACAATGGAATGTTTTTAGCAAAGATTATCTGTACAATGGGCATGTTGATAGGTGAGACCATCTTTACAATTGGAATGTTGTATGATAAGAGTATATGTACTAGAGGAATATAGTTAGGTAAGATTATCTGTGCAATGGGAATGTCGTTGGATAACATTATCTGTATGATAGGAATGTCATTGGATAAAACTATCTATACAATGGTAATACCTGTACAATGGGTATGTCCTAATGGATAAGACTATCTGTACAATGGGAATATCGTTAGATAAATCTACCTGTACAATGACAACCTCACTAGTTAAGACTATCTGTACAATGGGAATATCGTTAGATTAGACTATCTGCACAGTGGGAATGTAGTTACATAAGACTATCTGTACAATAGGAATGTTGATAGTTAAGACTATCTGTACAATGGGAATATCGTTAGATAACACTGTCTTTACAATGGGAATGTCATTAGATAAGACTATATGCATGGTTGGGATATTGTTAGATAAGGATATCTGTCCAATGGGAATGTTGTTATTTAAGACTGCCTGTACAATGGCAATGTCATAATGGATAACACTATCTTGGCAATGGGAATATCATTTGTTAAGTCTATCGGTATAATGACTCTGTCCTAATAGATAAGACTATCTGTACAATGGGAGCATAGTTAGATATTGCTATCTACACAGTGGGAATGTCATTAGATAAGATTATCTGTACAATGGAAATGTCACTAGGTAAGATTATATGTACAATGGAATGTCGTCAGATAAAGCTACCTGTACAATGGAATGACTTTAGCAAAGATTATCTGTACAATGGAAATGTCGTTAGATAAGATTATCTGTACAGTGGGAATGTCGTTAGATAAGATTATCTGTACAGTGGGAATGTCGTTAGATAAGATTATCTGTACAGTGGGAATGTTGATAGATGAAACCATCTGTACAATGGGAATGTAGTTACATAAGACTGTCTGTACGACGAGAATGTCATTGGATAAGACTATCTATACGATGGGAATACCGTTAGTAAAGTCTACCTGTAGAATGGGAATGTTGTAATGGATAACACCATCTTTACAATGTGAATATCATTTATTAAGTCTATCGGTACAATGGGTATGTCGCAATGGATAAGACTTTCTGTGCAATAGGAATGTCGTTAGATAAGACTACCTGTACAATGGGAATATCATTTGTTAAGTCTATCGGTACAATAGGTATGTCCTCATGGAAAGACTTTTCTGTACCATGGTAATGTCATTAGTTAAGACTATCTGTACAGTGGGAATGTCATTAATTAAGACGATCTGTACAATGGGAATATTGTTAGATAAGGCTATCTGTGCAATGGGAATCTCATTAGTTAAGATTATCTCTATAATGGGAATATTGTTAGATAGGACTATCTGCACAGTGGGAATGTCGATAGATAAGACTATCAGTATAATGGGAATATCATTAGATAAGACTCTCTGTACAATGGCAATGCCATTCGTTAAGACTATCTGTACAACAGGTATGTTGTAATGGATAAGTTAATCTGTACAATGTTAGATAAGACTATTGGCACAATGGGAATGTCATGAGATAAGATATATGTACATTGGGAATATTTTAAGATAAAGATATCTGTCCAATGGGAATGTCGTTAGTTAAGACTACCTGTACAATGGCAATGTTACAATGGATAACATTATCTTTGCAATAAGAATATCATTTGATTAGTCTATTGGTATAATAAGACCATAAGAGATAGGAGCAGGCCAGAGATAGAAGGCCATTGGGCCTTCGAGCCTGCTGCGCCATTTAATGAGATCATGGCTGATCTGATTTTTACCTTAACTCCACTTTCCCGCCATTTAGAATCATAGAATCATAGAAAATTTACGGCACAGAAGGAGGCCATTTGGCCCATCTTGTCTGCGCCAGCTGAGAAATGAGCCATCCAGCCGAATCCCACTTTCCCGCATTTGATCCGTAGCCCTGCAGGTCACGGCTCTTCAGGTGCACATCCAGGAATTTTATAAATGAGTTGAGGGTTTCTGCCTTTATCACCCACTCAGGTAGTGAGTTCCAGACCACCACCACCCTCTGGGTGAAAAAATGTTTCCTCATTTCTGCTCTAATCCTTCGACCAATCACTTGAAATCCATGCCCCCTGGTTATTGACCCCACCGTTGAGGGAAATAGTCCTTCCTCTCCACTCGATCAAGGCCCCTCATAATTTTGTACACCTCAATCAAATCACCCCTCAGCCTCCTCTGTTCCAAGGAAAACAACCCCAGCCTATCCAATCTGTCATCATAGCTAAAATTCTCCAGTCCTGGCAACATCCTCGTAAATCTCCTCTGTACCCTCTCTAGTGCAATTACATCCTTCCTGTAATGTGGTGACCAGAACTGTACACAGTACTCAAGCTATGGCCTAACTAGTGTTTTATACAGTTCCAGTATAACATCCCTCCTTTTATATCATATTCACAAATAACTTTTATAGTTATATTAGGAAAAAGAGGGTGGTCAGGAGCAGTGTTGGCCCCTTAAAAACTGAAAGTGGGGATATTGTCGTTGACAATGGGGAAATGGCGGACATGTTGAATAATTACTTTACGTCAGTATTTACAGTAGAAAAAGAGGATAGCATGCCGGAAATCCCAAGAAAACTAATATTGAATCGGGGACAGGGACTCGATAAAATTAACATAAGCAAAGCAACAGTAATGAAGAAAATAATAGCACTAAAGAGTGACAAATCCCCAGGACCAGATGGTTTCCATCCCAGGGTTTTAAAGGAAGTAGGTGAGCACATTGCAGACGCCCGAACTATAATCTTTCAAAGTTCTCTAGATTCAGGAACTGTCCCTCTAGATTGGAAAATTGCACATGTCACTCCGCTTTTTAAGAAAGGAGAGGGAAATCGGAGAATTATAGACCAGTTAGCCGGACATCTGTTGTGGGGAAATTGCTGGAGTCTATAATTAAGGATAGGGTGACTGAACACCTCGAGAATTTTCAGTTAATCAGAGAGAGCCAGCATGGATTTGTGAAAGGTAGGTCGTGCCTGACAAACCTGATTGAATTTTTTGAAGAGGTGACTAAAGTAGTGGACAGGGGAATGTCAAAGGATGTTATTTATATGGACTTCCAGAAGGCATTTGATAAGGTCCCACATAAGAGAATGTTAGCTAAGTTAGAAGCACATGGAATCGAGGGAAAAGTTAGGAAATTGGCTGAGTGAAAGGCGACAGAGAGTTGGGATAATGGGAAGGTACTCACATTGGCAGGATGTGACTAGTGGAGTCCCGCAGGGATCTGTCTTGGGGCCTCAATTATTCACAATATTTATTAACGACTTAGATGAAGGCACAGAAAGTCTCATATCTAAGTTTGCCGATGACACAAAGATTGGTGGCATTGTAAGCAGTGTAGATGAAAACATAAAATTACAAAGCGATATTGATAGATTAGGTGAATGGGCAAAACTGGCAAATGGAATTCAATGTAGACAAATGTGAGTTCATCCACTTTGGATCAAAAAAGGGTAGAACAGGGTACTTTCTAAATGGTAAAAAGTTAAAAACTGTGGCTGTCCAAAGGGACTTAGGGGTTTAGGTACAGAGATCATTCATGTGTCATGAACAGGTGCAGAAAATAATCAAGAAGACAAATGGAATATCTAGAGGACTAGAGTACAAGGGGGCAGAAGTTATGCTGCAGCTATACAAAACCCTGGTTAGACCGCACCTGGAGTACTGTGAGCAGTTCTGGGCACCGCACCTTCGGAAGGACATATTGGCCTTGGAGGGAGTGCAGCGTAGGTTTACTAGAATGATACCAGGACTTCAAGGGTTAAGTTACGAGGAGAGATTACACAAATTGGGGTTGTATTCTCTGGAGTTTAGAAGGTTAAGGGGTGATCTGATCGAAGTTTATTAGATATTAAGGGGAACGGATAGGGTGGATAGAGAGAAACTATTTCCGCTGGTTGGGGATTCTCGGAGTAGGGGGCACAGTCTAAAAATTAGAGCCAGACCTTTCAGAAGTGAGATTAGAAAACATTTCTACACATAAAGGGTGGTAGAAGTTTGGAACTCTCTTCTGCAAACGGCAATTAATACTAGCTCAATTGCTAAATTTAAATGTGAGATAGATAGCTTTTTGGCAACCAAAGGTATTAAGGGATATGGGCCAAAGGCAGGTACATGGAGTTAGATACAGATCAGCCATGATCTTATCGAATGGCGGAGCAGGCACGAGGGGCTGAATGGCCTACTCCTGTTCCTATGTTCCTATATTCTATGCCTCGGGTAATAAAGGAAAGTATTCCATATGCCTTCTTAACCACCTTATCTACCTTCTACCCTACTGTCCTGCTACCTCCAGGGATCTGTGGACATGCACTCCAAGGTCCCTCACTTCCTCTACACCTCTCAGTATCCTCCCATTTATTGTATATTCCCTTGCCTTGTTTGCTCTCCCCAAATACATTACCTCACACTTCTCCAGATTGAAATCCATTTGCCACTTTTCTGCCCATCTGACCAGTCCATTGATATCTTCCTGCAGTCTACAGCTTTCCTCCTCACTATCAACCACACGGCCTATCTTTGTGTAATCCGCAAATTTCTTAATCATGCCCCCTACGTTTAAGTCCAAATCGTTAAAGTATACCACAAAAAGCAAAGGGCCCAGTTCCGAGCCCTGTGGAACCCCACTGGAAACAGCCTTCCAGTTGCAAAAACACCCGTCGACCATTACCCTTTGCTTCCTGCCACTGAGCCAATTTTGAATCCAATTTGTCACATTCCCTTGGATCCCTTTACTTTTTTGACCAGTCTGCTATGTGGGAGCTTGTCAAAAGCCTTGCTAAAATCCATGTAGACTACATCAATTACGCTACCCTCATCGATCCTCCTTGTCACCTCCTCGAAAAATTCAATCAAGTTAGTCAGACACGACCTCCCCTTAACAAATCTATGCTGACTGTCCTTGATCAGTCCGTGCCTTTCTAAGTGACACTTTATCCTGTCCCTCAGAATTGATTCCAATAATTTGCCCACCACCGAGGTTAGGCTGACTGGCCTGTAATTACTTGGTCTATCCTTCGCTCCCTTTTTAAACAACGGTACAACGTTAGCAGTCCTCCGATCCTCTGGCACTAGGCCTGTATCCAGTGAAGTTTGGAAAATGATTGTTAAAGCCTCCGCTATTTCCTCCCTGGCTTCTTTTAACAGCCAAGGATACATTTCATCCAGCCCTGGTGGTTCACCCACTTTCAAAGATGCTAATCCCCTTAATACTTCCTCTCTCACTATGTTTATCCCATCCAATATTTCACACTCCTCCTCCTTAACTACAATCCCTGCATCATCCCTATTCTTTCCCCATATCCTTTGACTCCCTCGCTGATCAAAAATTTGTCTAACTCAGCCTTGAATGTATTCAATGACTCAGCCTCCACAGCTTTTTGGGGTAAAGAATTCCAAAGATTCACACCCTCTGGGAGAAGAAATTCCTCCTCATTTCCACCTTAAACGGGCGACCCCTTATTCTGAGACTACGCCCCCTAGTTTTAGATTCCCCCATGAGGGGTAACATCCTCTCAGCATCTACCCTATCGAGTCCCCTCAGAATCTTCCATGTTTCAATAAGATCTCCTCTCATTCTTCGAAACTCCAATGAGAATAGACCCAACCTGTTCAATCTTACCTCACAAGACAACCCTTCCATACCCGGAATCAACCTGGTGAACCTTCTCTGAACTGCCTCCAATGCAAGTATGTCCTTCCTTAAATAAGGGCACCAGAACTGTACGCAGTACTCCAGGTGTGGTCTCAGCAGCACCCTGTACAGTTGTAGCCTGACTTCCCTGCTTTTATACTCCATCCCCCTCGAAATAAAGGCCAATATTCCGTTTGCCTTCCGGATTACCTGCTGCACCTGTATGTTGACTTTTTGTGTTTCATGTACGAGGACACCCAGATCCCTCTGTACCGCAGCATTTTGTAGTATTTCGCCATTCAAATAATATTTTGCTTTTTTATTTTTCCTCCCAAAGTGGATGACTTCACATTTTCACACATTATATACCATCTGCCAAATTTTTGCCCATTCGCTTAACCTGTCAATATCCTTTTGCAGACACTTTGGGCCCGATTTTAGCAGGGCTGCGGGTTCTCGGCGGGGGGGCTAGCGGGCGTGTGGGTAACGCGCCCGGTGAAATTAGTGGGTTTCCCATGCGATCGTAGCAGGCAAACCACTAATTGGATCCACTTACCTGCTCCTCCGGGTTCCCCGCTGCTGATCTGTGCGTCGGGCGGGCTGCGCATGCGCAGTAAGATCTGTCAGCTGGAGGAGCTCTATTTAAAGGGGCAGTCCTCCACTGACAGATGCGGCAACCAATAGCAAAGATGACTGCATGGAGCAGCCCAGGGGGAAGGCTGCTCCCAGTTTAATGATGCCTCACTCCAGGTATCAATACATGAGGTGAGGAGGAGGGGGAGGACAGAGATCTTCCACCCGGCGGGCGGGAGGAAGCGGCCTGCCTCCGACACCAGGAAGGCCAGGCTCGAGGTGGCAGAGGGGGTCACCAGCGCAACCAACATATCGCCCACCTGTATACAGTGCAGGAGGCGGTCCAATGACCTCAGTAGGTGAGCCACAGTGAGTACACGTAGTCTTTCCCCTACACTCCGTCTGCCACATCACTGCCCCCACCCCACATCTCCTTCGGCACTGCCAACACTACTCTGTCACATCACCCCTCATACCCACTCAAACCCCATCCTCATCTTACCTGCACCTACTCACCTCGCCAGTACTCACCCCGCCACTAACACGCAACCCAATCCTCATACAATCTCATGGCTCTATCTCATACTCACCCTCTCGTGCATCTCTTTTACGGCCAGCCTCACTCAACCTGCCACCACCTGTGCTGCAGCCACAGGGCATGCATCACATATGTGCAGTAGGCAGCGTAAGGCAAACGTGTCGTGAGCATGAAGGGGATGCACAAGGGTGTTTGAGGGTTTGTCATGGTTGTTATTTATATTGAATTTCAGAACAACTCACATCACACATTATATTGGCACCACTACTGCCATGTCTTTGCGAATCCTGTCCGGTTTGTGCAATAATGCCCGCTCCTGGGTATCACTATGAGGACCCACCACTGATGCCACCCATTGTGTCACTGCAGAGTGGGTGTAGGTGTATTTGCAGGGCTCGTTTGCGCAGACGACTGAGAGACATCGGCGATGTCCCCGGTTGCACCCTGGAAGGATGCGGAGGAGAAGTTGTTGAGGGTAGTGGTGACTTTGACAGCGACAGATAGGAAGATGGTGCACGGGCCAGCCAGGAGCAGCTCGGCATGAAAGAGGCTGCAGATGTCCATGACTACATGTCGAGTGACTATGAGCCTCCGTGTGCACTGCTGCTCAGAGAGGTCCAGGAGGCTGAGCCTCGGTCTGTGGACCCTGTGGCGAGGGTAGTGCCCTCTGCGACGCATCTCTCTCTTCGGTAGCCCTCCCTCCTGCTGTGCAGGTGGATGTGTCACAGCACTCTGTTGTGGAGCTCCACGTGTCAGAGGTGGATGGCGAGGCTGGTGAGGCTGGTGATACTGTTCGCCCTCCGAGGAGGTCATGACTGCAGCTACGGCGGCCCCCATCCGGAAGATGTACATCTGAGGGGGTCCGCAAGGTAGGTACATGTCTCCGGACCCCGGGGTAAGTGTGCAGGTTGGTGACTTTGACCGTCAGGAGGAGGGTGGTGGAGGCCAAACTTTGTCCCAAGTGACAGAGTGGCCTCCTGCAATGGGTGAGGGTCTCCCCGCCCCCCCCCCCCCGACCTGTCAAATGGACCTTTGCAGCTGCCACAGGCTGACAGCTGCAACACGTCCATTCGATCTGGGAGTGTTTCCCCCTGTGTGGGAAACAGTCCCATGTTGATCCAAAATCACACACAGTCCCTTCATCAGGTCAGTTAATGACCTGAAATACCTAACTAAATATTGTCAAGTGGCATCCCGCTGGCTTTAATTGCCTGCGGGATTCCCACCAGCGGGGGCTGCGCGCGCACGCCAGCGCGTCAGCGGGGAACCTGGAAGTGGGCGGGATCGAGGCGGGATCCGGTCCCGCTCCTGGATTTCCTGATTTTCGGGGCCCCCCTGCCGAGAACGCACCCAATAGCAGGTGGTTAGTTAGCCAATCCTCTATCCTCTATCCATGCCAATATATTTCCCCCAACAACGTGAGCTCTTATTTTGTGCCATAACCTTTTATGTGGCACCTTATCGAATGCCTTTTGGAAATCCAAATATACGACATCTGCTGGTTCCCCTTTATCCACCCTGCCCGTTACTTATAGAATCATAGAATCATAGAAGTTACAACATGGAAACAGGCCCTTCGGCCCAACATGTCCATGTCGCCCAGTTTATACCACTAAGCTAGTCCCAATTGCCTGCACTTGGCCCATATCCCTCGATACCCATCTTACCCATGTAACTGTCCAAATGCTTTTTAAAAGACAAAATTGTACCCGCCTCTACTACTGCCTCTGGCAGCTCGTTCCAGACACTCACCACCCTTTGAGTGAAAAAATTGCCCCTCTGGACCCTTTTGTATCTCTCCCCTCTCACCTTAAATCTATGCCCCCTCGTTATAGACTCCCCTAACTTTGGGAAAAGATTTTGACAATCGACCTTATCTATGCCCCTCATTATTTTATAGACTTCTATAAGATCTCCCCTTAACCTCCTACTCTCCAGGGAAAAAAGTCCCAGTCTGTCTAACCTCTCCCTGTAAGTCAAACCATCAAGTCCCGGTAGCATCCTCGTAAATCTTTTCTGCACTCTTTCTAGTTTAATAATATCCTTTCTATAATAGGGTGACCAGAACTGTACACAGTACTCCAAGTGTGGCCTCACCAATGCCCTGTACAACTTCAACAAGACATCCCAACTCCTGCATTCAATGTTCTGACCAATGAAACCAAGCATGCTGAATGCCTTCTTCACCACCCTATCCACCTGTGACTCCACTTTCAAGGAGCTATGAATCTGTACTCCTAGATCTCTTTGTTCTATAACTCTCCCCAACGCCCTACCATTAACGGAGTAGGTCCTGGCCCGATTCGATCTACCAAAATGCAGCACCTCACATTTATCTAAATTAAACTCCATCTGCCATTCATCGGCCCACTGGCCCAATTTATCAAGATCCCGTTGCAATTCTAGATAACCTTCTTCACTGTCCACAATGCCACCAATCTTGGTGTCATCTGCAAACTTACTAACCATGCCTTCTAAATTCTCATCCAAATCATTAATATAAATAACAAATAACAGCGGACCCAGCACCGATCCCTGAGGCACACCGCTGGACACAGGCATCCAGTTTGAAAAACAACCCTCCACAACCACCCTCTGTCTTCTGTCGTCAAGCCAATTTTGTATCCAATTGGCTACCTCACCTTGGATCCCATGAGATTTAACCTTATGTAACAACCTACCTTGCGGTACCTTGTCAAATGCTTTGCTGAAGTCCATGTAGACCACGTCTACTGCACAGCCCTCATCTATCTTCTTGGTTACCCCTTCAAAAAACTCAATCAAATTCGTGAGACATGATTTTCCTCTCACAAAACCATGCTGACTGTTCCTAATTAGTCCCTGCCTCTCCAAATGCCTGTAGATCCTGTCCCTCAGAATACCCTCTAACAACTTACCCACTACAGATGTCAGGCTCACTGGTCTGTAGTTCCCAGGCTTTTCCCTGCCGCCCTTCTTAAACAAAGGCACAACATTTGCTACCCTCCAATCTTCAGGCACCTCACCTGTAGCGGTGGATGATTCAAATATCTCTGCTAGGGGACCCGCAATTTCCTCCCTAACCTCCCATAACGTCCTGGGATACATTTCATCAGGTCCCGGAGATTCATCTACCTTGATGCGCGTTAAGACTTCCAGCACCTCCCTCTCTGTAATATGTACACTCCTCAAGACATCACTATTTATTTCCCCAAGTTCCCTAACATCCATGCCTTTCTCAACCGTAAATACCGATGTGAAATATTCATTCAGGATCTCACCCATCTCTTGTGGTTCCGCACATAGATGACCTTGTTGATCCTTAAGAGGCCCTACTCTCTCCCTAGTTACCCTTTTGCCCTTTATGTATTTGTAGAAGCTCTTTGGATTCACCTTTGCCTGATCTGCCAAAGCAATCTCATATCCCCTTTTTGCCCTCCTGATTTCTCTCTTAACTCTACTCCGGCAATCTCTATACTCTTCAAGGGATCCACTTGATCCCAGCTGCCTATGCATGTCATATGCCTCCTTCTTCTTTTTGACTAGTGCCTCAATCTCCCGAGTCATCCAAGGTTCCCTACTTCTACCAGCCTTGCCCTTCACTTTATAAGGAATGTGCTTACCCTGAACCCTGGTTAACACACTTTTGAAAGCTTCCCACTTACCAGACGTCCCTTTGCCTGCCAACAGACTCTCCCAATCAACTTCTGAAAGTTCCTGTCTAATACCATCAAAATTGGCCTTTCCCCAATTTAGAATTTTAACTTTTGGGCCAGACCTATCCTTCTCCATAGCTA